>NC_133334.1:173746491-174090983 GCF_042186555.1 Aquarana catesbeiana | reverse complement strand
AGTCTGTGCATTGCTGTACCCTACGCTAATACTCAACTAGTAAATGGTAGCGTTCAAAACATTCACCAATGCAAAGACCAGGATTGTCAGGACAGGAGGGACAATAATAGCGGGTGTCACGCCTATATCCACGCTTGCTGCAGACACAACATCTTTTTGGGGGGGTTCGTTGGGTAGGGGTACTCGGGAGGTCATAATAATGCCTCTCATGCAGCCGACTGCATTTGGTTGGGGATGTGAATGGGGGAAGTACGGGCGCTGCAGAAGCGGTGGGTTCCCAATTATTAGGATTGGCAAATGCAGCAGGAAGGGCATTATGGGCACGACGGGCCTGTGTTTGTCTTCTTGGTGGCAGCAGGACACTACTTGTGCTTGCCACCTCACCAGCTTGAACTGCAGTTATGGGACTCGCCACGTCACCAAGTGTTACTGCAGTGCTGGTTTGACTATGACCGGGGTGTACTAGGCCGCTGGTGCTTGCCAGTTCAGCAAAACGCTACCAAAAAACTGTTAGCGATCGCAGGGATGAGGCCTGACTCTGCGAACGCTGCAGTTATGCGTTTAGTGTTTTGTAAGTGACAGTGATCGATCGATACTGCACTTGGGTGGGCTGGGCTGGGCCGGGCGGAGGGGCAAAACGCAGGTGCTAGCAGGTATCTGGGCTGATCCCGCTAACACTGCATTTTTGGGAACCCTAAACTGCTGGGGACGCTAGTATAGATCTGATCGGATCAGATATTGATCTGTTCAGATACTATACCACTAAGGGAGGTGTACGGTGCGTGCGTGGGTGTTAGCGCTACTGACGCTAACCTGACGCTGCTTGGGGCTGGTGCTTGCCAGTTCACCAAAATGCTACCAAAAAAACTGTTAGCGATCGCAGGGATCAGGCCTGACTCTGCGAACGCTGCAGTTATGCGTTTAGTGTTTTGTAAGTGACAGTGATCTATCGATACTGCACTTGAGTGGGCTGGGCTGGGCGGAGGGGCAAAACGCAGGTGCTAGCAGGTATCTGGGCTGATCCCGCTAACACTGCGTTTTTGGGAACCCTAAACTGCTGGGGACGCTAGTACAGATCTGATCTGATCAGATATTGATCCGTTCAGATACAATACCACTAAGGGAGGCGTATGCTGCATGTGTGGGTGTTAGCGGTACTGGCGCTAATCTGACGCTGCCTGGGGCGACGCATATCACCGCCGGGCGATCAGGGGGCTAAACCTTTATTCGGTAATAAACGTGCCCTGACACTATAAAAAAATAAACGAACTAACCAGCGTCACCCGTAACAGTTATACGGTGATCAGTGGTGAAAGGGTTAACTAGGGGGCAATCAAGGGGTTAAAACATTTATTAGATAGTATATGGGGGTCTCTGTCGCTATAAAATACTGACGGCGAACCTAAATATTCACCTCCCTAACTAGCGTCACCAGCGACACTAATACAGCGATCAGAAAAATGATCGCTTAGCGACACTGGCGACAGGGGGTGATCAAGGGGTTAAAACTTTATTAGGGGGGGTTAGGGGGGTACCCTAGACCTACAGGGGGCTAATACTAACTGCCCTACCACACTGTCACAAACTGACACCATGCAGTAATCAGAAAAAAAAAACTGCTTGGTGTCAGTGTGACGGGGGGGGGGTTGGTGATTGGGGGGTGTAAAGTGTGCCTGGCATGTTCTACTGTGTGTGTGTGTTGGTGCACTCACATTGCAGTCTTCTCTCCTCGGCGCCGGAACGGAAAATACAGAGCCGAGGAGAGATGACATTTCCTTTGCTGCTGTTTAGCATACAGCAGCAGAGGAATGATTCTGATTGGCTGGGAGCGATCGCGAGGGGGGGCCACGAATGGATGGTTTCCCCCTCTCCTCTCATCGCTCCCAGACCAAAGCCGACCGCCTCAGGCATCGGGGGGGGGGGTCCGATCGGTTCCACCCGCGGGAGGCAGATCACGTACAGGTACGTGATTCTGCCTGCCCGTGCCATTCTGGTGACGTACATCGGCGTGAGGCGGTCGGCAAGTGGTTAAAAGTCTGCAGAATTTACCTTACACATTGGCCGTGTGTGGGTAACTGTGTCAAACGCTTTTGCAAAATCCAAGTATACCACGTCCACAGCCACCCCTCTGTCCAAGGTTTTACTTACCTCCTCATAAAAATCAGATTTGTTTGACAACTGTCTTTTATAAATCCATGCTGTCTGTTGCTTCAAACATTTTTTTGCAGCAAGAACTCATCTATATGATATTTAATTAAACTCTCCAGTATCTTCCCAACTATAGAAGTTAAACTAACAGGTCTATAGTTACTTGGTAAAGACTTTGATCCCTTTTTAAATATAGGCAGCACATTGGCATTACGCCAATCCAGAGGTACTATGCCAGTCATTAACCACTTCAGCCCTGGAAGGATTTGCACCCTTAATGACCAAACCATTTTTTGCGATACAGCACTGTTTCGCTTTAACTTGACATTTGCTCAGTTGTGCAACATTGTACCCAAACAAAATTGACGTCCTTTTTCCCCACAAATATAGCTTTCTTTTGGTGGTATTTGATCACCTCTGTGGTTTTTATTTTTTACGCTATAAACAAAGAGCGAAAATTTTTGAAAAAAATAAATGTTGTACTTTTTACTATAATACATATCCAAAAAAAATGAATTTATTCATTAGTTTAGGCCAATATATATTCTTCTACATATTTTTGGTAAAAAAAAAAAAAAAAAAAGCAATAGGTGTATATTGATTGGTTTGCGCAAAACTTATCGTGTCTACAAACTATGGGATAGATTTAGGGACTTTTATTTATTTTTTATTGCTTTTACAAGTAATGGCGGCGATCTGCGCTTTTTAGCGGGACTGCGACATTGTGGCGGACAAATCTGACCTCAAATTACACTTTTTGGGGACCAGTGGACATTATTACATTGATCAGTGCTATAAAAATGCACTTATCAACGTAAAAATGACACTGGCAGGGAAGGGGTTAACACTAGGGGGCGATCAAGGGGTTATCTGTGTTCCCTAGGTGTGTTTCAACTGTAGGGGGGATGGGCTCACTGGGACATGAGAGAGATCACTGTTCCCGATCATCGGTGTCAGTGGCAGGAATAGTGCCCCATCATTGGTGTCAGTGGCAGGAATAGTGCCCCAGCATTGGTCTCAGTGGGAGAATTAGTGTTGCAATGTTTATATCAGTGGAACGAAGTATGGCCCATCATTGGTGTCAGTGGAAGGAATAGGGCCCCACTGTTGTCGTCAATGAAAGAAATTATGCCCTATTGTTGATTTCGGTGGAAAGAATAGTGCCTCATCATTGGTGTCAGTAAGAGGAAATAATTGTCTTTAATTAATGAGAGGAATAGTGCCCAAGGGGCCACATAAAGACAAGCAAAGGGCCACATCTGGTCCTCGGGCCGCAGTTTGGAGACACCTGCGCAAACCCAGTGGCACAGTGGTGTAGTGGTTAGCACTCTCACCTAGCAGTAAAAAGGATCCCTGGTTCAAACCACTGTATTTGCAGACGATACTAAGCTAAGCAGGGCAATAACTTCTCTGCAGGACGTGGAAACCTTGCAAAAAGACCTGAACAAATTAATGGGGTGGGCGACTACATGGCAAATGAGGTTCAATGTAGAAAAATGTAAAATAATGCATTTGGGTGGCAAAAATATGAATGCAATCTATACACTGGGGGGAGAACCTCTGGGGGAATCTAGGATGGAAAAGGACCTGGGGGTCCTAGTAGATAATAGGCTCAGCAATGGCAGGCAATGCCAAGCTGCTGCTAACAAAGCAAACAGAATATTGGCATGCATTAAAAGGGGGATCAACTCCAGAGATAAAACGATAATTCTCCCGCTCTACAAGACTCTGGTCAGGCCGCACCTAGAGTATGCGGTCCAGTTCTGGGCACCAGTCCTCAGGAAGGATGTACTGGAAATGGAGCGAGTACAAAGAAGGGCAACAAAGCTAATAAAGGGTCTGGAGGATCTTAGTTATGAGGAAAGGTTGCGAGCACTGAACTTATTCTCTCTGGAGAAGAGACGCTTGAGAGGGGATATGATTTCAATTTACAAATACTGGACTGGTGATCCCACAATAGGGATAAAACTTTTTCGCAGAAGAGAGTTTAACAAGACTCGTGGCCACTCATTAAAATTAGAAGAAAAGAGGTTTAATCTTAAACTACGTAGAGGGTTCTTTACTGTAAGAGCGGCAAGGATGTGGAATTCCCTTCCACAGGCGGTGGTGTCAGCGGGGAGCATTGATAGCTTCAAGAAACTATTAGATAAGCACCTGAATGACCACAACATACAGGGATATACAATGCAATACTGACACATAATCACACACATAGGTTGGACTTGATGGACTTATGTCTTTTTTCAACCTCACCTACTATGTAACTATGTAACTATGTATGTAAATCCCAACCACGACACTACCTGCCTGGAGTTTGCATGTTCTCCCTGTGCCTGCGTGGGTTTCCTCCGGGTACTCTGGTTTCCTCCCACACTCCAAAGACATGCTGGTAGGTTAATTGGCTTCTGTCCAAAATTGGCCCTAGTATATGAATGTGAGTTGGGGACCTTGGATTGTGGGTTTCTTGAGGGTAGGGACTGATGTGAGGGTGTACTCACTCAGGTTGAACTGGATGGACTGGTGTCTTTATTCAACCTTACTAACTATGTAACTCAAGGAAGACTTCCAGTGAACACCGTGAGAAAGAGATCTGAGGTGCCAGCCCAAAGACCCAAGCCTAGCCCAATGCATCAGTTCCAGTTTGTCTGTGGATGTCAAGTTCTGTCCTTACAAAGAGGTTAGTTTCTTGGGTGGAGCGTCTTCTGTTTACATGGATGACTACAGAATCAAATCCTTGGGGGTATTCTTAAAAGTTTAGGAAATTAAATTAAGGAGTGAAATAATGTGGACTTTTTTTTGTTATTCTTCATGGACAATTGCTATACAGCTGAGATCTTGATATCTACTAATTCTGATGTGTTTATTGTTCTCTATTTTATACATGCTTAAGATAATAACACATTTATGAGAGGAGTAATCCAGGTTGATGTTAAAGGGCATATTTGGGGCAACAGGGATTGAAGTTTTCATGTTTGTGACAAAAGAGGTGGTTGGGAGCCCCCTAATATATATTTATTGTTTTGGGTTATTACTCCTTTAACTGCTGTATGGACCTAAAGAAGTGCCTGCAAGTGGCCAAGTCCGTACAGCGTATGGACCTCATTTCTCCCTCTCCTATCAGCTTATGGTCACTTCAATGACCATAAGCTTATATCAAAATTGTTCAATAGACTCTGCTGAACAATTCTATAACTCTGATCAGTGGATTACAACCCTCTGATCAGAGTTTTAACCCCTAATGTGACCGTCCCCCCCCCACCCATGCCAGCGCTTTCCTGTCCCCTGCCTCTTCACCCCTGCCGCTAACTTCCATCTAAAACTGCCCCCACTCTTCTCTCCTATCCCCCCCCCCCCAGCACTGATTACCCCCCTCCACCCGATCCGACCCCCCTTGCAAACCCGCTTCCCACAGCTACTATCATTGGCCGGCATCCCTCCTCTTCCACTCCTGCCGGTTCAGGTGATGCACGGGGCTTGGGGGGATCCAGATGTGTCCCCCTGCAAGTTAGATCTCCCCAACTGCCCCTGCACCCCAGATCCATGGCCGCTTCGAGTGGCATCTCTCCTTCCCCTCCTGCAGCTTTTCCCTGCACTGATCGCTCCTATATCCACTGACAGCTGATACATAGTAACCGCAAGTGTTACAATGTATCAGACTGTCATTTTATGAATGAATGAATGAGAAATCTCTATACAGATTCCTCATTCAAGTAAAGTGCTTCAGAGAAAAGGGACTATCTTTAGTCCCTTTCTCTGCCTCAAAAAAAGAGATACGGAAGTCTGTTTAGACCCCCACCCCCGCCAAAAAAATAAAATAAAAATGACTGTAAAAAAAAAAAATGTAAAAAGCAAAAAACATAAAGAAAACCCCCACAAACATAGTAAGACCCCCTCAGGTCTGCCCACACTCACCCCTCCACAGTGATCCCCCCCCGTACTCACTTCTTCTCCCGGCCAACCCAATCCATCCCGACTGGCCAGGTGGAGAAGCCAGAAGACGATGGTGAATATTAATTTCCTGCAGGGGCGGCGCCCCAGCGCCCCTAATGGACCGGCTGCTCCTGGTAAGACCCCTTTCACATGGATCACTCTGTCAAGCAGATCTACCTGCTCAGTGGGGGATCTGTCTGCTGATCCCCACTGAGCAGGCGGATGACAGGTCCGTGTCCGCTCCGCTGATGCAGAGTGGACACAGACACAGCACGCTGTTCTCTATAGGGCGGACAGGTGGAAACAGACCACCTGTCCATTTCTATCGGATGCCATCCGATCCGATCTGCTAGATGGATGGGGAATGGAATCCCCATCCATCTGTTTTCAGCGGACTGGATCGGATGCAGGCGGGTGTAAACGGACACATGTCCATTTACATCAGTCTCCTCCGCCTGAAAAAACGGACAGGCAGACCCGGTCGTTTTGTGCTTGTGTGAAAGGGGTCTAAGGCCTTGTTTACACAGGGCATACACAGCATATCTTTACAGGAATGCACAGGTGTTCCGTGCATCTCTGTGCAAGCAGTCCCATTGATGTCATTTGGGATGTAGCACTTGCATGAACAGAGCTGTTGCACCCAATTTTACATCCATGTAGGTCCGCAAGCATGTCCCTGAGCTTACACTGTCTGCATTCGGGGTCATGTACCCACACCCACACGGATGTCAGATTGGGAACAGCAGCTATGCCTGTGCAGCCTTTGCATCCCAATTGCCATAAATGGGACTGGCACGGAACACCTGGGCATCCCTGTGCGGGTAAACATGGCCCCCCGTGGGCATACACTTTAGTATGCCACATGTGAACGATGCTTTCGTACTAATTTAGCAGGAATTTTGTAAGTTACGTTGTGTTTATGTGCAATATTAATGATTTTAATGTATTTTTAGTGAAAATAGTGATATGATTTGCGCAATTATTGCAGGGCCCAAAAAATCTGTAGCACTTTTTTTTATTCTACAGGTCATGTGCTTTTAGAAAATGTCTAATTTGAGGGGTCTTTTCAAATTCTGAAAGCTGTAAGTGAAAAATGGTAACCTCCAGATTTTTTTAGTAAATTGTTGTTATTTACAGTTTTGCAGACCTTCAGTTTTCATCATTTCACAGAAAGGTGCAAATATTTATTAACTCAATACAGTTTTAACTTTTATATTTACTAGGAATTTAGCAGGAATTGTGTACATTTTGCCATGTATTAATTTACTATTAATGTACCATTAACGATTTTAGTGTATTTTTAGCGAAAATATTGATCTGGTAAACATTTGCGCAAATATCGTGGGGCCTTAAAAATCAATAATACCTTCTATTTATTCTACTGGTCCTATGCTTTTTGAAAATATATGGTTGGGGGGGAGGGTCTTTCACAAATTCTGAATACTGTAAGGGAAAAATGAAAACCTTTATATTTGAGAGATTTGTATATTTACATTTTTGCATACGTTTGATTTGAACCATTTTGCAAAAAGGCGCAATTTAAAAATTACAAATATTTGTTATGTATTAACTCCATACAGGTTAAGCTTTTATATTTAGTTGGAATTTAGCAGGAAGTTTGTAAAATTAGCTGTGTTTTTATCTGCTAATAATGATTTTAGTGTTTTTTTTTTTGTTTTTTTTGCAAAAATATTGTTTTGATAAACATTTGTGCAAATACTGCAGGGCCTAAAAAATCAGTAGCATTTTATTTTTATTACAGAGGTCACATGCTTTCAGAAAATATATGGTTTGGGGGGGTCTTTTACAAACTCTGAAAGCTGTAAGTGAAAAATGAAAACCTCCAGATTTTTAGAGAAATTTTCATGTACATTCGATTTTCACCATGTTGCAAAAAAGGCGCAATTTAAAATTTCCAAATATTTTTTATTTGTTAACTTAATACAGGTTAAGCTTTTATATTTAGTAGGAATTTTGTAAAATGTGCTGTGTTTTTATCTGCAAATAATGGTTTTAGTGTATTTTTTTGCAAATATATGGCTTTGACAAACATTTGCACAAATACAGTGGGGTCTAAAAAATCATGAAAAAAAAAAAAAAAAAAATTCAATAGCACCTTCTTTGTATTCTACTAATCAAGTGCTTTCAGAAAATATATGGTTTGGGGGGTCTTTTACAAATTTTGAAAGCTATAAGTGAAACATAAAAAAGCAAAGGAAAAATTGCAAAAATGGTCTGGCCACTTGAGTGTACAAAATGGAGCACAGGGCCTGGCAGTGAAAGGGTTAAATATATTGTTACTCTGACTTTAGAAGAGAAATGTTTCTACTGAGAAGATGGAAGTCTTGTTTAGGTTTGTGTTAACCACAAAACTAACGCCTTGATCAAAGTGATGTGATAGCCTGTGTAGTGTTAGGCCCCTTTCACACTGGGGCGGTGGGGACGTCGGCGGTACAACAGCGCTATTTTTAGCGCTGCTGTACCGTCGTTCTTGTAGCTGTATTCGGCCGCTAGCGGTGCGGTTTTAAACCCCGCTGGCGGCCGAAAAAGGGTTAAAATCCCTCGTACAGCGCGGCTATAGCCGCGGTATTGCCGCGCTGTCCCATTGATTTCAATGGGCAGGAGCGGTTTAGGAGCGGTGAATACACCGCTCCTTCACCGCTCCAAAAAAGCGGTTTGCAGGACTTTTTTCACCGCCCTGCCTGCGCACCGCTTCAGAGTGAAAGCCCTCGGGCTTTCACACTGAACAAACAGCGGAGGCTGTTTAGGGGCAGTTTGCAGGCGGTATTTTTAGCGCAATACCGCCTGCAAACCGCCCCAGTGTGAAAGGGGTCTTAATGAAGCTGTTATAAAAACTATCTGAACATTGACAGGTGAGAAATGCTATGAATAACTGTATGTACATGGGGAGGTGTTTGACATGGCTTGGATTGGTAATATCCTATGGGCAGGCTAGATCTTGAATGTAAAAAAAGTGGATGCCATCAACTCACTAGAGCAGTGGTCATCAACCCTGTCCTCAGGGCCCACTAACAGGCCAGGTTTGCAAGATAACTGAAATACATCACAGGTGATATAATTTGCTGCTCAGTGATTGCAGTATTCTAGTCTGCATCTCCCCAAGGTAACACACAAAACCTGGCCTGTTAATGGGCCCTGAGGACAAGGTTGATGACCACTGCACTAGAGTATACAGTATATGAGCAGGTGCAGCGTCCCTTAAATTGCTGACTCACCAGTATTGGTGCAGTCTATGTAACTCAAAAAAGCATACAATAGACCTTGCAGCTTAAGCAAGGGATTTTTTTTACACATTGAAAATGATAAAAAAACAAAAAAACTGGTTAAAAAACACCACCTACACCTAGGCTTGATTAAAAAAGACAATGTTGTCTAGAAAGGTTGCAGCTGCACCACGCATCACACCATGCACATGTATCCTACACTCATACTGGAATTTTCATTTCCCTTTGGTATGTAGCAGGTTCTGAAGGGTGTTAATATCACATGTTAAAAATTAGTGATACACTTCGTTGGTACTCTCAGATAGTTCTTGCTACCTAATAAACAGTAGAAAGTTCAGTCCAAGATATTAGAGTGTGTATATTGATAGTAGTACTACTAAAGGGACCTTGACAACACCATAAGGCTTCTCCCAGGTAACATATGGGGCCGAACTTCACATTCATGGTGAGATGTATAGAGTCTATCGTAAACAGTTACATGTAAACATGTAAATAGTGTACTCACAATGGATCAATTCTTCAGAACTAACTTGTTCAAGAGAGACTGGTCTGCCAAATGTGTGCTAGGATGTGTCAAAGCACGCAGGTTATAACCATATGGTTCTGAGTCTCTTTGGTGAAGTGATAAAGTGCACAGTTGCAGGGCAATATGATAGCCAAGGACCGATCGGTCCGCTCACCCGAACAAAAAAATATAAGAAAAATGTATTAACAGGGGCATGGTCTGGACATGGCCAGATATAGACGTGTGTTTGCTGAGCACCTGACCATCTCCTATCCACCCAAGCCTTTTCAGTTTGATCCATGCACTCCTCTAAGAGGAAATCGGCCAAGTGGAACACCAAATCTACAAAACTTACTCCCTCTACTCCTTCCACGGGTGAGATCCAGCACTTATTCCAGCTGCAATCCCTGGAGCTCAAGATGGCAGATCCACGTGCTGCTCCCTCGGGGAACCATGCCTCCCATAGCTCACCTGCCTTGCCCGCAGCGTCCATGAGCTCAGAGGCTTACCCTGACATCCCGCCGCCTTCCTATCGGACCCACGGAGATCGTCACCCTACCCACCTACTACCTACCAAGAGGACAATGAATTGCGGACACTCCTCCAGGCCCTGCCAACTAAGTCTGACATGGAGGCTCTCATCGGGCGGGTCGAGGCAGCCCATAGGCAGGAACTTCAGATCGTGAGAAAGGAGGTACAGGTGCTCTCCTCCAGACTCACAACGGGGGAAGCCTCGCTCTCCACGCTGGACCAACGGGTGTCTGCACTGGAAGCAACGTAGAGCACGCAGCGACTTCACCAGACCTCGGGATGTGATCTGTAGGCTGCATCACTACACCCACAAGGAGAAACTGGAATTTGATGGAGCCCCGATCAACATACGCCCAGACCTCTCCAGAGCTTCGTTGCAGCGCCGAGCCATGCTCTGATCGCTCCTTGAGCTGGCCAGGCAGCTGGATTTCACATACGGGTGGGGTTTCCCCCCTCTCAGTCACATTCCAGAAGGATAAACGGTCATTCACTCTCAGAGCGCTGGCATCCCTCCCAGCCTTATTTACCTTCCTGGGGGCTAATCCGATTGAAGTCCTGAACTGGCTAACCTTCCTCCCAAGACCTGGACGCCCGGGCCCCTCCGGGCATGGAGGCAACTTCCAGCCCAGACCTCAGAGAAGCGACCGCTGCTCACAATGGCAATCCCAAGAGGAACCACGTGAGTCTTGAATCACATCCACCCTGCAGTTAGCACCCCCACTGAGCCCACTACTGAGCAGCTTCACTTAAGATGTACCCTATCCCGTTGCTCCCCTATTCCCCTGACACTCCTGGAACAGAAGATTACCCTGGCTCACGCCTCATTTCTCCCTTTATGTAATCCAATGATCCCTCACGAAGCTTCCCTTTGCCCGGATATCACCCCCAGCGATTAGCACCCTCCTTGCGTTCCCGAACTACGAGCCACCCAACTCCATCTGCACTATGAAGTGTTTGTGGTCCAAGGAGACCGGCGAAGACTGACTCCTATCATTTCAATACCCCACACAACAACCCTGAAGGTCTTTGTGCTTTAATATTTGCACTGGCGTCACGCCAGTATCACTACCTGATATAGCACTATAGCCTTACTACTTGTCCAGGTGACTAAAACACCGCTAAATGCATAGTAAATGTTTCCATGCAATATGTTATTATACTCTGATTGTTGCAGGGGAATGTGATGAGAAGGGGGGCTGTTCTGGAGATGTCTTTTGGAGTGGCCCTTGCCCCCCTCTCTCGGGATTACCCCGGGAGGGATGGGACGAGTCCACACTCACCGTGTACTGGGAGGGGATGTCGGGGAAATCCTGCATAAGAATGCCAACCCCCTCATAGGGAAGTGAAAGAGGTGAAGTCGCCTCTATTTGGAGTTTTTACAAAACTGGGCAACATGCAAGGCACCCGCTCACGGCCCCGTAGACGGGGGTTTGAATGGTGACACTCGAGGTGAGAGGAGTCTCCCCCGACAGGCTGTCACACTATACCTGTTATCGATGCTGCGGCCTGTTCTTAGTTATGTGACCTGATGCTCTTCTCGGGAGTCGTGCAGTTGCTAGAATTGTTGCCTGTCCATCTGCACGCCCAGGAAAAGGGTGGGTCATTACATGTGACCATGCACTCGCCCGGGATGCCTTGTCTCTCATGAGGTGGTCCTCCTGAGGTAATGAGCTATATTGGTGACCCTACATATTCCCACGCATGACCGGACAACTGGGGCCAGAGGGGTTTTTGGCTTTATTATTTTTCTTTTATAGTATATGTAATACTGGTTATAAGTTTGATATTTGCTGGTGTGGGTGGGAGGGTTAGGTCCTTTGCTCTTGGGCCCTGACTAACTCCTCCACCACGTAGGCTGGCATGTTCTCACAGTTTTTTGGGAGCTATATGCGGATATAAGTTTTGTTACTTACGATTTTAGTTACTTCAGGGTCCTCTACCCTGAACTTGATAGTCCTCTTTTTCAACTTTTAACCTTTCTAAATTCCCCCTTCTTCTCTCACTTCACTCCATCTGTCTACACTATCTTTCTCGTCCCCTCCTCTTCCCTTTTTATTTTTTCCCCCTCCCCCCCGACATGGTGATGGACAGGATTAGAATAATATCGCTAAACGCGAGGGGCCTTAACATACCCAAGAAAAGATGAATGCTGCTAAATGAGTTAAAGCACTCCCACACAGATGTGGCTTTCATACAGGAATTTCACTTTAAGAATGACAAACTTCCAATCCTCCAAAATAGGTTTTACCCTCCGACGTATCACTCCACTAACCCGGCAGCCAAGTCGAAAGGGGTCTCCATTTTGTTATCCAGTAAACTTCCATGGAAATACCAGGATTCTATTAAAGATCCCGCAGGATGCTACATTTTCCTTAAGGGCTTTATAGGCGACGCACAGGTAACCCTGGCAACCATATATACCCCCAATGAACGCCAGGATGCTTTTCTCCGTATTACCCTGGAGAGGCTCCTTGATTTCACAGAGGGACAGCTGATCCTGGGAGGAGACTTTAATGTCCCTTTGATCCCCTTGGAGGACACCTCCTCTGGCTCTTCCTCAGTCCCACTTGACTCGATTAATAGAGCCCAACTGATTGATGTTTGGCGATTGCAAAAACTCCGGAGAATGCGACTACATGTTTTACTCTTCCACACACAAAATTTATACTAGGATAGACTATTTCCTGATCTCCCATGCTCAGCTCCACGCTATGAGTGCCTCATCAATTGTTCATATCACTTGGTCTGACCATGCTCCCATCTTCCTGACACATACACTTTCCGGAATCTCCTTCCTCAGACACCGCTTTTGGCGTCTGAACGAGAGCCTCCTCCAGATACCCAAGGTGTTAGCAGATGTATCTAAGGAACTAAATTATTATTTCCAAACACATGACCACTCAGATTGTGACCCAGGATCCTTATGGGAAGCGGTTCTTAGAGGTGTACTCATTAAGCACAGCTTGCGAATTAAAAGAGAACATAATGAACAACTATCTTGACTCCTTAACAAATTGTCTATCGCCGAATCTCGACACAAACATGCTCCCACTCCTACTTTGGAAATGAATCTTGGGCTGCTACGCAAGCAGATCACCGACCTATCACACTACAAGGCTAAAGTGGCACTACAATTCTGCCGCAAAACGATCTATGAGTCAGGTAAAAATGTGAGAAGCAGTTGGAGAAAATGGTCAGGGAACATAAGCTATCGATGTATATCCCCCAAATAATAACCTCTAGAGGCCAAAAAGCTGTATTACCCATGCAAATTCACAGGAATTTAGAGATTTCTATTCCTTACTATATAACCTACCAAACAGACCACCGCTTCAAACTACTATAGAAGACTATATAGCGTCCTCCCAACTCCCTTCTCTATCGCCTGAAATTGGAGAAGAATTGGACTCCCCAATAAGGCTTATCGGTCGGTGGAACTCAAAATAAGATCTCTGCTTATGCAGACGACCTGCTCTTCTCATTGATAAACCCTACGATTTCGCTACCGAACCTTCTACGAGAATTTGACTTATACAGCACACTTTAGAACCTAAAAATACAGGTCTTGAAATCTGAAGCTATGGGAGTGACGTTGCCCCCACATAGCCTACCTAATCTATAATCTAACTTTTGCTTCAAATGGATGAAGTCCTACTTGAACTATCTAGCTACCCACATCCCGTCCGACTTGTCCTGTATCTATGAGCACAACTTCCCCCCTTTAATAGCCTAGACTCGGATTCTATTGGACAAATGGCATAAAGGCCTACACTCCTGGTTTGGTAGATGCAACCTCCTAAAAATGAGTATCCTACCAAAATACCTGTACCTTTTCCAAGCTCTATCCATTAGAATACCTCCCTCTTATATTCAGCAAGTCCGAGCTCTTTTCACCTGCTTCATCTGGGCTCATAAAAAACCCTGCCTTCCTCGTACTCAATTGTCCCTACTGAAACAATTTGGTGGTCTGGCATTACCCAATGTTCGAATGTACTACCAAGCAATTCATATTGGCAGGATCATTGATTGGCGACACCACTCTGTGTCCAAACTCTGGATCCAGATAGAACAAGACCAAACTAACATTGCCCTGAAGAGTGCATTATGGTGTTACGAATCCCTTCCTCAGAAGCTAAAATCTCATCCAATTATAGGGATCACATTATTACAGGGCTCCCAAGCCACTCAGCTGGTTTCACTTACAACAAAAGATTCACCACCATCACCGATCCTGGGACACCCCTGCTTTCCACCAGGACTCCCGTCTACGGAATTAAAAAATCTACAGAACTCGAACGATGAAAACGCCATGCTGGAGTTAATCGATACTTCAGGCCATTTTCAATTACCATTTTGGAGTGCAGTGCAAATACACCATTTCCTCCACACCATCCCTAACCCCCAGAACTTTGCTTGTCAGTTATCTACCTTTGAGGAATATTGCTTGGGCACCGATCACCTATACCAGGACCTCTCCAAAGCATATTCACTACTGAACAGACCCCCGGAACAACCATGTTTACCATGTCTAGTAAAATGGGAAACAGATCTACACCCCACTTTCACCCCAAAACAAAAACTAAATATTTTCAGGTTTTCCCTCAAATAATCTATATGCACCAAAATGCAAGAAACCAATTTCAAAATACTAACTAGGTGGTACCTCAGGCCCAGTAGACTCCATACAATCTTCCCTGACACATCAGACCGTTGCTGGCGATGCCGAGAGAACAAGGAGACAATCTTACACATCTTTTGGTCTTGCCCTAAACTGACAGATTTTTGGACGGCTGTCCGCACTGTCACTCAGAAGTTCAATGAGTGCAAGATACCTACCGATCCAGCATTCTTTCTGCTACATGCATCAAATATCCCTGTCAAAGCCTATAAAAAGTCCATAATACAACATTTACTTAACACTGCTAAATTCTGCATCCCTCTTCTCTGGAAACAATAATGCCCACTGACCACGGCAACTTGGCTGGGGAAGGTGGAGGATATCAATAGGATGGAAGATTTGATTCTTACAGCGCAAAATCAACGTTAGACATATACAAAGACCTGGAGTCTATGGAACATGCTCTCGGACAAGGGGAAAGCCCTCTTTGGAACATAACTAAATGAAATAATGGAGCTACTTAACTCTGCTGACCTGAACCATTGTCGTCCCATCCCCTACCTCCCTCTCCTTCTCCCCCTCTTTTCTGGTCCTTCCTACCTAGCTCTACCTCTTTCTCTCTTTTCTTCTCTGTTGTTTTAGTATTCAAGGTAAAGAAGAAATGAAGATTGGGCAACCCTGTTTCCCTATTTAGTAATCATATAATAGTTATTGTTAATGTGTGAGATGCTAGCAGACAAACTGACTGCAAATCTTCTATGATGGCTCTCAAGTTACACTGTAATCATTCATCCCGATTTATCATATTCTGATGATATGTGATTATACGTTTAGCTAATTGTATGTTATTCCTGTATCATCTGGGTTCTACCCTTTCTTGGAGTTCAATAAAAATTATACTTGAAAAATGTATTAACATACATTTAAAAGCAATAAACAATACATGAATTGATATTCAAAAATACATATGATACAAAATATGGTTCAAATAAAGAACCCGAAGGTTTGTATTAATAGCCACCGTCAATCTCAAAGATCTGTGCTAATAGACAACGCGTTTCGTGAGGAAGACCTCACTTCTTCAGGAAAGGCACAGAAGAGTATCTGGAGATAAAGAACATATGTAAATAACGCAAAAAAAAAAAAAAAAAAAATAATTATATATTACACAATAGTTCATACACATAACACATATATGAATATATGTATAACATATAAAGTGGGGACGGAAAGTATTCAAACCCCCTTAAATTTTTCACTCTTTGTTATATTGCAGCCATTTGCTAAAATCATTTAAGTTTATTTTTTTTTTCCTCATTAATGTACACACAGCACCCCATATTGACAGAAAAACACAGAATTGTTGAAATTTTTGCAGATTTATTAAAAAAGAAAAACTGAAATATCACATGGTCCTAAGTATTCAGACCCATTGCTCAGTATTTAGTAGAAGCACCCTTTTGATCTAATACAGCCATGGGTCTTTTTGGGAAAGATGCAACAAGTTTTTCACACCTGGATTTGGGGATCCTCTGCCATTCCTCCTTGCAGATCCTCTCCAGTTCTGTCAGATTGGATGGTAAACGTAGGTGAACAGCCATTTTTAGGTCTCTCCAGAGATGCTCAACTGGGTTTAAGTCAGGGCTCTGGCTGGGCCATTCAAGAACAGTCACGGAGTTGTTGTGAAGCCACTCCTTCGTTATTTTAGCTGTGTGCTTAGGGTCATTGTCTTGTTGGAAGGTAAACCTTCGGCCCAGTCTCAGGTCCTGAGCACTCTGGAGAAGGTTTTCATCCAGGATATCCCTGTGCTTGGCCGCATTCATCTTTCCCTCGATTGCAACCAGTTGTCCTGTCCCTGCTGCTGAAAAACACCCCACAGCATGATGCTGCCACCACCATGCTTCACTGTTGGGACTGTACTGGACAGTTGATGAGCAGTGCCTGGTTTTCCAAAGAATCTTATTTCTCACCATCTTGGAGTCCTTCAGGTGTTTTTTTTAGCAAACTCCATGCGGGCTTTTATGTGTCTTGCACTGAGGAGAGGCCATAAAGCCCCAACTGGTAGAGGGCTGCAGTGATGGTTGACTTTCTACAACTTTCTCCCATCTCCCGACTGCATCTCTGGAGCTCAGCCACAGTGATCTTTGGGTTCTTCTTCACCTCTCTCACCAAGGCTCTTCTCCCCCGATAACTCAGTTTTCTCCGGACGGCCAGCTCTAGGAAGGGTTCTGGTCATCCCAAACATCTTCCATTTAAGGATTATGGAGGCCACTGTGCTCTTAGAAACCTTAAGTACAGCAGAAATGTTTTTGTAACCTTGGCCAGATCTGTGCCTTGCCACAATTCTGTCTCTGAGCTCTTCAGGCAGTTCCTTTGACCCCAGGTTCTGAATCTGGGGAAGCAACTGTCAGCACTGAGAAGTCCCTCCATACTAAAGGTGAGCCAGGAACGTACACGGCAGGTGCCGGCAGGGGCCAGCACAGAGGCGGGTGGAGACAAAGAGGTGCAGGCACTAGCAAAGAGTAGATGGGTGACAGTCAGGAGGGGTAGAGGGGGAAGTGCCAGGGAGGCCGATCCAGGACTGGAGCATCCCAATAAGTACGCTCCATTGAGTGACATTGGTGTAACCAGTCAGGGACCAGCACTGCTGGAGATGAGGGACTCTCCTAGCTGCCAGGGGAAGAACTCCTCCAGTGAGAGTGGGGGGGCAGCAAAGGGAAAGGAAAGACAGATTCTGGTGGTAGGGGACTCAATTCTTAGAAGGACAGAGAGGGCAATCTGTAACCAAGACCTGAAGCGCCGAACAGTATGTTGTCTACCGGGCGCTCGGGTTCGGCACATCACGGATCTTGTGGACAGATTACTGGGAGGGGCTGGGGAAGACCCGGCTGTCATGGTGCACGTTGGCACCAATGACAAAGTCAGAGGCAGATGGAGTGTCCTAAAGAACGATTTTAGGGACTTAGGAGCTAAATTGAGGAAAAGGACCTCCAAGGTAGTGTTCTCAGGAATACTACCGGTACATCGAGCCACACCAGAGAGGCAGAGGGAGATTAGGGAAGTAAACAAGTGGCTGAAGAGCTGGTGTAGTAAGGAGGGGTTTGGGTTCCTGGAGGACTGGGCCGACTTCTCAGTCGGTAACCGGTACTATAGAAGGGACGGACTGCACCTAAATGAGGAGGGTGCAGATCTGCTGGGAATGAAGATGGCCAAAAAGTTAGAGGGGTTTTTAAACTAGGCGATGGGGGGAGGGTCCAGAGACAGTGATATCCAGCGCGGAAGATATTCCAGAGGGTAGTATTGGGGGCATTAGTGGTAGGTTAACCAAAGCACAAAAACACAAGGTGAGTATAGTAGCAAGTCCAAGTTGCAATCTTGAAACACCCAATACGAGGACAATATGCGACCGGTCTAAACTATGTGGCATGTTCACCAATGCCAAGAGCCTGGCGGACAAGATGGGTGAACTAGAGATACTGTTGTACAAGGAGGATTTGGATTTTGTGGGAATTTCAGAGACCTGGTTCAACAGCTCTCATGATTGGCTGGCAAACATTCAAGGGTATACCCTATACCGCAAGGACAGAGAGGGTAAAAAAGGGGGAGGGGTATGCCTATATATCAAGAATAATGTACAAGTGAATGTGAGAGATGACATCACTGAGGGGGCTAGGGAGGAGGTGGAATCTTTATGGGTAGAGCTCCAAAGGGATGAAGCTAAGGGGAAAATAATACTGGGAGTATGCTATAGGCCCCCTAACCTGAGGGAGGAAGTGGAGACGGATCTCCTATCACAAATTGGATTAGCAGCAAGGATGGGAAGTGTTATCATAATGGGGGATTTTAATTATCCAGACATAGACTGGGCGGAGGGAACCGCGCATTCATTTAAGGCTCGCCAGTTCCTTAGTGTCTTGCAGGACAATTTTATGGGTCAGATGGTATACGCACCAACTAGAAATAAAACATTACTAGATCTACTGATTACCAACAATACAGACCTGATAACAGATGTGGAAATACGGGGCAATTTAGGTAACAGCGATCACAGGTCAATTAGTTTCAGTATAAATCACACAAATAGGAGACATGAAGGGAACACAAAGACACTGAATTTCAAAAGAGCCAACTTCCCTAAACTACAAACCTTGCTAAAAGGCATAAATTGGGATAAAATATTAGGAACAAAGAATACGGAGGAGAGATGGGTTTGCTTTAAGAGCATATTAAATAAGGGCATTAGCCCATGTATCCCATTGGGTAATAAATTTAAAAGAGCGAACAAACATCCTGGATGGCTTAACTCCAATGTAAAAATGCATATAAAAGCAAAGGAGAAGGCCTTCAAAAAATACAAGGTTGAGGGATCATCCACAGCATTCAGAATTTATAAAGAATGCAATAAGAAATGTAAGGGTGCAATTAGGTTGGCTAAGATAGAACATGAAAGACACATAGCGGAGGAGAGCAAAAAAAATCCCAAGAAATTCTTTAAGTATGTAAACAGTAAAAAAGGGAGGACAGACCATATTGGCCCCATAAAGAATGAGGAAGGACATCTGGTTACAAAGGATGGGGAGATGGCAAAGGTATTTAATTTATTCTTCTCCTCAGTCTTCACGAGTGAATCGGGGGGCTTCAGTAACCAAAACTGCAGTGTTTATCCTCATGACACAACACAGGAAGCACCTACATGGTTAACAGAGGACGGAATTAAAATTAGACTTGAGAAACTTAACATTAATAAATCACCGGGACCAGATGGCTTGCATCCGAGGGTACTTAGGGAACTCAGTCAGGTGATTGCCAGACCGTTGTTCCTAATTTTTACAGACAGTCTATTGACTGGAATGGTACCAGCTGATTGGAGAAAAGCCAATGTAGCACCAATATTTAAAAAGGGCCCAAAAAACATCCCTGGGAATTACAGACCAGTTAGCCTAACATCAATAGTATGTAAACTCTTGGAGGGGATGATAAGGGACTATATACAAGATTTTAGTAATAAGAATGATATCATTAGCAGTAATCAGCATGGATTCATGAAGAATAGTTCTTGCCAAACCAATCTATTAACCTTCTATGAGGAGGTGAGTTGCCATCTAGATAAAGGAAGGCCCGTAGACGTGGTGTATCTGGATTTTGCAAAAGCATTTGACACAGTTCCCCATAAACATTTACTGTACAAAATAAGGTGCGTTGGCATGGGCCATAGGGTGAGTACATGGATTGAAAACTGGCTACAAGGGCGTGTTCAGAGGGTGGTGATAAATGGGGAGTACTCAGAATGGTCAGGGGTGGGTAGTGGGGTTCCCCAGGGTTCTGTGCTGGGACCAATCCTATTTAATTTGTTCATAAACGACCTGGAGGATGGGATAAACAGTTCAGTCTCTGTATTTGCAGACGATACTAAGCTAAGCAGGGCAATAACTTCTCCGCAGGATGTGGAAATCTTGCAAAAAGACCTGAACAAATTAATGGGGTGGGCGACTACATGGCAAATGAGGTTCAATGTAGAAAAATGTAAAATAATGCATTTGGGTGGCAAAAATATGAATGCAATCTATACACTGGGGGGAGAACCTCTGGGGGAATCTAGGATGGAAAAGGACCTGGGGGTCCTAGTGGATAGGCTCAGCAATGGCATGCAATGCCAAGCTGCTGCTAATAAAGCAAACAGAATATTGGCATGCATTAAAAGGGGGATCAACTGCAGAGATAAAATGATAATTCTCCCGCTCTACAAGACTCTGGTCCGCCCCCGCACCTGGAGTATGCTGTCCAGTTCTGGGCACCAGTCCTCAGGAGGGACGTACTGGAAATGGAGCGAGTACAAAGAAGGGCAACAAAGCTAATAAAGGGTCTGGAGGATCTTAGTTATGAGGAAAGGTTGCGAGCACTGAACTTATTCTCTCTGGAGAAGAGACGCTTGAGAGGGGATATGATTTCAATTTACAAATACTGTACTGGTGACCCCACAATAGGGATAAAACTTTTTTGCAGAAGAGAGTTTAATAAGACTCGTGGCCACTCATTACAATTAGAAGAAAAGAGGTTTAACCTTAAACTACGTAGAGGGTTCTTTACTGTAAGAGCGGCAAGGATGTGGAATTCCCTTCCACAGGCGGTGGTCTCAGCGGGGAGCATTGATAGCTTCAAGAAACTATTAGATAATCACCTGAATGACCGCAATATACAGGGATATGTAATGTAATACTGACACATAATCACACACATAGGTTGGACTTGATGGACTTGTGTCTTTTTTCAACCTCACCTACTATGTAACTATGTAACTATGTAACTATGATTCTCATTTGCTCTGACATGCACTGTGAGCTGTAAGGTCTTATATAGACAGGTGTGTGGCTTTCCTAATCAAGTCCAATCAGTATAATCAAACACAGCTGGACTCAAATGAAGGTGTAGAACCATCTCAAGGATGATCAGAAGAAATGGACAGCACCTGAGTTAAATATATCAGTGTCACAGCAAAGGGTCTGAATACTTATGACTGTGATATTTCAGTTTTTCTTTTTTAATAAATCTGCAAAAATGTCAACAATTCTATGTTTTTCTGTCAATATGGGGTGCTCTGTGTACATTACTGAGGAAAAAAATGAACTTAAATGATTTTAGCAAATGGCTGCAATATAACAAAGAGTGAAAAATTTAAGGGGGTCTGAATACTTTCCGTCCCCACTGTATATGCGTGGGTACGTATTCAACTTACAATTTGTAGAGAGTAGTGGCCAGATTCCAGCTCAGTGATGAAAATCTCCAGCAGGTAGATTAATATCACATTTTCCAAATATTTCAGATATACGTAGTATCAAAGGCCGGAATGAGGTAACCCCAGGATCCGCTATTTTCCAACCGGGAGCTGTGAAGGAATAGTTGGAATATTTGATATTAATCTACCTGCTGGCGATTTCACCACTGAGGTGGAAGCTGGACACTACTCTCTACAAATTGTATATTACACACATATATATGTTATATATATATATTTATAGATCATGTGTATGAACTATTGTGTAATATAAACATTTTTTTGCATTATTTACTGACGTTCTTTATCTCCAGATACTCTCCTGAAGAAGTGAGGTCTGCCTCATGAAACGCATTGAGACTATTAGCACAGATTTTTCAGATTGACAGTGGCTATTAATATGAACCTTCGGGTTCTTTATTTGAACCATATTTAGTATATTATATGTATCTTTGAATATCAATTCATGTATTATTTGTTGCTTTTAAATGTATGTTAATAATTTGTTCTTATATTTTTTACACGTTTGAGGTGTGACTCATTAAAAGTTCTGTGGGCATAAGATTGTTGTTGCATAAATACTAATTGGGACTGAGACATCACCTCTCACCAGCTTCCCCCCTTCTTGTTTATCTTCTTGCAATATGGTGGAAACCACCAAGCCCTCCTTTTGAGCTTGTTTTTGTGGGTATTACATATTTGGTTGACTTATAAGTTGGACTAGACAATAATTTTCCTTATCTTAAATGGAACATTATCAAGGTACAACATGGGAACAAAAAAAAATAATGCATGGGTACAAAACCAAATATAGTTTTTCAACCGATGTAATGGCTTTCTTTTTTAGACTAAGAAAGTTGATGAAACGCAAATCTATAACTTTCTGGTATATAACATTTTTGGAGCAATATATTGGGGAGAAATGCTGCCCCATGAGTTCAGATTTTTCCCAACCTGAGAACAATTGAAAGTGATTTTAAAAAGAAATGGAAAGACAACCTTTTGGCATGCTCACAGGAGATTGCTTTTTGGGGAATATAAGAAAATACTGATCATCGTTGATGCAGACATCAATGATCTATTTGTCCAATATCCCAATATTGTTAACCAACCACTATTCAAGGAAAAAGATAGAACTCAGTCAATCCCTGGCTAGGTTCAATAGGGACACTATCAGAAACAAGGATCAGAAATTTTTCCTGGACAAAAGGGCCTTTTGTCAGGGCACAGCATACAGATGGCAATCTGTGCAAGCTATTGTCTCCACTAGGGGCACCATTAGTCCATGAATCACAGTTTTTTGTCCCGGGTCATCTTTCGGTAACAGCTGCCCCTTGATGTTGGTGTAACCTCCCTAGGAGGTCTTATTTAGTGCTCCTCTACCCCATACCGCACATCAGGAGGCCTATGCGAGAACATCTTATTAGGATATGAATTCCCATTTATGACTCCTTGTTTCAAACACCCTGCTGGGTAAACTTGCTGTACTAGCATTCCAAGAGGCAATTTCCAACATAGGCCAAAAGGTTGTATCAACCAGGCTGTAAAACTCCAGAAATATAACATATTAAACCATGTTGCCCTCCAATATATGCCGCTATGTGCCTGAAGGGCACATATCATTCTTCTTCAGAGACATCCTCTATTGAACAGCCCATAAATGTTTTACTTTAAGATATGTTGTCCTTCTGAACATGTGCCACTTTGCCCCTGACACACCACCACCATTCTTCAGCGACAGCTTCCATGGCACCATTCCGTGTCCTCTCCTTTTTGAAATCTTTACAATAGGATGTACTACAGGCAAGGGGTATCCATTCACTTACCATTTACCAACACACACATCGCCACATATCAACCAGCTTTCAGATACAGAACCTTAAGGAGGGCCTTACTCACCAATATAACTAACCTAATACATATATGTCAAACTATACTAGCACAGAAATCAACACAATACCATAATATATACATATATATGCAACCCACCAAATTAAGCATCCCACTCTCAACCTCCTATAACCCTTCATTGTATATACAGGTCAGGATCAGACAGGCTTGCTCAATATGGCCTTTTCTACCGCAATTTTAGCATGTCAGAGGTACTTTGGGACTCTGAATTGGCAGCAAAGCCTTCAACTTGTACGAAGAGACCTTACCGTCAATTCGTCCCTGAACAATTCGTGAGGAGATCTCTACTGTTCCAATACTCTCCACGCTTTACATTTCATGCCCACAGGCACAACCATTACTTCCCTCTTTCAACCCCACCACTATAGAGGAGGTTGCTAAACTACTTGCTAATGTCCACCTTACCACCTGCCCTCTGGATCCTGTTCCCTCACAAATGCTACGTTCACCCTCTGGCTCTATGCTACACTCTTTAACCCACACCCATGCTACACTCTTTAACCCACATCTTAAATCTCTCCCTCTCTTCTGGCATCTTCCCCAACTCTCTAAAACATGCACTTGTCAGACCCAAACTTAAAAAGCCCTCACTGGACCCACCCATCTTAACAACCTACGCCCCATCTCCTTGCTCCCCTTCTTATCCAAACTCCTTGAACTTCTGGTCTACAATCGACTGATCATCCACCTCACTGATAATAGCCTTCTTGATCCCCTTCAGTCTGGATTTTGTCCTCAACACTCCACAAAAACTGCTCTCCTAAAATTAACAAACGATCTACTAACGGCCAAAACCAATCAACACTATTTTGTACTCCTACTCCTGGACCTCTCTGCTGCCTTTGATACGGTTAACCACGCCCTCCTCCTCAAAAAACTCCACGCCTTTGGTCTCCGTGACTGTACTCTTCGCTGGTTCTCTTCCTACTTATCCAACCGCACCTTTAGCGTTTCCTACAACTCTACTTCCTCTTCCTTTCTCAGTTGGGGTCTCCCAAGGTTCTGTTCTTGGACCACTCCTATTTTCAATCTACACCTCCTCCCTGGGTCAGCTGATAGCCTCCCATGGCTTCCAATACCACCTCTACGCTGACGTTGCCCAAATCTATTTCTCTAGCCCTCAGCTCACTCCCTCTGTCTCCTCACGTATCACTAATTTACTATCAGATATATCAGTCTGGATGTCACACCACTTCCTCAAACTCAATCTATTCAAAACCGAACTTATACTTTTTCCTCCCCCATATGCCCCTTCCCCTGATCTCTCTGTCAAAATCAATGGCACAACTATAAGCCCATCCCCATATGCCAAGGTTCTAGGTGTAGTCCAGGACTCAGAACTCTCCATTAAGCACCACGTCCAATCACTGTCCAAATCCTGCCACCTCAACCTCCGCAACATTTCCAAAATACGTCCCTTTCTAACCAATGACACAACACTCTTAATTTGCTCTCTGGTCATCTCTCACCTCGACTACTGCAACTCCCTTCTCATTGGCCTAACTCTACATAGACTATCACCTCTTCAATCCATCATGAATGTTGCTGCCAGACTCATCCACCTCACCAATCGCTCTGTCTCTGCTACCCCTTTCTGTCAATCCCTCCACTGGCTTCCGGTCGGCCAAAGAATTACATTTAAAATACTAACAACTAAGTACAAAGCCATCCACAATTTAGCCCCCAGCTACATCACTAGCCTAGTCTCTAAATACCAACCTACTCCTTCTCTTCCTTCCTCTCAAGACCTTCTGCTCTCTAGCTCCCTCATCACCTCCTCCCATGCTCGCCTCCAGGACTTTTCCAAAGCCTCTCCAATCCTATGGAATGCCCTACCCCAATCTGTCCGCTTATCTCCTATTTTATTAGCTTTTAGACGATTCTTGAAAACCCTTCTCTTCAGAGAAGCCTACCCTACCCAAACCTAACAACTGTTTTTTCATTTTCTTCATTAGCTCACCCCCCACGGTGATTACCTTTTGTTTCCACTTCACCCTCCCTTCTAGATTGTAAGCTCTAACAAGCAGGGCCCTCTGATCCCTCCTGTATTGATTTGCATTGTAAGTGTACTGTCTGCCCCCATGTTGTAAAGTGCTGCGTAAACTGTTGGCGCTATATAAATCCTGTATAATAATAATAACTTGCATAGATAAATGCGAAACCTTCCTATATAAATGTCGGGTCCAACAACACATACCAACCTGAACCAATGATGAAAGTACAGCAATAATGAGTAATACTACATCGGAATGTATCAAATAATTCAAAATACCATTGGCCTTACTGGAATGTCCGATTACCACCTCCCACCGATACCCTCTAGCATCATTCTCCATTTGCTTCCTGGAAGATGGACAAGAGAAGAATATACTTCCTGGTGATTAGGAAGGACAACCTGTTATGAATTTTCTTTTGTCAGAGTGCTAGACAGGCCGGCATTGAATGTTTGTGTGGGTGGTGTCTGAGTGAGATTTAACAGTAGTGGCCAGCTAGAGTTATTTCCTCTTTTCAATTGAGCTCAGCCGAGACAGCATCTCGAGGACGACCTTATTTAACATATTGTATTATATAAGTTCTTCTGTTTTATATGCTCTGTAATAATAATTTTAGTTTTTTATGTTAGCATTTCTACTTTCTTGTTACATAAATGAGATACTTGCTTATTTAAACTGTGTGTTTATTTTATAGCTAGCATTTTTGTTGAACCATCACTATTAACTTTATTAGAGCTTTGATAGACTAGCTAACTATAGGAATAGACAAGTCAATACATATTTATAATAAATAGGGGGAATCCAAAACCACCTCATATTTATTTCACTGACCGAGGCTCTAAGCTGCCTGGACCAATACTTTGGCTGTGCTGACCATACCTCTGCCTGCTGCCTATAGTGGCCCAGGACAATGTACCTGCCTGTTGCTTGGACCAATACTTTGGCTGTGCTGACAATATCTCTGCCTGCACTGACTATGGACAGTATTCCTGCCTGATGCCTGGAACGATTCCTTTCACTATCGCTGACCACATCCCTGTCGGCTGCCTGGACCAGTGCTCTCCTCTGTGGACCACACTGCACTACTAAAACCACAGGAAATATTTTGTTTACCCCATGCTCAGCAGAATATATATTGAGGTGTAATTGATATGTACATCGTATGTGTTAGAAATATGAAGGGCCTTTAAAAATATAATAGGTTGCCAGGAAATTAGATGTGTAATTTATGTCCCTAGAAAACATGACGGTGCTCCATGGATGTATAAGAGGAAAGATCCCTGGTGCCGCACATCCACGGAGTCCTATGGTGGTATATGAGAGACAACCTCAGCTTGGGCTCCTTCCAGGCCACGCCCCCAACAGGTTTCGCTCCACCAACCGAGGCTAAGTCATGGTGCTCCATGGAAGTTGGGCCAATCTATGTGGCAAGTCTGAAAAGTCTCGCACATGCGGTATCGCCATACTCAGGAGTAGCAAAAATTAATTTTGGGGTGCAATTCTTGCTATGTTATGTTTTAGAAATATCGAATAAATTGATAACTTTGTGTAACAAAAAATACATTTTTATTTTCTTGCCACATGTTCAAAAGACTCATTGTGCCTCACAGAATATATGTTGGGGTGTTTGCTTTCCAAAATGTGGTCGTTTTGTTGGTAATTTCACTGTCCTGGTGCTCTAGGGCCTTCAAAAATGTGATAGGTAGTCAGGAAATTAGATGTGTACTTTATGTCCCTAGAAAGCCTGAAGGTGCTACTTAGATGTTGGGCCTCTGTATGTGGCCAGGCTGTGTAAAAGTCTCACATGTGGTATCGCGTACCTTGGACTATTTTCAAAAAAGGGGTCATTTGGGGGGTATTTCAATGAGATTTCAATAAAATGTAGCATAGCTTGTAGATTAACTATCACACAGACTAAATATTATACAATAATTTGGGTTGTTTTATCAAAGATATGTAACAGTATAAATGCTGGCCTAAATTTATGAAGAAAAATTAATTAATTGCAAAGTTTTATAATAGAAACTAAGTGAAGTGGTTAAAAACGTGCTCAAAGCCCCGTTTAGACACGTGTTTAGGTACGTGTAACCTTAATCAAGTGTGTTAAGGGTTTGAGCCATAATAGATTCCATTGGAATAAATGAATGCTCAAGCATTTAGGCATGTTTAAAAAACATTTTTAATGCCCAAAAGCTACTCCTGAATGCACTGGTTTTTGCCTGTAAACCAGCCTCATCTAATAAACCTGTAATCACCTACAGTATGTTTGCATGGACACGTAGACTAACAGAGGTGCGTTTACAGGCAGAATAACAAAATGTTAAATGTTTGTAAAAGCAGCTATTTTTTAAGCCCTATGTGCATGTAAATGTATTAATGATTACAAAAGCATGACACGATTCAACTTGGTTACAATATACTGCACAACAGTAAGCACAATAGTAAAAACAAACACTCACTCTTGAATAACCGCTGATGTCTCAGCCCAGGACTTTAATGCTTCGCTTACATCCTTGTTCCGGCAGTGATAAGCAGCCAAATAAATGTGTGGATACAAGTGCTGGTTTTCATAGTATACTTTGGAGGACTGTATAGCCTTTAAAGAAATAGAAAATAGGATATTTACGTTTTCTCTCCACAGAACAATATTACGATCTTTTACTCTTAACAATATAATGTGTAACTTTTACTTTGTCACATGTAATTGGGGGATTGTGTCTTCAGTCTTCAATTTAGAAGAAAAAAGAGCCTGCTCTAACAGCGAGATACCACCGCCAGCATGCAGATTGGTCTATCCTCAATTAAATCCCTCCCCAAGCACACAGACTGGTCTTTCCTCAGGGAAAATCAGTCCTCCGCACACAGATGGCCCCCCCCCAACCTCCAGCACACACACATTAGACTTTTTCCTCAGCACACAATTTCCAGTTTTCTCTCCAGAGACTCCACACTCTGCAGTGCCCACACTACCACCAGCATACAAGTTTCATTTTTAACAGTCTTTATATCCTCCCAATAATCAAGGCCACACTGAGCCCAGACACAGTCTACAGCAGTCAATCTCAAACGGGGTTCAGTGGAAACCTAGGGTTCCCCAAGAGATTGCTAGGGTTTCCTTGAGCTATGACTGTTTTACATACAATTTGATGGTGCCTGCCCATTTTTAGGACCCATGCTATTTGGCAGAGCCAACTGCATGACACTATGGTATTTTAGCAGTCTGTAACTGGGCATTCTGACCACAATTGGAAAAGGGGCATTTATCCAAGTGACCACTAATGTAAGAAGCATTTTTCTCATTGACAAGGCTGAGGGATCATCATCAGCATTCCAACTGTACAAAGAATGCAACAAGAAATGTAAGGGTGCAATCAGGGCGGCTAAGATAGAACACGAAAGGCACATAGCGGAGGAGAGTAAAAAAAAAATCCCAAGAAATTCTTTAAATACATAAATAGTAAGAAAGGGAGGTCAGATCATATTGGTCCCATAAAGAATGATGAAGGGAATCTGGTTACTAAGGATGGAGAGATGGGGAAGGTATTGAATTTAGTCTTCTCCTCAGTCTTCACGAGGGAATTGGGGGGCTTCAGTAACCAAAACTGCAGGGTTTATCCTCATGACATGTCACAGGAAGCACCCTCATGGCTAACAGAGGACAGAATTAGAAATAGACTTTAAAAACTTAACACAAATAAGTCACTGGGGCCAGATGGCTTGCACCCAAGGGTTCTTAAGAAACTCAGTCAAGTAATTGCCAGACCATTGTTTCTACTTTTTACGAACAGTCTACTGACTGGAATGGTACCAGCTGATTAGAGAAAAGCCAATGTAGCACCAATTTTTTAAAAAGGGCCGAGATACATCCCTGGGAATTACAGACCAGTTAACCTAACATAAATTGTATGCAAGCTCTTGCAGGGGATGATAAGAAACTATATACAAGATTTTAGTAATGACAATGATATCATTAGCAGTAATCAGCATGGATTCATGAAGAATCGTTCTTGCCAAACCAATCTAGTAACCTTCTATGAGGAGGCGAGCTGCCAAAGGAAGGCCCGTAGACATGGTGTATCTGGATTTTGCAAAAGCATTTGATACAGTTCCACATAAACATTTACTGTACAAAGTAAGGTCCATTGGCATGGACCATAGGGTGAGTACATGGATTGAAAACTGGCTACAGAGGCGAGTTCAGAGGGTAGTGATAAATGGGGAGTACTGGGAATGGCCCGGGGTGGAGAGTGGGGTCCCCCAGGGTTCTGTCCTGCGACCAATCCTATTTACTTTATTCATAAACGACCTGGAGGATGGGATAAACAGCTCAATCTCTGTATTTGAGGACAATACTAAGCTAAGCAGGGCAATAACTTCTCCGCAGGATGTGGAAACCTTGCAATAAGATCTGAACAAATTAATGGGGTGGGCAACTACATGGAAAATGAGGTTTAATGTAGAAAAATGTAAAATAATGCATTTGGGTGGCAAAAATATGAATGCAGTCTACTCACTAGGGGGAGAACCTCTGGGGGAATCTAGGATGGAAAAGGACCTAGGGGTCCTAGTAGATGACAGGCTCAGCATTGGCATGCAATGCCAAGCTGCTGGAAGCAAAGCAAAAGAATATTGGCATGCATTAAAAAGGGGATTAACTCCAGAGATAAAACAACAATTCTCCCACTCTCCAAGACTCTAGACCGGCCGCACCTGGAGTATGCTGTCCAGTTCTGGGCACCAGTCCTCAGGAAGGATGTGCTGGAACTGGAGAGAATCCAGAGAAGAGCAACAAAACTAATAAAAGGACTGGGGGATCTTAGTTATGAGGATAGGTTACGAGCACTGAACTTGTATTCTCTAGAGAGGAGAGGCTTGAGAGGATATGATTTCAATCTACAAATACGGTACTGATGACCCCACAATAGGGATAACATTTTTCAGCGAAAGGGAATTTAATAAGACACGCGGCCATTCACTAAAACTAGAGGAAAAGAGGTTTAACATTAAACTGCGTAGAGGGTTCTTTACTGTAAGAGCGGTTAGGATGTGAAATTCTCTTCCACAGGCAGTGGTTTCAGCGGGGAGCATCGACAATTTAAAAAAACTATTAGATAAGTACCTAAATGACCACAACATACAGGGATATACAATGTAATACTGACATAAAATCACACACATAGGTTGGACTTGATGGACTTGTGTCTTTTTTCAACCTCGCCTACTGTGTAACCCTACTGAGCAGATTGTAGCATGGCTTCCTTGAGATTTGAAAACTATTTTATGGGTTCTGTTGTGGTAAAAAGGATGAGAAAGGCTGGTCTAGAGGTTCGGCACTCAAGTAAAGCTCAGTTTAGTATCAGTCTATGCCCCTTTTTGCTCTGCATAAGAGAAGTTTCTCAAAATGTTTTGTTAACTGCGGTATGTGTTGTGACGGAATGCATGTGCGTAATATAGCATATATTGTTTAAGATGAATCTGGTGCTTAAAGAGCCCTAATCCTTCCTAGACTATGTATGAATCAAAATGAGAATCTTAAAGTGACCAAGTTTTTACTTGAAAAGTGCAAAACTAAACAAAAACAACAAAGTAAAAGTAAAGCTGTCCATACACTATATGCGAAGGAACAAGCCAAGAATTGCCCAGTTGGTGGCCCTGTCAGCTGCCCGACACCCCTTGATTAAAAAAAATCAAAGGAGCTGGGTGACGAAAAGCGCCTGCATCTAATCAGATGCAGCCGTTGTTCAAGTATGTTGACACCCAACTGTCATAATACAATGGCTGCAGTGAGAGATTTGTCCATCCATGGCCGAAGCAAAACATTTGTCAATCCATGCTGTATAGCATTGATGGAGGAATCTGTCAGTTTTTTTTTTTGACAGCCTGTGAGCTGAATACAATCACACTATCAGTCAGCTTTATAGAATGACTAAGTCCCAGTTCACACTATTGTGGTGCAGGAAACTGTGTGCGATTTGGACAGGAATCGCACTGCATTTCTGTTCAAATCACATGCGATTCACACCTTTTTTCCTGCACTGAAAAGTCAATCTATTGCACTGCGTTTTGCAAACCATTTTTGGTGCGTTAACTAGACACCCGCAGCGGTTCACATGAATAGAGTGTGACTGTGATGCGGTGCGGGAAACGCACAGGAATCAATGCAAATCCTGCACAGCATCAGTATGCATCGGCACTAATTGTTCACTCAAGCCATATGCACAAGGGGCATCTGTTTGGCCCCTCTCAACTCCAGAATTCCTGGCAGGAGAAAGGGTGCTTAAAAACGCAGTAACTCTCTTCTAATCTCACACAAGATTTATTCCCCTTGATTTTCCTACTTTTGCTATTATCAAAGCTTTGAAAATATTGTGGGCATATTGCTTCCTATGACAGTTAAGGCATTCCCTTAAACAGCTGTATTACTTAACTAGTGTGGAAGAAATGTACTAATCTTAGGATGAGAAAGATGCGCATTTCACATCAATTTGGTGTACATGTAATGATTGTTTATTTGCCTTCTGGTTATGGAATGTATTAGACCCGTGCTATTGTTTACTACCTATGACAATAGTAATTGTTTAGGTCTACACAGTTGTTGGTACTGTACCTATTTGCACAATGTCTTAAATCAGGGGTGTCCAACCTGTGGCCCAAGGTGGCTATGAATGTGGCCAAACACTAAATTGTAAACTTAAAAATGTGTTTTTTTTTTTTTTTTTAATTTTTAAAAAAATGTGTTTACAATTAGGGAACACATGCAGCTGAAGAAAAAAATGACAGTGTCTCTTTAATGGACTTTTAGAAGTTTTATCTTCCTAACTATTTTTAAGGATGAAGCACATGAAGGGCAAAATTAGAACCAAAATATCTGATGAGCACCTTGAGAATTCATTGAGAAGTGTTACTACATCCATCGAACCAGATATTGATGCTTTAGTTTATCAAAACAGTGTCTAATATCACACTAGTTTTATGTTGCCCTCTTTTAAATTTATAAAAAAAAAAAAAAAAAGACATTACTCAGGAACATTATCTAGATCAGTGATCGTTAACTTGTGATGGGCCCAACGTTTTCTGCTCATCAGCTGTCAGGGCTGGGCTCCTGCTATTTATGAGCAGATTTTTTTTTTCAGTGCGCAGAGGCTGCTCAGTTGTGAGTTAATTACCGGCCACTCATTGATTCCACAGTGACTCACCTGGTTACCATTACCTGTCTTATTAGTCCAGCTTACAGCCAGCCCCCTTTTGGCTATTTAAACAGCTTTGCTCATTTCCTCTGTGCCCTTGTGTGGTCTATGATCTCCAATGTGTTCCTGTGTATGACCTGGCCTGGCTGACTTTGGTTCCGATTCCTGTTCCTGTTTTGCTCCTTATTAAGCTGACTTCTGGTTTTCTGAACCCGGCTCAACTGATTACGCGCTCTGGCATCCAAACCCTTCAGTTTTTGACTACGTTCCTGAACTGTTATTTTTTGCTATGTTATTAAAGGTGCAATTTTAACTGCATTTGCTGTCTCTGCCTGGTTTATGGTTCCTGACATTATGCAGGGGCCATGAATTCAGAAGTTGCAGGTGATCCACCTAGTTGTAATATTTTCTCCAGCTAGGATGAGCAGAACCACAGCATGGATCAGTTTACCATAGCGTTACAAACGATATGGATTTAATAGATAGGATTTTATAGAGGTCTCAATTGCACTACTGTTAAGAATGCTTATCTGATCTCATTGATTACAGAATTATTTGACCACCTCAAGGGAGCAACACAGTCTTCACTAAGCTCAATATGAGAGAGGCATACAATCTCATGAGGATTAAAGAGAGCCACAAATAGAAAACTGCATTTAATACTAGGACCGGACAATACGAATACCTCGTAATGCCCTTTGGTCTCTGTAATGCTCCTGCAGTGTTCCAGGAATTTTTTAACAATGTCCTCTGAGATATGCTGCAGCAATGTGTGGTGGTTTACCGCGATGATATTCTCATATTTTAAATCCCTAGAGAACCACCACACAGACGTCTCCCTTGTGCTACAGAGGTTAAGAGAGAACAACCTGTATTGCAAGTTGAAAAAGTGTGAATTTCATCGTGAACAAGTTACATTTTTGGGTTATGTCATTTGTGCTGCCAGGTTTTCGATGGACCCAGAGAATTTATCTGCATTCTTACAGTGGCCTCAAACCATAGGTCTTTGTCCTCTACATTTTCTTGGCTTTGCCAATTATTGGAAATTTATTTGTAATTTTTCTTCTCTGGTCAAACCCCTGACTGATATGACCAGGAAAGATGATAACCCACAGGATCGGTCCCTGGATTCCATTAAAGCCTTGGATTCCCTCAAGGTCACTTTTGCTACAGCTCCAGTGCTGGCACATCCTGATCCTACGTTACCCTCCGTTCTTGAAGTTGATGCGTCTGAAACTGAAAATTCAAGTTAGACTTACCGGTAACTTGTTTTCCAGAAGTCTTTCAGGACAGCACCTGAGAGATCGTGACTCCTCCCAACGGAAACCAGAAAACACCTCCTTCCTCCAGAATATTAAAGGGAGGCACCTCCCTACCACCTATCAGTTGTAGAAGAGAACCTCCGGCCCCAGCTGGAACACATAAGCACATACGTTGGTCACAGCATAGTACATGAAACAAATAGGGCAGGTCGTTGCTGCCCTGAAAGACTTCTGGAAAACAAGGTACCGGTAAGTCTAACTTGAATTTTCCAAAGGCGTCTTTCAGGACAGCACCTGAGAGGATAACAGAGACTTACCCCCTTAGGGCGGGACAACAGCCTACAAGACCTTCCTGCCAAATGCCTAGTCGCTGGCAGATGTGAGGTCCGGCCTGTAATGTCGCACAAAGGTGCGGAAACTTGACCAACTTGCCACCTTGCAAATTTGTTCAGGGGTGGCACCAGCTCTCTCTGCCCAAATGGCCGCATGCAAGTATGCTTCCAGGATGGATAATTTCTTGCATTGAAGCTACTTTGGGTAAGAAATTTGGGTCTGTCCTAAGTACAGGGCCGGTGCTACCACTAGGCAAACTAGGCAGCCGCCTAGGGCGCCCTGCTGCCTAGGGAGCCCGGCCACTGGTTTTCCTACTCTCTTCTCTCTGCAGCAAGCCACTAAGTCTCAGCATCAGCAGGCAGCCACCACTACGTTCTCACATAGTGTTAGAGGCGCAGCGGCGGCAGGGGACTTTCATTGATGGGCACTGGTGGGCTGCATTTGATGGGCGCTGGTGATGCTGCATTGATGGGTGCTGGTGAGGCTGCATTTAATAGGCGCTGGGGAGGCTGCATTTGATGGGAGCTTCATTAAAAAGGTGGGGTTTACATGGGCAGTGGGAAGGGGGTGGAGTCAGGGGTGGAGCCGGGGGGGGGGCGGCAAAATGAGGTTTCGCCTAGGGTGTGAAAAATCCTTGCACCAGCCCTGCCTAAGTATAACTCTATCCGGAAACACTGACAGGTAAGGTTCCCTAATTGACAGAGCATGTAGCTCGCTGATCCTGCATGCTGAAGTAATGGCGATCAGGAACACAGCTTTAAGAGTGAAGAATCTGGGTGAGGCTTCTTCCAGAGGTTCAAATGGACTACTTTCTAGGGATTGCAGGTCTCATTTAGGGAAACTTTTGACCGGTGCTGGCTTAGATCTTGCAAGAGCTCTAAAAAAAATCTGACTACCAGTGGCTCAGAGGCCACAGATTTTCCTAAGAACACCGCTAGTGTAGCAACCTGTACTTTCAAGGTACTGACAGCTCCAAGATGGAAACAAGGCTCCCTGGGTCTTGGGCAGATGAATTGCACCATGAATTATAGACCTTCCAGACTTTAGCATAGATGGCACTTGTTACCCATTTCCTGACCGATAGTAATGTTGTAACTAGACGGTCTGAAAACCCCTTGATCTTTAGGAGCTGGTACTCAGATACCAGGCTGCGAGAGACAGTCTGGCCACTTCTGGATGATTTACTGGACCATGGATTAGCAGATCCTGCCTGAGATGTAGATGCCAACAAGGCTTGGTCACGATTCCCAGAACGGTTGAGAACCAGGCCCTTTTCGGCGAAAACGGAGTAATTAGGATGACTGGTATCTTTTCCTGATGGATCTTCCTTAATACCAGTGGGATTAACTGGAATGGGGGAAAGTGTAGCAAAGGTGAAATCTCCATGGATGCGCCAGAGCGTCTATCCCTAGCGATCTGTCGAGATTGTTTAAAGAAAAGAACTGAGGAACCTGTGCATTCTCCTTTGAGGCAAACAGGTCCACCTCTGGCTGTTCCCACATACTGGAAAAGACCTCCGGATTCAGAGACCACTCTGCTTCCTAAATGGGGTACCTGCTCAGGAAATCCGCCAATCTGTTCAGGGTCCCCTTTAGGTGGATTGCTGACAGGGATATCAAGTGCTTCTCTGCCCACAGAAGGATTTCCCTTGCCAGTGCTTGTAAGGACCTGCTCCTTGTGCCCCCCTGTCTGTTTAGATAAGCCACAGCCGTGGCGTTGTCCCTTAACACTTGAACGTGGTGAAACTGGAGATCTTGTGCGAATATTACTAGAGATAAAGCGATCGCCTTCAGTTCTCTCCAATTTGAGGACCTTGTTGCCTCCTTCTTGGACCAACTTCCCTGAGCGAAGTTTTTCTCTAGGTGGGCCCCCCATCGCCAAGAACTGGCGTCTGTAGTCAGTCTTCTTTCGACTGGAAAGGCCCAATCTAGACCCCTTGATAGGATCTCATTACTCTTCCACCACCATAGTGACCTCTATACCCGGGTTGGAATCTTCACCTCCGTGTCCAGGGATCTTAAGCTTTGATCCCATGACCTCAGGAGAAAAGTTTGTAGACACCTGAAGTGCAGTCTTGCCCACTGAATAGCCAGCATTGTTGAGGTCAGTACCCCTAATGCCAACATAACTTGCCTTATCGTTATTGGCAGGTTGGTCTTCAGTGCACTGAACCTTGTCCTTTTTCTCTGGCGGGAGAAAAATCTTCTGTTCTATTGAATTGATTTGATAGCCCAGAAAGCAAACCTGTGATGGGTTTAGGGAGGATTTCTGGAGGTTTAGAATCCATCCTAGATTACAGATTTCAGATGGTTGCGTGCTTTGGCTAAGTTGTCCTGCAACCTTTCCCTTGAGGGGGTGTCAGGAAGGGGCACGCCAATAATCAAGATGGCAGCCACAGAAGTTCCCCTGTACCGCATGTCTCACTGAGAAGGGCTGCGCAGGCACGGTTACGTGTGTATGCACACATGCATGCAGGCTAATGCCGCACAGAATGCCAACGTGTGCACAATGCCAATGTGTGCACGCTCCACCATCAGTTACGGTGCAGCTTCTCTTTTAGCAACTCTGCCAGGCACTCATGCGACTCTGCACTCCTGTGCCTCCTGTTTACTCTACCAGGGGCCTCGAGTCAGAGGTGTAAGAGAGACCTCCCTCTGCATATCAGACTCTACCTCCAGGTACGTGACAGGGGGCGAAGAATAGAGGGAAAAAAGGGGGGAGGTTGGGACTTTAAATGAGGTGCACATGATGGAACCCAATCACATTCACAGAGGTACAAACATATATATGTTTATTAGGGACCAATGATCAACATGGCATGAAAATCGCACTGCATACATATGACATAAAAGGTAATACTATACAAGACAATCTATATATATATATATATATATATATATATATATATATATATATATATATATATATATATATATATATATATATATATATATATATATATATATATAAAAACATGGCATAGGCAAGTAAAATTATGCATCACAGTCCCCCAAAACAATGTCAGGTAGAATAAAAAACATCAAAAAATTGATCAATGTGTATTGGATGCATCAAGGTAGGACTGACGTGTTTCTTGGACTTTGGTCCACTCTTCAGGAGCCAGATGCATCTGAGTTCTATAAAGAGCTTGGCTGACACACGGTGAGCTTCTCTGGCGTCTGCCGAGACGTCTCTCCATTTCTGTCATGCTTGCGTGACGCTGAGGGGGAGCTGACGTTCTGTGCTGGACCTGTATCTCACTCCCTGCTTACTGGTTACCAGTGATCATGGCGACACTACTCATGCACACCTTGACTTCTCCCTACAAGTGTGGTTTTCAATACTTATGTATACTCACCAAGGTAAACTTTTGGTGTTCCTTTTCACCATCATGTTTTGATTTTTAGTTTACAATACTCCCCTTTTTTCTTTTATTTGCATCACCATAGATACCTTTTATATATATCTCCCACAGTATAGAAGTCCTTTCCCAGTTGCGGGGTCTTGGTATGTGTGGTCCGTGTTCCTCGTTGGGTCCCCTTCTCAACTCCCGGGCCGGGCTCCATGGCTGACCCCTGGCTTTCCTTGTCGCACGGTCCCACTTTTGGCTACTATGTGAGTAATTTCTTGGCAAGGCCCTTTATGTCCAAAAATTTCCCTTTTGGGTTTTTTTCTTTCCCCTTCCCCCCCATTTCTTGTTGATTTGGTCAGTTATATGCAACCATATTGTCTTTTATACATCTTTATAGAACTCAGATGCATCTGGCTCCTGAAGAGTGGACCATGAAATCCATCCAAGTCCATGAAATGCGTCGGGCCTACCTTGATGCATCCAATACACATTGATCAATTTTTTTATGTTTTTTATTCTACCTGACATTGTTTGGGGGACTGTGATGCATAATTTTACTTGCCTATGCCATGTTTTTATATATATATATATATATATATATATATATATCGATTGTTTTGTATAGTATTACCTTTTATGTCATATGTATGCAGTGCGATTTTCATGCCATGTTGATCATTGGTCCCTAATAAACATACATGTTTGTACCTCTGTGAATGTGATTGGGTTCCATCATGTGCACCTCATTTAAAGTCCCAACCTCCCCCCTTTTTCTCATGTTATAGGGATGGGGGCACGAACCTTCCCTCGCGTCCCATTTAAAGTCCCAAGTTCGCTTTTCCCCCATTTTTTAGGGGGCGAAGAATAGTAGGTCATTCAAATAGGGAATCGCTGTGATTCCCTGAAGACGAATCAGAGCTAGGGCTTGTTGTGGAAATTTTATGAAGATGACTGGGGCAGACTGACGCTGGTTGAGATCTGTTAGGTAGTGGAAAACTTCCTGTTTGGAGAGAGGTGTTTGCGGAGTGGGGATATGTCCGCCAGTGAAGGGCCCCTGTGCAATGCACAGAACGATTGTCTGGGGGGGGGGGGGGGGATGTGTTCGCTCTGCAAACACATTATCTGTTTAGCAGATGTGCACTCCTGTCACCCCTGTATGCCTGATCAGTGTATTTGAGGTGCCATGATGTACAGCTGCAGGTAAGCTCCCAGCAGCAGGAATTGTAGTCATGGTTCATTGGTTGTTGTATAAATTCATTTATCCTGTGTTGACATTTACATCCTGTGTTACATCCTTATTTGGTCTTTTTCTGTGAGGTCACATCCTGTGTAGGAGGCGACTGGCTGTTGGAGGCAAACCCTCCAGTTTGTGACTTCCTTTGTGTGTGTGAATAAAAGCAGGTGGACTGCTCGGCAAGGCAGTCATGCTGATGGAGCTGAGAACGTAAGCTGTGTCTGTTTACTTGGGGATATACAGGAAATAGAATGATAGGTAAGGTGCATTATATAATTCGACGAAATTATTAGCACAGGAGATATGGTGTGCGCATAGCGTACAGCCAAATTTCCCCGACAGGCTTCCACCATTACCTTTGTAAAGATCCGAGGTGAGGATGACAGCCCGAACGGCAAGGCCTTGAACTGCAGATGATGAATCACGCCTTCCATCTTTACAGCCAACCTGAGATATTTCTGGGACTGGAGTGAGATTGGGATATGCAGGTATGCATCCCCTTAAATCTGTTGATGCCATGTAACATTCTGGGGTCAGCAGATTTCTGACTGAAAAAAATCGCGTCCATCTTGAACTTTCTGTACTTGAGGAATTTGTTCAGAGATTTTAGATTGAGGATCAGTCGGAATTGCCCTGTTGGCTTTCTTACCAAGAAAATGTGAAAATAAAAACCCTGTTGCCGCTCTTCTGGTGGTACTTGGATAACTGCACCCTGCTGCATCAGCTCCTTTAATGAGGACTTCATGGCCAGGGCTTTTACTGGATCCTTTGGGGAATTCATCACAAGAAATCCTCTTGGGGGGGGGGAATACCGTAAACTCTATTGTGTAGCCTTGGGAAAGAGTGGTCAGTATAAACTGAGGATGTTATGCCTGACCACTGCGGAAGGAAATTTTGCAGCCTTCCACCCACCTGCAGGGTCGAGTCATTGGGATTTTTTGGCTTGCATGGGAGGATAGAAAAGGATTCCGCCTTTGCCTTTAGCTTTTTGTGCAGACCAAATTTTCCTCCTCCCCTGGGACTTGTTGTCCTGCTCCTGAGCTCTTTGAGGTCAAAAAAAGTGCTTCGGGGGTTGTTTCTTCTTCTTTACCGGGAAGGACTTCTTCCTATCAACAGTCCTTTCTAGAATGGTATCTAGATCAGGGCCAAAGAGAAGGTCACCCGAAAAGGGAATCCCACAGAGTTTACTCTTTGATGCCGCATCACCTGGCCAAGTCTTCAGCCATAATGCTCTTCTTGCCGAATTTGTAAAAGGCTGCTGATCTAGCCTACATTATAATTGCTTCGGCTGAAGCATCCGCTATATAGGCTACCGCAGGAGACAAGGTAGAAAAGGAATCCAAAATCTCCTGTTTGGGTAAATCCGCTACTACATGAGCTTTTAGCTGGTTAACCCAATATTCCAGGTTTTTGACTACGCATGTTGTGGTCATAGCTGGCTTTAAATTGCTGATGACCGTTTGCCAAGATCTCTTGGGCAAGAGATCCATATGCTTATTAACCACTTAACAACCGGCCCATAGCCAAATGACGGCTACAGGGCGGTTGTTTAACTCTGGGAGGACGTCCAGGGACGTCCTCCCAGAATTCTGCTCTCGCGCGCCCCCTAGGGCGCGCACTTGAGAGCATCCGTGATCGCTGGGTCCACAGGACCCGGCGCATCACAGATCCCGGTAAATGGCCGCTGATCGCGGCCGTTTACCATGTGATCGCTCCGTCAAATGACGGAGCGATCACATGTAAACAAACCGGCGTCATCTGATGACGCCGGTTCCTCTCCTCCCCCTCTCCTCCCCGCCTGTGTACCGATCGGTACACAGTGACCGAAGAGGCGGATGGATGGATGGCTGCAGCGTTGTGGGCTGCATCTGTAGTGCCCACAGCGCTGCACAGAGACATCCAGCCATCCATGCTCAGCCATCCCTACTACTCTGCATGCCCTGCAATGCTGTGCAATACTCTGCAATTCCCTCTACAATACCCCGCAATACTCTGCCATACCCTGCAATACCCCGCAATACTCTGCAATACCCCGCAATACTCTGCCATACCCTGCAATACCCCGCAATACTCTGCCATAACCCGCAATACTCTGCCATAACCCGCAATACTCTGCCATAACCCGCAATACTCTGCCATAACCCGCAATACTCTGCCATACTCTGCCATACCCCGCAATACTCTGCCATACCCCGCAATACTCTGCCATACCCCGCAATACTCTGCCATACCCCGCAATACTCTGCCATACCCCGCAATACCCTGAAATATCCCGCAATACCCAGCCATACTCTGCAATACTCAGTGATACCCAGCCATGCTCTGCAATACCCCACAAAAATCTGCAATACTCTGCCATACCCAGCCATACTCTGCCATACCCAGCCATACTCTGCCATACCCAGCCATACTCTGCCATACCCAGCCATACTCTGCCATACCCAGCCATACTCTGCCATACCCAGCCATACTCTGCCATACCCAGCCATACTCTGCCATACCCAGCCATACTCTGCCATACCCAGCCATACTCTGCCATACCCAGCCATACTCTGCCATACCCAGCCATACTCTGCCATACCCAGCCATACTCTGCCATACCCAGCCATACTCTGCCATACCCAGCCATACTCAGCCATACCCTGCCATACCCTGCCATACTCTGCCATACCCTGCCATACCCTGCCATACCCTGCCATACCCAGCCATACCCTGCCATACCCAGCCATACCCAGCCATACTCTGCCATACCCAGCCATACTCTGCCATACCCAGCCATACTCTGCCATACCCAGCCATACTCTGCCATACCCAGCCATACTCTGCCATACCCAGCCATACTCTGCCATACCCAGCCATACTCTGCCATACCCAGCCATACTCTGCCATACCCAGCCATACCCAGCCATACCCAGCCATACCCTGCCATACCCAGCCATACTCTGCCATACCCAGCCATACTCTGCCATACCCAGCCATACTCTGCCATACCCAGCCATACTCTGCCATACCCAGCCATACTCTGCCATACCCAGCCATACTCTGCCATACCCAGCCATACTCTGCCATACCCAGCCATACTCTGCCATACCCAGCCATACTCTGCCATACCCAGCCATACTCTGCCATACCCAGCCATACTCTGCCATACCCAGCCATACTCTGCCATACCCAGCCATACTCTGCCATACCCAGCCATACTCTGCCATACCCAGCCATACTCTGCCATACCCAGCCATACTCTGCCATACCCAGCCATACTCTGCCATACCCAGCCATACCCAGCCATACTCTGCCATACCCAGCCATACTCTGCCATACCCAGCCATACTCTGCCATACCCAGCCATACTCTGCCATACTCTGCCATACTCTGCCATACCCAGCCATACTCTGCCATACCCAGCCATACTCTGCAATACCCAGCCATACTCTGCAATACCCAGCCATACTCTGCAATACTCGGTGATACTCTGCAATACTCGGTGATACCCAGCCATACTCTGCAATACTCGGTGATACCCAGCCATACTCTGCCATACCCAGTCATACTCGGCGATACTCTGCAATACCCAGCCATGCTCAGCCGTACCCAGCCTCTGTATGTGGCCAGGCTGTGGAAGTCTCACACATGTGGTATCGCCGTACTCAGGAATAGTAGGAGAATCTATTTTGGGGGGTCATTTTTGGTATATACATGCTATGTGTTAGAAATATTGTATAAATGGACAACTTTGTGTTAAAAAAAAAAAAAAAGCGTTTTAACCACTTCCCGCCTTCCGTCATACGATGTCCTTGACTTTGTGCGGGGATATCTGAAAGATGGGTGCAGCTACAGGCATCATTCAGATATCATCTTTTTCAGCCGGTGATTCCCTACACCATAAGAATGATCGTAGCGGCTGTTACACTGCTTAATCGTTCTTACGGGAGGCGAGAGGGGACGCCCCCCCCCTCCCGCCGCCCTCCGGTGCTTCTACCGACTCACCGCTATGATCGAAGCCAGGATCTTTTTTTTTTTTTTTTTTAATTTCAGGAACAGCCTAGAGGTGAGATGTGGGGTCTTATTGACCCCATATCTCACTGTAAAGAGGACCTGTCATGCCATATTCCTATTACAAGGGATGTTTACATTCCTTGTAATAGGAATAAAAGTGATCAAAAAATTTTTTTTTTTTTGGAAAAAAGTGTCAAACTAAAATAAATAAAGTAAAATGAACAATAAAAAAAAATAAAAATTTTTTAAAGCGCCCCTGTCCGTGTGCTCGCATGCAGAAGTGAACGCATACGTAAGTCCCGCCCACATATGAAAACGGTGTTCAAACCACACATGTGAGGTATCGCTGCGATCGGTAGAGCGAGAGCAATAATTTTGGCCCTAGACCTCCTCTGTAACTCAAAATTTGTAACCAGTAAAAAATTTTAAAGCGTCGCCTATGGGGATTTTTAAGTGGTGAAGTTTGGCGCCATTCCACAAGCGTGTGCAATTTTGGAAGGTGACATGTTAGGTATCTATTAACTCGGCGTAACTTCATCTTTCATATTATGCAAAAACATTGGGCTAACCTTACTGTTTTGTTTTTTTTTAAAGCAAAAAACAGTTTTTTTTCCAAAAAAAACGCGTTCCAAAAATTGCTGCGCAAATATCGTGCGAGATAAAAAGTTGCAATGACCGCTATTGTATTCTTTAGGGTCTTTGCTAAAAAAAACATATATAATGTTTTGGGGTTCTATGTAATTTTCTAGCAAATAAATGATGATTTTTACATGTAGGAGAGAAATGTCAGAATTGGCCTGGGTGCTCCAGAACGCCTGAAGGTGCTCCCCTGCATGTTGGGCCTCTGTATGTGGCCACGCTGTGTAAAAGTCTCACATATGTGGTATCGCCATACTCGGGAGTAATAGCAGAATGTGTTTTGGGGTGTAATTTGTGGTATGCATATGCTGTGTGTGAGAAATAACCTGCTAATATGACAATTTTGTGAAAAAAAAAAAAAACTTGATTTTGCAAAGAATTGTGGGAAAAAATGACAACTTCAAAAAACTCATCATGCATCTTTCTAAATACCTTGGAATGTCTTCTTTCCAAAAAGGGGTCATTTGGGGGGTATTTGTACTTTTCTGGCATGTTAGGGTCTCAAGAAATGAGATAGGCCGTCAGTACTTCAGGTGTGATCAATTTTCAGATATTGGTACCATAGCTTGTGGATGCTATAACTTTCACAAAGACCAAATAATATACACTAATTTGGGTTATTTTTACCAAAGATATGTAGCGGTATAAATTTTGGCCAAAATATATGAAGAAAAATTACTAATTTTCTAAATTTTATAACAGAAACGAAGAAAAATTTATTTTTTTTACAGATTTTTCGGTCTTTTTTCTTTTATAGCGCAAAAAATAAAGAACCCAGCGGTGATTAAATACCACCAAAAGAAAGCTCTATTTGTGTGAAAAAAAGGACAAAAAATTCATATAGATACAGTGTTGCATGACTGAGTAATTGTCATTCAAAATGTGAGAGCAGCAAAAGCTGAAAATTGGTCTGGTTATTAAGGGGGTTTAAGTGTCCAGTGGTCAAGTGGTTAATTAGATCCCTTAGGACCCCCATGTCTTCAAAGGCCAGGTCGGTGGAGCTAGAGACCTGGAAGAAGGCAGCTTCCAGCCTGAGGACTTTGCTCCATACCGCAGAGGGGTCTTCCCCAAACGGAAAGTGTCTCTTGTGGGCTCTTGAGAAAAAAGTTTTTTTCTCTGGTTTTTGCCATTCTTTCTTTATGGAGTCCAAAATGACAGAATGAACTGGAAATGTCCGAACTTTAGGCTCACCTAGACCCGCGTACATGCGGTCGTGCAGTGTTAGTTCCTTTTTTTCTTCACTTTTTCTTCAGGCCAAGGGTAACATGTATGGCTCTAAGAAGCCCATCAACTTCTTCCAGGGATAATTTAAACTTAAAGAGGGTGTCCACCTGAAAAAAAAAAAATTAAAAGCCAGTAGCTACAAATACTGCAGCTGCTGACTTTTAATAAACGGACACTTACCTGTCCAGGAGTCCAGCGATGTCAGCAGCCGAAGCCGAGCAATAGCTCGGCTCTCAGCTGCTGCTGCCGCCATTCTCGGTGAGGGAATAAGGAAGTGAAGCGTTGCGGCTTCACTTCCCGGCTCCCTACTGCGCATGCGCGAATCGCGCTGCGCGTCCTACGTGGTCCCTGCTATCTCCTGGGACCTGTGTGTTTCCCAGGAGGCAGCGGGGGGTGCGGGGGGCATGATTCCCATGGGAGACTATTCCCGGAAGTGGGTGCAGATACCTGCATCTGCACCCCCTCCCCCCTGAAAGGTTCCAATTGTGGAGGGGGGGAGGAATCAGATAAGAGGTAGTTCCACTTTTGGGTGGAACTCCGCTTTAAAAGGGGACGCTTCCGCCCACTCCCCCTCCTTCATTGGAAGGAGCGGGGGATTGTCCCCTGGTAGAAGGACCTTCCGAAAGATTCTCTGGGACAGAAAGAGAAACGTGGGAAGACTCGGATGTGGAAGGCTGACTAGCCGTCGGATTAACAAACGAGTCATAGAATGACTGAATCGTGGCATACAGCTCCTTTTTTACTTCGGCAACCAAGTCATCACAGACAGAAGCAGATTCCTATTTGACTAAGGAAGCAATGCAAGTGCTGCATAAGGCTTTCTTACAATACTCCCCCATTTTAGCTTTGCATGAGGGACATCTCTTTTTGCCCGAATCAGAGCTTTTGGCCTAAGAAAGGAAACAAAAAAGGAATAAAACCAGGAGGCCTTTGCTGAGACCCAGTCTCCGCCTGTGGACCACCCCAAGGTGCACTTAAATGGTAGAAACAGCCTAAAGTGCCCAGACAGGGCCCCACCACCAGGGGGAAAAAAAGAGGACCGGAATCCCCAAGTAAAGGATCAGGCAGATTTAAGCTGCCCCCTACCTGGGCCTTGCTGGAGCCTGTGCTGTCCCCACCGTTGCAGAGCCCACCGCACCCTCCATAGCGGGTGTGCAGCGCTTCACTCGTGCCTTTACACTCTGCTTCCGGACTCCCATAGTGCCACTGCACCGGGCCGGAAGCGGAAATAGGTGCACCAACCCTGCCTCCTCTCCCTGCGCCCGGCCGCCGGAAATGACACCGGGCGCTGACCCGCCCTTAAGTGATGTCACTTCCGGTGAGGCCAGGACTCTTCTCGGCCACTGCAAAATGGTGGTGGTGCGCACTCAGCCGCCGCTCCACGAACACCAAAAGGGGAAGAGGAGCCCTGACCTACCGCTGCAGAAGCCTGGATAAACCGAGAGGGCTGAGGTCCTTAGAAAAAAAGGAGGAAAAATGGTGAGGAATCCTTGTCTCTCAGGAGCACCCATGAGACCATGGCTCCGGGCCGGAGGAAACACAAAAACTGATGGGTGGTAGGGGGGTGCCTCCCTTTAAAGATCTGGAGGAAGGAGGTGTTCCCTGGTTTCCATTCGGAGGAGTCATGATCTCTCAGGTGCTGTCCTGAAAGATGCCTTGGGAAATAGGCACTCTCCTGTCAACGTCCTACCTCTGAAAGCTCAATGCATCCCTGTGGCTACTGTCCTAAGAAGTGGTCTCAAGCAGAATTAAATTATGAAACTGGAGACAGGAAATCATTTTAGCTCTTAAAGAGTGAAGGCATCTCTGCGAGGGTACTACTTTGTCGCTCCTCATTGTGACTGACCATAGGAGGCTAAATGCTTATCTACTAGAAGGGCTTGGTGGGCCCTTTTTCTGTCAAGCTTCAATTACATAACCTCCTTCTTACCTGATATGAAGAATATAAGGGCAGATGCATTGTCATGGCAATTTTCCTCCTCTTCCAAAATAGAATCTGTTCCTAGCTCTGTGATTCCTCCAGACCTCATTTTGGCCACTATTCGCACTAGTCTCACTTCACCTTTGGGTGAGAGAATTCTGACCTCTCAGATCCAGTCTCCTCCTGAAAAACCTCATGACCGCTGCTTTGTCACCGAGAATCTCTGCACTGCTTTGCTCCAGACCTACTATTCTCCTAAAGCAGCTGGGTACCCAGGGTAAAATACACTCATATGGTCTATGTCTCAACAATTTTGGTGGCCTAGTCTCAGCGCTAATGTACCGCCTTTGTAGCTGCTTGTCCCGTATGTGCCCAGAATAAAACACCATGATACTTTCCAGTGGGCCTCCTACAACCCATACCCAGTGGGGAGAGGCCTTTGACCCACGTGTCTATTAATTTCATTGTGGATTTACCCAACTCCCAGGGCAACAGTTATTCTTATGGTGGTTTTCGAAAAAATGTCACATTGTATTCCGTTAAAGAAGTTGCCTACATCCATAGAACTGGCATCAATTTTCGCTCAGGAGGTCTTTCGGTTACATGGGTTACCTAAAGTTATAAACTCGGACATGGGTAGCCAGTTTGTGCCCAGGTTTTAGCGAGTCTTTTGTGCACAGTTGGGAATTCAGCTTTCCTTCTCTTTGGCATATCACCCACAGTCCAAAGGGGCGGCAGAACAGGCCAACCAAGCCTTGGAGCAGTTCCACGTTGCTATATTTCTGACCACCATAACAACTGTTTGACCTGTTTCCTTGAGCGGAGTTTGCTCACAATAGCACCATCAATGCCGCCTCCCGATTACCTCCGTTTATTGTGAACCATGGGTTCCAGCCATCCATGTTGCCTGACATTAATTCCACAGGGAATTCCTGTTTTAGAGGAACATCTTCAGGAACTCTTTCCACCTGGGTGCAGATCCAAGAATCCTTGCAACGCTCCAATGAGGGGTACAGAATCCATGCTATCCGCCGATGCCTACCTGCACCCTCCCACCAAATTGGGGAGAGGGTCTGGCTGTCTTTCCGCAACTGTGTGTTAACTCCGTGTTCCCTCACTAAAACTGGTACCTCGGTATATTGGACCTTTCTGCATACTCTGTTAGGTTAACCCCGTGACCTACGCATTAGATCTTCCCTCCAACATGCATATTTCCAACGTATTCCATGTTTCCTTATTAAAACCTTTGTTGTGCATTTGTTATACCACCTCGGTACCATGCCCTCGACCAGTTCAGGCTAACAACCATGAGGAGTATAAGATACAATCAATGACTCCCCTAGGTTTTGTGGACGCATACAATATCTTGTTTACTGGAGGGGTTATGGTCTGGGTCTCATCCTCGGACGTACATGCCCTCCTCCGTGCTTTCCACAAACTGTTCCCCCTCAAGCCTGGTGCCCCCCCGAGGGGAAGGGTACGTTGAAGAGGGAGTACTGTCAGGGCTGGTCTCCTGCTATTTACAAGCAGCTCTTTTCTTTTAGTGCACCTGCCTCATTAGTCCAGCCTACAGCCAGCCCTTTTTGGCTATTTAAACAGCTTTGATTATTTCCTCCATGCTTTTGTGTGATCTATGATTTGTTCCTGTGAATGACGAAGCCTGGCTGACTTCTCTTCCAATAACCGTTTTGCTCCTTACTACGCTGACTTCTGGCTTCCTGACCCTGGCTAGTCTGAATACCCACTCTGGCATCCAAACCCTGGCTTCAGTACTTGATTACATTCCTGAACTGTGTAATTTTTTGCTATTTTATTAAAGGTGTGATTTTAACTGATTTTTCTGTCTCCGTCTGGTTTATGGTTCCTGACACTATCCTTGTTGTTAGTGTATTTTATGTAGGGCCCAAGACAATTCCTCTACTTCCAATGTGGCCCAGGAAGGTCAAAAGGTCGGACACCCCTGGTCTTAAATAGAGAATAAAAAAAAACATTAAAAGCTGCGTATTGCACATGCGTTTAGGCATTACAAGCTTTGAGTGTTAGATGTAAACCCAATTTTTTTTTTTTATTAAGATTTGTACCTTGTAGCGTATGTCATCTGTGCCCAGTGTTGCCATGAAGAGTTAATCCAGCTCTGAGCAATCCTTTTATCTTTTTTCAGTAAGATAGAAATGGACACACAGAGAAATAGTGTCCATTTCTTCCCCCTTGCTGTGACTGACAGGTGATTTCCTTATCTCATGTACAAGCATGAGAGTTTAGATTTCAGCTTCTCATTCCCTCCTCTTTTATTATCCAGCTCTCCAAGGATTGGCTGCTCCACACCTCAGCATGATTGATCAAGTGCCTTTCCTGGGTTTTTTTTTGTTGTTGTTTACAAACGTTTTTATTAAGGTATAACATAAAAACAGAAAGAAAGAAGATGTGAAGGGGCGAGTGGCGCTACCTATATGTCAAATAGTGCTCTACCAAATCACTCTATAGTGGCTAAGTATTAAAAGACACAGTGCTATTGTGGAATAAATTATAACAAAAACAGTTTTCATAAAGGTGATAGTGTAATAGTTATCACACCTCACCTACCCCAGTAGGATGCAAACAAAAAAATGCAAAAAATCACCCCAAAATTAAAAATTACACCAAGATGCAGTTTATCGCACAGTGTACAAAGAACACATAGGTGCATTCATCCCAATGAAGGTGACTGTTCGTTTTTAGAGGAATTGTAGCAGGTGACTTTAGTGATCACAGAATCTTGACAGGTGACTTGCGTGCTCCCCCTCAAGGGTCCCCACTCACCGGATCCTACTACCCCTACAGGGGTAATGCGCATGTAGCTCCTTAGGTTGGCAGGTAACCACTGGTGTCAGCCTTTGCAGTTCCTCGAGCAGCCTTGGGATATCCGGGTTGTGATAAAAGTAATTTTCATAATCCTCATAAAAAAGAGAAATTGGCTCCCATAGTGTAGTATAACCAAAACTTCCGTTTATTAAAAGATTATTTTAAAAAAATGTATAAAAGCAAACAGACAAAAAATGCAGTTCATGCAGCATAATGACTAGTCCTATAGGGGCTAAAAAAGCATAGGCAACCTCAGGAAGCTGAGCGAGTGGGTGGAACGCAACCAGAGTGCATGCTGTTCACCTACAGCTCAGTTGCCTATGCTTTATACTGGCAAGTGCAGCCCCTATGGGACTAGGCATTATGCTGCATGAACTGCATTTTTTGTCTGTTTGCTTTTATATATTTTTTTAAAAGAATCTTTTAATAAACGGAAGTTTTGGTTATACTGCACTATGGGAGCCAATTTCTCTTTTTTATGAGGATTATGAAAATTACATCTATCACAACCCGGATATCCCAAAGCTGCTCAAGGAACAGCAAAGGCTGACACCAGTGGTTACCTGCCAGCCTAAGGAGCTACATGCGCATTACCCCTGTAGGGGTAGTAGGATCTGGTGAGTGGGGACCCTTGAGGGGGAGCACGCAAGTCACCTGTCAAGATTCTGTGATCACTAAAGTCACCTGATACAATTCCTCTAAACACGAACAGTCACCTTCATTGGGATGAATGCACCTATGTGTTCTTTGTGCACTGTGCGATAAACTGCATCTTGGTGTAATTTTTAATTTTGGGGCGATTTTTGCATTTTTTCTGTTTTTTTTGGGGTTTTTTATTTATTTATTTTTTTGCATCTTGGGTTTATATACACCTTGATTTTCTGATTGGGACACTATATGTATACACTTATATGTTTTTGTATATGGTTCGATAATTACATTTTGGTGCGACTTTGGTGCGATTTTTTATAACGTTTTTGTTTTTTGGTGCGATTCTTTACATTGTTATTTGGATTTGGTTTTTGGGTTCACTCACATCCTGTATTTTGGGTTTGGACACTATACGCACTGTTACAAGCAGAGGATCACTATACTATCATGATATTCATGTCTGGATGTTTTATACACTAATTTGTAAGCCATTACATTTTTGATGATAACTTCTCCTGTGTAGGATTGGTGTCCACACCTAGAGGGTTTTAGTACTCACCTACTGGGGTAGGTGAGGTGTGACAACTATTACACTATCACCGGTTTTGTTATAATTTATTCCACAATAACGCTGTGTCTTTAAATACTTAGTCACTATAGAGTGATTTGGTAGAGCACTATTTGACATATAGGTAGTGCCACTCACCCCCTCACATCTTTCTTTCTTTCTATATTCTAGAGCCCTCTTACGGGATTTTTTTGGGGGAGGCTGCAACCTTCACACATGTCCTAAGCGCAGACATTTCTAATTAATTTATTAACATAAAAACAGGGTGTACAGGCACCGAAAGGACAATAAGTACATTTGTGAGATAGGATAAAACAGCTTACGTGTACATCTCTCATGTTGCCTTTGAACAGAATAATAAAATAAGCAGTAAACCCAATAATTGGAGAGGAAAAGAAAAATGAAAAAATAACAGAGGAAACTAGAAACCGTGTCCTTTCCTTGGTTTTAACTGGATGTTTCTCAACATGGGGTGTGATTAGAGGTCGACCGATATATCGGCCGGCCGATATTTGGCTTTTTTTACTTAATCGGCATCGGCCGATTGTGCTGATAAAAAAAGCCGATTATAACTTCAGCGGGACTTGCAAATGACTTCTGTAATAGAAGTCAATGCAAGTTTCCTAAAAGTTATCTGTGGAGAGGATTCTCTCCTCCCTGGGCAGCCTACCAAGTCTGATAAGAAGATACATTGTATCTTTTCAGGTTCTTTTTTCAATGAGCTGAACTCCGTGTGTAGAAGTTCTCAGTTTAACCATTTAAAGACTAAATCTTTTCTGACATTTGTTGCTTACAAGTAAAAATCCTGTATTTTCTGCTAGAAAATCACTTAGAACCCCCAAACATTATATATATTTTTTTAGCAGAGACCCTAGGGAATAAAATAGCGGTTGTTGCAATATTTTATGTCACACGGTATTTGCGCAGCGGTCTTTCAAACGCAATTTAAAAAAAAAAATACACTAATGAAATAAAAAAAAAAATAAGCAGTAAAGTTAGCCCATTTTTTTTCGTCCAAAAGTTTTGATTTCCTGTTTTTGTGTATTTAATATTTAAGATATCGTTATTTTTTTTTTAATCTAAATTATACATACAAGTGAACTGATTGGAGGTTTTTTTTGTTTAATAAATGTTTAAATGTAAAAAATTTTCTGTATTACTTAAGGCTACTTACACACTGGAGCGGGCATGCGTTGACGGTAAAACGTTGTTAGTTTTAGCGGCGCGTTACCGTCATTTTAGTGGCGCTATTCGGCTGCTAGCGGGGCGCTTATAACCCAGCTAGTGGCTGAGGAAGGGGTTAAATGTGCCCCTGAAGCGCTGCTGCCGAAACGCTTTGCAGGCGCTTCGGCAGCAGTGCGCATTCATTTTAATGGGCAGGAGTGGTGGAGGAGCGCTCCAAAGATGCCGCTTGCAGGACTTTTTTTTTAACATCCTGCCAGCGTATCACCTCAGTGTGAAAGCACTCGAGCTTTCACACTGAGACTGCAGGGGAGCCATTTTACAGGCACTTTACAGGCGCTATTTTTAGCCCAAAAGCGCCTGAAAAACGCCCCAGTGTGAAAGGGGTCTAACTGTTAGATTTTATGAGATGAAGGGAAAAAAGAGAAAAAAAAAAAAAAAAAAACGGCCTAATATATCGGCCCAAAAAAATCGGCATCTTATATCGGCCATCGGCCACCACGATTTCTAAATATCGGCATCGGCCAGAGAAAAACCCATATCGGTCGACCTCTAGGTGTGATCCACGAGATCAGTGTGAGAGGAGGAAATGCATAGTGCAGTAATCTCACAAGACGCCAGCAGAACACACACATATCCACTTTAATGGATTCCACTGGGCAGAATATTAATTTATCTTACCGTATATACTCAAATATAAGTCGAGATTTTCAGCCCCTTTTTTTGGGCTGAAAGTGCCCCCCTCGACTTCTACTCGAGTCACCGCCGTCTGCCTACATGATCAGCATGTCATGCAGGCAGACGGCGGCCTGCGTGTGCTATTACCTTTCGTCGGCCATTCACTGTTCAAAAGCCGCGCCTCCTCCTCCTCTGTGATAGGCAGAAAACGAGGAGGTGCGGCTTTTGAACAGTAGAATGGCCGAATTGTATTATGATACGCTGATCGGTGCAGAGCGGCACACGGAGGCATGCACAGGACACAGGTAGGATGCACACATACACAGGACACATGCACATATACACAGGGAGGTATACAGCTGCAGATGGGCATTGTTGACCCTCTTTTTCCACTTACAGTAGCTGCTGCATTTCTCACCCTCATCTTATACTCGGGTCAATATGTTTTTCCCATTTTTTTGTGGTAAATTAGGGCCTTGTTTTATACACGGATCAACCTATACTCGAGTATATATGGTAAATATTATACACTACCTGGTCTATGTTAATGCTGCGAGTGCTGGCTAGCTTAGATATGCTATGGTCAAGTGGTGAGCATAGAATTTTGAGTGTTTTTAATGTGTGTAGTGTAGCACACACATTGGTCTTCCTCTGTACCCTATAGCCAGCACAAACACTTCACCTATCCGTATCCATTCATGCAGTGAGGTGGCCCCTCCAATACACAGTGTTCACTAGCCACTTTTTACACCAGTAGAAGATGTGCATCAATCAGTTATAAGGCTTACATTTATGTGCATTAAAGTAGAACTAAAGGCAACAGCTTTGTGTTGTATGAAGGGAGAGAATGTTAGCACTCTTTTTGACAAGGATGGAAGAGGTCGCTGTGGCCTTTACAACACATATATGGTTGTATAGCAGTAATTAGGGTTGCGCCGATACCGAGTAATTGCACAAGTATCGGTATTCGTGCAAATGCACCGATACCTGAAAATGATACTTTCAGGCTTGGTTCTTTGAGCTGTCAGTGGGGATGAACAAATGTTCCTCTGTTTAACCCATAATTAACCCTTAATTAACTCTAATCAGCCTTTATTGTGGCCAGGCAGGTCAGTTTTTGAAGTCTTGTCCTACCCGTCCAGGGACAGACCTTAGGTGGCGTTGTTTCGTCCCCAGTTATCCAGAAGGATAAGCCCCTGGTTTCGGTCACCCTTTCTCTAACCAGCCTTTATTAACTCCCTATTCTACTCCATTTAAATTATTATTTTCTTGCTTTTTTTTTTTTTTTGTTCACGTCTATTTTATAAACGATAAAACAATTAAAACTTTTTTTCGTTTACTTTGTTAGTGAATATTTTCACACATATATATTAACATATATTTATACATTTCAAATTAAAAAATGCAAAACTAAAAAACAAAATCAATTTATTTCATCTGTAAATTACTTTTTAATGCTTTGTACCATTGCTGACAGCTGAAGTGTAAACAAAACAGTTGCGGTAGGTATCTGTAAATGCGAGTACTAAAAAAAAAAAGTATCGGTACTCGTAAAAAAAATGGTATCGGTGCATCCCTAGCGGTAATAGTGGTATTCAGATAAGGGAAGACAGAGAGGTATTGGATGTGTGCAGTATTATTTGTGTGCACATGAACCAACTGAGCTATCTGGGCTGCCTTAAAGTAGTAAGAAAGATGCGGGCGCCCAAGCCACCTCTGACCTTAGGCAAGTACAGCATGTTCCTGATCATTTGTGATCCTGTTGGAACTCAAATAAGTTTAAGGATGAGTCTTTGCAGAGAGTTGATCACGTTTGCCATCTTCATTGACTCCAGACTGATTGAGTCCAGAAAGACTCTCTTTAAGGAGCGCTTGCGGAAGCCTCCTGTACGTTTGCCTCCGAGCCTTGCAGTCCCACCCGTGCCTCCCTCACCTCCTATGCCTCCTGGTACCGAGTCAGTCAGTGAAGATGAACCCATGCACTTGGGCTTCACACGTCTCTCTGCGGATGAGAGAACCTTTAGGAGGAGGGAGAGATTGTGCCTTTATTGTGGCCAGGCATGTCAGTTTTTGAAGTCTTGTCCTACTCGTCCAGGGACAGACCTTAGGTGGCGTTGTTTCGTCCCCAGTTATCCAGAAGGATAAGCCCCTGGTTTCGGTCACCCTTTCTTGGGCTGAGTCGTCCACACCTGGACCTCTGCTCTGGTCCGGCCGCACCTGGAGTATGCTGTCCAGTCCTCAGGAAGGATGTACTGGAAATGGAGCAACTACAAAGAAGGGCAACAAAGCTAATAAAGGGTCTGGAGGATCTTAGTTATGAGGAAAGGTTGCGAGCACTGAACTTATTCTCTCTGGAGAAGAGACGCTTGAGAGGGGATATGATTTCAATATACAAATACTGTACTGGTGACCCCACAATAGGGATAAAACTTTTTTGCAGAAGAGAGTTTAACAAGACTCGTGGCCACTCATTAAAATTAGAAGAAAAGAGGTTTAACCTTAAACTACGTAGAGGGTTCTTTACTGTAAGAGCAGCAAGGATGTGGAATTCCCTTCCACAGGCGGTGGTCTCAGCGGGGAGCATTGATAGCTTCAAGAAACTATTAGATAAGCACCTGAATGACCGCAACATACGGGGATATATAATGTAATACTGACACATAATCATACACATAGGTTGGACTTGATGGACTTGTGTCTTTTTTCAACCTCACCTATGTAAATATGTCCATCGAGATACAGGCTCTAATCGACTCTGGGGCTGCAGGCCTGTTCATTGATGCTGCCTTTGTATCGCAGCACTCGATTCCGCTGCAGCTGTGCGACACTCCACTTGCCATTGAGGCTCTTGACGGGAGACCTCTACAGCCTGCCCATGTGACTCATGAGACGGTTCCGTTGTCTATGGCCGTAGGGGCTCTTCACCATGAGATAATCCAATTCCAAGTTATTTCCTCACCTAGGTTTATTGGTTATCCTTGGTTACAGAGGCACAACCCCTCTTTTGATTGGCTCCATGCAGAGGTTCTCTCCTGGTCACCGCAATGCAGTGAGACATGCTTCCAGAAGGTAGCCAAGGTCTTGTGCACCTGTTCACTCTCCTCCCTGCCGGAGGAGTCATGCGATTTTAGCGATGTCTTTGACAAAGGTTAAGCCGGTAGTTTGCCTCCACACCGGTCTAATGATCGCGCAATTGACCTTCAACCTGGTGTCATACCCCCTCATGGCCGTGTTTACCCTTTGTTGGTCTTGGAGGATAAGGCCATGGAGGAGTATGTTGCAGACGCACTTTCTTGAGGTTTTAGCCGCAAATCCTCATCTCCTGCTGGTGCTGGTTTCTTCTTTGTGAAGAAGAGCGGTGAACTGAGACCTTGTATTGATTATAGGGGTCTCAATCGTTTCACAATTAAGAATGCCTACCTGATTCCGTTAATTACAGAGTTATTTGACTGCCTCAAGGGTGCAACGGTTTTCACGAAGCTTGATTTTAGAGGGGCATACAATCTTGTGCGGATTAAGGAGGGCCACGAGTGGAAAACTGCGTTTAATACCAGAACAGGCCATTATGAGTACCTCGTAATGCCTTTTGGCCTTTGTAACGCCCCGGCAGTTTTCAAGGAATTTATTAACGATGTCCTCCGAGAGTTGTTGCAGTTATGTGTGGTGGTTTATCTCGATGATATCTTCATATTTTCCAAGTCCCTGGAGAGCCACCACACAGATGTCTGTCGTGTGCTTCAGAAACTAAGAGAGAACAATCTCTATTGTAAACTGGAGAAGTGTGAATTCCATTGTGAACAGGTTAAATTCCTGGGCTATGTAATTTCCAAACCTGGTTTTTTGATGGACCCAGAGAAACTTTCGGCAGTCCTACAGTGGCCCCGACCCATGGGTTTACATCCTCTGCAGCATTTCCTGGACTTTGCCAACTATTAACGGAAGTTTATTCATAACTTCTCGTCTCTGGTCAAGCCCCTGACCGATATGACCAGAAGAGACGGTAACCCACGAGTTGGTCTCCGGAGTCCATTATGGCCTTTGAGAGTCTCAAGGCTGCCTTTGTTTCTGCTCCTGTGTTGGCACATCCTGACCCTACGTTGCCTTTTATCCTTGAGACTGATGCCCTTCTGTCGCAACGTCCTACCTCTGAGAGCGCTACGCATCCTTGTGGCTACTTTTCCAATAAATTGTCTCCTGCGGAGTGTAATTACGAGATTGGTGACAGAGAGCTGTTGCCGATCATTTTAGCCCTGAAAGAATGGAGACATCTCCTCGAAGGTACCACTGTACTGGTTCTCATTCTTACTAACCATAAGAATCTCACATTGTTGTCTGAGGCTAAACGCCTCTCTCCCAGAAGGGCACGACGGGCTCTTTTCTTGTCAAGTCTCAATTACATTGTTTCATTCTTACCTGGTACTAAGAATGTAAGGGCTGACGCCTTGTCACGACAGTTTTCCTCCACTTCCAAGTTGGAGTTGGTTACGGTTCCTATGATTCCTCCTGATCGTATTTTGGCTACGGTTCACACCAGTCTTACTTCTCCTTTGGGTGACAAAATTCTTGCTGCTCAGGTCCATGCTCCTCCTGAGAAACCTTGTGACCGCTGCTTTGTCCCAGAGAGTTTCTGTACTGCCATGCTCCAGACTTGCCATTCTCCCAAGGCAGCTGGTCACCCTGAGAAGAATCAACTTGTTTGGGCCATTTCCCAACAATTCTGGTGGCCTAGTCTATGGGCTGATGTAACTGCCTTCATAGCTGCCTGTTCCGTGTGTGCTCAGAGTAAGACTCAATGACACCCTCCAGTTGGCCTCCTACAACCCATACCCAATGGAGAGAGGCCCTGGACCCACCTGTCTATGGATTTCATTGTGGAGTTACCCAACTCCCAAGGCAACACGGTTATCCTTATGGTGGTTGACCGGTTCTCAAAGATGTGCCATTGTATTCCACTTAAGAAGTTGCCCACTTCTAAGGAACTGGCTTCCATTTTTGCTCAGGAGATCTTTCGCTTACATGCGCTACACAAGGCGATTGTCTCGGACAGGGGTAGTCAGTTTGTCTCCCGGTTCTGGCGAGCCTTGTGTGCACAGTTGGGAATTAAGCTTGCTTTCTCCTCTGCGTATCACCCGCAGTCTAATGGGGCTGCAGAACGAGCCAACCAGTCCTTGGAGCAATTCCTACGTTGCTATATTTCTGACCATCATAACAACTGGTCAGACCGTGGGCAGAGTTTGCTCACAATAGTGCCTTTAATTCTGCTTCCCGATTGTCCCCGTTTATGGCGAATTATGGTTTCCAAACTTCCACATTGCCTGACTCGTTTGTTCCGCAGAGTATTCCTGCATTAGAGGAGCATCTCCATGGTCTTCGTTCCATTTGGGCACAAGTCCAGGAGGCTTTGCGTCATGCTAGTGATATGTACAGACTCCGTGCTGACCGCAGACGCCTGCCTGCGCCTTCCTACCAGGTTGGGGACAGGGTCTGGCTGTCATCTCGCAACCTCTGACTTCGTGTTCCCTCACTGAAGTTCACACCTCGGTTTATTGGGCCCTTCCATATTCTTTGCAGAATTAACCCAGTGGCTTACGCATTAGACCTTCCTTCTAATATGCGTATTTCTAATGTATTTCATGTCTCCTTTTAAAAACCTTTGGTCTGCAACCATTTTACCACCTCGCAGCCACGTCCTCACCCTGTACAGGTTGAGAACCATAAGGAGTAGGAAGTACAATCCATTGTTGACTCTCATAGGTTCTGTAGGTGAATACAGTACCTGGTGCATTGGAAAGGGTACGGTCCGGAGGAACGCTCTTGGGTCTCATCCTCGGACGTACATGCCCCTGTCCTCCTCCGTGATTTCCATAGACGTTTTCCACTTAAGCCTGGTGGTCCTCCGAGGGGGAGGTCGTTGAGGAGGGGGTACTGTCAAGGCTGGGCTCAGCCCTTCCTTCTCTGAGCTGGCCGCTCAGCTGTCGGCTAATTGCCAGCTCCCGTCTCTCTCCACAGTTACCCAGCTGTTGTTGATTCTGCTTGTCAGTCCTGCCTACTTGAAGCCGTCCAGCTCACTTGATCCCTGCCTTCGCCTTTGTCAACATCACAGAGACTTTCTCCTGCATTCCTGTTGAAGACTTGTTTGGCCGACGTCCCTTCTGGCTCCTGATACTGCTTGCTGTACTACTACGTTCATCTCTGGCTCTCTGACATTGGCTTGGCTGACTACCTGATCCAGTTACTGAACTCTGGCTTGTTTTGACCATGCTTACTCTGTTTACCTTTTTAATATTATTAAACAAGTGTGATTAAACTATACTTCTGTCTCGTTCTGATTCATGGTTCCTGATATAGAGTTCCCCAGAAGGAGCATTTATCACGCCATTGCGAGGGTAAAGGGTGCAGATTAAGGCCATAAAAACTAGCAGAATCTCATTAAACATGTGTACCTAAGTACTCGAAGCTACCAACTCACATCAGTAACTGATGTAACTGCCATTATTTCACGTGCCCCGATATCTAGATGAAAAAGTACAGTTTTCGACCAACTGATTTGGACACCCGAAAAACGCCCAAACTTATCAAAGATTGCAAGCACAGCCCGCAGGAAGGAATTTGCGTCATGCAAGTATAAAAGGGCATCATCTGCATAAAGCAAATCTTTTCCTCCAAAGGACTGACCTGCAACCCCTCCACAAAATGGGAATTCCAAATAAAGATGGCCAGTGGCTCCAGAGCCAGGCCAAAAGGGACAGGGGGCAGCCCTGACGAGTACCCCATAGCAAAGGGACGGATTCAGAAATCCTATTAGTACGTATGTGAAGACTGGGTGTCCGGTAAAGCAACCATCTAAGAAATTTGGAGCCAAACCCAATCCTGTACATCACCTCCCAAAAGGTATCCCCATTCAACTGTGTCAAATGACCTGGCATCTAGGGAGGCAATGACCCTTGTGCCATCACTGTCATTACTAGTAGAAAAGTTACGAAAGCCTCCGATTGATGGTGCCCCTACCAGGCATAAATCCGATCTTATCTACGTGGATAAGCTCGCCTAGAATCCGTAATAATTGGTTGGCGAGGATTTTGGCCAAAATCTTTGCATCTACATTAAGCAAAGAGATTGGCCTATAGGATGTGCAGTGCTCAGAATCCTTACCTGGCTTAGGCAACAACACAATCACCACTTCAGACATAGACCCAGGCTGGGACCCCAGAGAGGAGAACTGGGCAAATAGGGAAGCGAGTCTGGGAGCTAATATGTCCTGGTATAGGGAGTAAAATTTAACAGGGATCCCATTGGCCCCAGGGGCCTTACCGGGCTGGAGTTGGGCTATAGCTTCCTGTATATCCTCAAGTGATATATCACAATAAAGCTTGATACTAGCGTCAGGGGCCAGAGTAGGAAAGTCAATTCTGTCCAGATAAGCCCTAAGGTCAGAGTCCACATAGTTTACCGGGTTAGAATATAAGGAGTGGTAGTATTGTAGAAATCTACAATATCTCCTGGGCCAGTGAGTAGGGTACCATCCACATCCCTAACTTCAAAAAATGAGTGGTTGAAAGTTGTCCTCAAGACAACCAGGTCAGCAGCTTACTGCTTTTATCTCCATACTCAAAAACCCATTGAGCAGTACTAAGAATAGGATTTGTGGGTCATTTCAACACAGAACAATTCCACCTCCCGCACAGCACACTACGAGGCCCCATAATGGGAAGGATCAGCAATGTAATTGGCCTCCTCCTGCTGGAGTTCTCAGTCCAACTGCTCCAGAGAACACACAGACTCCTTCTTTGCCCTAGCTATATTGTCCCCTAAACATCCCCTTGAATGCATCCCACAAAAACAGGGGGCCAGTAGTACCCTCATTAGCCAACCAATAGTAGCACAGGGCCTCAGGCATATCCTCTTGTTGTATCCATAACCCAGTTTCCAGACAGCCTCCACAGTCCCCGACCAGCAGGTGAACCCAATAATATAGTCTTCATCAGGGGGGCATGGTTCGAAAATGCCCCTAGGAAGGATAGCCACTGAAAAAACCGTCCGCAGAAAAACATGAGTGGTGAATTCCAAGTTAATATGGGAGAGGGTCTGGAATGTAGAGAAATTGTAAGTGTACTGTCTGCCCTTATGTTGTAAAGCGCTGCACAAACTGTTGGCGCTATATAAAAATCCTGTATAATAATAATAACATAATAATGACAGGTTCATTATTTTCAGGAAGGGTTGTAGTGGTGCAAATATTAATCAGCGCAAAAGTGGAGGCCCACGGTGATAGACCAGGAGACCACCTAGCAGTGGGGGGCCTGTCCAGAGCCGGGCACGGAACAAAGTAAAAATGCCCAAATAATAGCACATTAGAAACCCCATACTGCAACACAATTTGCATAATACTATACAGAAGTGTAATATCCACAGGGGGAGGCAAATAGAGACTGACACAGTAGAGGCAATCAGGGCATGTAGGATGACTTATCTACCCAATTGTGGAGTGAACACCAGGGACCACTTAACAGCTGAATTCAGGCCCTGGACATTCCATGAGAGAACTGAGAACTTAGCAATGCTGTGTGAGTGTAGATATGTAGGAGTGCTATCCCATTACTGTGACCCAGGGTCGTGGAAGGGTAAAACCCTTCCAGGGAGTAAACCAGACCTTTCCCCATGCTGTACCATAGATAAAGTGAGGCAAAAAGCAGAAAATAGCAGAGACCACACCATATAATGACCTTAAGCAGAAGCAAAATAAAACATCAAAAAAGTAACTAAAGAACCAACTAGAGTCAGCAATGGCTGACCACCCCTCCCGTCCACCCCTCAGATCACCCAAACTGGAGAAATGCATAAGACCCCAAACTAGTCCCAAGGAGTAATACAAATCGGGAGGCGTACTCCGATCAGCGGGAAATAAAGAATCACCCCTCTACATAGTTTCCGGGGTGATTATATCAACCAAAGAGAGCACCCACCAACATTCCCATCAAGTGATGCTAGAGAGATATTAGAAAATATGAGTCTGGATTCACCTGGTCATACCAGGGGCATAATCTTTTAAGTCTGTTGCATAGAAAGCTGGAACAGTTCAGCAAATCCAATAGTATGGAGTAGGAACAACAGAAGTCCTCCAATATTTGCAAAGTAGTATTCCTGGGGATAACCGCTCAGCTCATGAGGAATTTAGTAGCAGGTCAAGTCACTGTAATAAGGACTCCACAGCTGTGGACCAGATAGTGAGCACCTGGCAAGAATGTGCCATGAAGCGGGAAACACAAAAATTAAGGAGAAAAAGAACACAATCACCTCAATAGTGGCACTCCAGCCTGGCCGCGGCATCTCTAGGGGTGGTAAAAAAAAAAAACAGACCGTCTCTCCATCCACCACTCCCAATTTAGCCGGGAAAAGCATACTATACTCAATGCCTTTGGCCCTCATGGCAGCCTTGACCGAGTCAAACGATTTGCACAGCTTTTGGGTCTCCACAGTATAATCCGGGATTAATAGTAATCTTCCATTGTGATAGGCGAGTTCACCCGCGGCCCGAAGGATCTCATCCTGATCCCTAAAGTTCAACAGTTAGAGGATTAGCCTACGCAGAGGTGACCCCTTGGGTCCTAACTGTGGTGGCACACGATGCAGCTTCTCCACAGTAAAATAAGGAGAAAGCTAAGCAGAAGGTAAAAGGGACCGCAGAAGGTCTTCCACAAACACAGAAGGGTCCTTACTCTCTACTCCCTCTGCCAGGCCCACGATTCGCAGGCTGTTCCTCATCCTCTGCTCAGTACTCCAAGGCCCTCACTTTGGTCTGCAAGATGTGAATGGCTGTGGTGTGCTCCACTGTGGCATCCTCCATGTGGCTTATCTGCTGCTCGGCAGTGGTGAGTTGGGAGTGCATTTTGTCTAAATCCTGCCTGATCAGCCCACAGTATCCAGTTATACCGCCTCGATCTTGTTGGTGAGCGCAGCCTAACAAGCCGCCATAACCTCAAGGATCCCCAGTAGGGAGAGAGCAGCAGCATCCTCCACAGGGTCTGTTTGAATGACCATGTTGGAGCACTTTCCCGGGTTTCCCGCCACTCACAGCTCCGGGCTGGCAGGATCAGTCATGCACGGGGCAAAAACAAAGCTTCTTCCCTCCCCTCGATCAGCCGGAGTGTTTGTGAGGCATAGTAGTGCAGGATAGCGTTAATCCTGGTGAGGAGAAATAAACGGATCTCTCTCCAGCAGAGCACTGGGAAGCACGTCTGCTCACTCGGCCATCTTGGACATGCCCTCCTCTTTCTGTATGTCTAGCGAAAGCAATGTAAGTTGCAAAGCTTGTGGGTGGAAATCATGCATCTAATATCAGTTGCTTGCCTAAAAGGGACAAAGTCCACCTGGTCTTTGTGGACCAACAGATGAACGCCTTGCCGAGATCTTTACAACTATATTTAAAAGAGAGATCAGATGCATATTCACCTACAATTAAGTGTCTTCCTCAGGTTGCGGAAGCATCACAGTGTTAGCCTTCAGCGTGATGGAGTGGAATTAGAGTGGATTAGAGTGGAAAAGCATCATAAAGCCATCAGGCCTTGAGGTTTGTGGGCTTTTATTCCTTAATCGTTTGGTGAACCTCCTGTTTGGTGACATCTGCGCCCAATGCATTTCGATGGTCTGCGTAGATAGATGAGAAAAATGATACTTGGAAAAACGCATTGAAAGCAGAGGCTGATTGATCATCAGAAGAAGAGTAAAGTTGGGCCAGGTGATGGCGAAATTTATTGAGTATTTTAACCACTTCCATAACGGGCCATAGTAATATGACGCCGGCAGGAACATCTCCTCCCTCCGGGTGGACATCACATGATGTCCTCTGGTTCTCGCGCGGCGAACGGGGATGAGGGGTGTCCCTCGGGACACATCCCATCCCCAATAAGGGTAAAGAGCCAATAAAAATGCCTCTTTACCATGTGACTGGCTGTGTCCAATCATAGCTGGTCACATGTGTTGTGCTCGTAATCGCCAATCGGTAATCGGGGATGAGCTGTGTCCCTCGGACACATGGTAACATTTAATTCTTTGTGTGTTATTAGTTTAAGCAGACTGTGATTGTCTATTGTTGTGACTTAGATGAAGATCAGATCACATTTTATGATCAATTTGTGCAGAAATCCATATCATTCCAAAAGGGTTCACATACTTTTTATTGCAAATATATATATATATTATATATATATATATATATATATATATAATATATATATATATATATATATATATATATATATATATATATACACACACACACACACACACACACACACACACATACATATATACACCAATGTCATTCAACCAGGACTTCTCATCTAGGGTCCCAGTTAGGTGTCACATAACCCTGCAGCACTCTTTCACTAAACGTTCACTTCACATACACGATTTGGGCTGCTCATTGGGCATTCGTTACTGCCATGCTTCTTTGCATTACACTCTGTTTTCGAAGGACGACCCTTCACCTACGCAGACAAGGCCACGAAACGTTGAGTTTGCTGACAGTGCATGCGCTGGCAGGTCGAGCACACGCCACGAACTACAGAACTCAACATTCCTACTTAGGCTATACCAGACTTCAGGTTCTCGCCCCAGTATGCCCCAGGGCTCTGGTTTCACAGGTCTATGCTCAGCACAGATGGGCACCTGAGCTATCGGTAACCTGGCCAGTCACCTCCTGGCTCACCTCGGTTGCCACGCACTCTCTTGTGCTTTCTAAATTTCCTCTCAACAGTATTCGTACGCAAACCCTTCACTACGCCTGTCGTTCCTTTTTCTGTCCTCATTTTCCTTCTTTTCTTTTTTTTTCTATATACAACTCCGCTCACTATCCTACCTTTTACGACTCCTCTCACACATGCACCCCCTCTCCTTGTCTCATGGCTGCTAAAGGGAAATAATTGGCAGTTTCCTTCTAGTTGCATATGGGATGGAAGAAGGTATCTTGGGGTTCTATAGTGGTTCATCAGCTCCTTCCCCTTCACCTTGTCTTATAGCTGGAGCCATGCCACAGGCCGACAGCGAAGACCACTCCTCCGCCCCTCTGTGGATTCAGAGCATGGCAGCGTGCAGTCCCTCAGGGGATGGACCATCCTCAAGCTCACAGTGGAGCTGTGGCGTAGGGGCGTTTGCTACGTTTGCTTACGTCAGGGTTTCACACCGGCCTCATCGCGCCACCCCACTCGACCCATGAGTGCAGGAATCTCCTGCAGCTGCTGGGCGCATGGCTGTCCAAAGTGGACGTGTCAGACGCGTCTTAATTACTACCCATTGAGCCATCTCTCTGGCGGTGGCATTGTATCAATTGGAAGGTACAAGACCCCGATCAAGTTCTCAGGCTGGACCCAGCAGCTACAGCAGATAGACAATGTAGGACAAATTCCTGCAATTTTTGTCAATCACTGGTTCGCAGGACCAAGGCCACCAGAAATCCTTCTAAATCCCCAGTTTGGTCAGGCATCCTCACTTTTTAAACTATATCCCATTGTGGCAGCCACTCAGGTCTTGGGCCATACCTGGACAGGACAAACAGTGGCTTGCCACAGACGACCAGGCCACGGCCGAAATTATAAACAAGGCAGGTCCAAGTCGCGCTATCATGTCCTTCCTACACAGCAGGTGCAGTTGTCCCTGCAGCATCAATTAATGTTCATTGCGTTTCTATCCTGGGCAGGCACAACGTCACAGCAGACGCACTGTCCCGCCTAACCTTACTTCATTCCTTCAGCAGAAATCCAGAGTCGCCCCAACCACTTCTCCTATCCCATCTTGGTCGCAGCTGACTATGTGTCAAAGACACACCTTCACAACGCAACTCATCTCGTTAATCAGGCATTCTTCTGCAACACACTGAAGGCCTATCATCCCACTTGGAAACACCTATTACAGGTTTCTAGCCTCATGCCCCGGAACAGCGACAGGAGACATCAAGCACGTCCTAGCCTTTATATCGCATTGCCACGCGCAGCCGGCATCCCGCATTTTGTCCTTACAGGACCCTGGAAAGCCATCCTTGTTCGCAGCCCATACAGTCAAAATTCATCCTAAGCATCAGTCCATAGCCAACTACCAAGCGCTTACCCATCACAAGTGCCATCTTCAGGGACATGTCGGCCATCCTTTCACGTTCCCCGTTTGGGTATCTGCCCAGCCTGGTTCATCCAAGCAGACATCTACCTGGCCTCCCACGGCTTTTGCGGCCTAGCGAGTTTACATTAGTGGTCCTGGCAGCCAGATATTCTGCAGTTGCCACCTGGCTCGCTGTCAAGATCATTTTGTTAACATCCCCTTAATGTCTAAACCCAACAATCCAGCCCCAGGGTCGTCATCAAGCTCTTCCTGACCAACGTTTTGTGCCCAGTAGCGAAACTCCAGCCCTTGCTACTGTCAGGGTAGGAGAACTGGCAATAGTGCCAGTTGTCAAGGAACCAACAGCAGGAGAAGGGTTCTAGGACCCAGCATCTCTACCAGCACTTATGGCAGGAGAAGGACTTTAGGACCCAGCATCTCTGGCAGGAGAAGGACTTTAGGACCCAGTATCTCTACCAGCAGGTCACATGGGCCTATATAAGGAAGTCTGCTAGTGTCTGCAGTTGCTGGTTTGTCGGTCTTCCTGTGTTCCTGAGCCTCTGTGTAATTACTATTTGGATTCCTGTTGTGACCCGGCTTGTTCCTGACCTGTCTGATCTGCTCTCCTGGTTTGACCCCCTGGCTTGATTTATTGACTTGTTGTCCTCTCCTGCACCTGATCCCGGCTTGTATTATGGACTTTGCTACAGTACCTGTTCCTGCCTGCTTCCTGATACAAGACCTTTGGCTTGTCCCTGTTTCTGCAACCTGCCTCTTCCTCTTGCCGGATCTACTGTGTTTGACCCCTGGCCTGGCTTCCACTACTGTTCCTTGTGCACACCTTGCCAAGTATTACTGAGGATTCTTATAGACTTTAGCCCAGCTGTGTTTCCTGTATTACCCGGTGTCCTTTTGGTGCCCACCAGCTTTTCTCTCTGGAATCCATCTGGCAACCTGTGCTTCTCTGGGCACTACACCCTCTGTACCCAACTTCAGGGGTGTACTGCACTCAGCCGCAAGGGGAGCACTCTCAGCATTTCGGCTTCCAACCAGGTACGTGACAGCTACCTTTTCCGACTAGCCCCCTGAGTGGCAGCCAGTTTGTCAGGCACGTTAAGATCCTCCTGGTTAACCTAGGCCTTGACACCGGCCTCTATTCCGGCCACTCCTTTCAGTTCAGAGTGGCCTCAGCTGCATCTCAGCATGGGGTACCAGACCATGTATTTAAAAGGTGGCCAGGTGGAAATCTGCCTGCTTCACTCGATGCGCTCCAAACCCTCAGGAAGAAATGTCACAAGCCGTCACCAAGCTTGCTCAATAAATGTCACAGGACCAATAAAGAGTTACTTCCCTATCTGAATATTTTTGCCCCCTTTTTGGTATGCAAACTTCAGGTCTTTGTTATGTTGTGAGTCTTTTGGCGTGTTTATGTGGTTCATATCTGTCCTGGTTTGAAGGGCTTCGACCATAAAAGAAAAAAAAAATTGCTAGTAGTTAGAATCTTTAACTGGTTCAATACCGGGCCTTTTCACCCCCTTCCTTCCCAGACCAATTTTTAGTTTTCAGCGCTGTCGCACTTTGAACGACAATTGCGCGGTCGTGCGACGTTGTACCCAAACAAAATTGACGTCCTTTTTTCCCCACAAATAGAGCTTTCTTTTGGTGGTATTTGATCACCTCTGCGGTTTTTATTTTTTGCGCTATAAACAAAAGAAGAGCGACAATTTTGAAAAAAAAACACAATATTTTTTACTTTTTGCTATAATAAATATCCCAATTAAAAAAAAAAAAAAAAAAAATTTTTTTCCTCAGTTTCGGCCGATACGTATTCTTCTACATATTTTTGGTTAAAAAAAAAAAAAAAAAAAAAAAATCGCAATAAGCGTATATTGATTGGTTTGCGAAAAAGTTATAGCGTCTATAAAATACGGGATAGATTTATGGCATTTTTTAAAAAAAATTATTTATTTTTTTTACTAATAATAGTAGCGATCGCGATTTTTTTTTCGTGACTGCGACATTATGGCAGACACATCGGACACTTTTGACACATTTTTGGGACCATTCACATTTATACAGCGATCAATGCTATAAAATTGCATTGATTACTGTGTAAATGTGACAGGCAGTGAAGGGGTTAACCACTAGGGGGACACAAGGGGTTAAATGTGTTTCCTGGGAACACAGATCGCTCTCCTCTGAGCTGACAGGACGTGGATCTGTGTGTTTATACACACAGATCCACGGTCCGGCCCGGTTAACGGGCAATCGCGGCCGCCGGGCACACGCACCGGGTCCCGAGCAACGCGGCGGGCGCGCGCACGCCCCCTAGGCGGCCGGGAACCCGAGGCCGTCATATGACGTCCACCCAGGATGGGAGATCCCATCTGTGGACGTCATTTGACTATAGGCGGGTAGGGAAGTGGTTAATATTTGCAAACAAAATGAAGGTTTCCCATTTAGAATAATAAGCGGTCAGGTTAGTAAAACAGCAATATCAGAAACGATTCAGTTTGTAGTGTACATAGATTTGCAAAGCAATGGGATAAGGGAATATTCCTGAACTTTTATTTCTTACTGTGGAATTGTGTGAATGCAACAATGCAGTGCATGTTATCTCAGCTTTCAGAGCTTGGATTCATTGAATGAGTTTACCAAAAATGTAAATATTGGAGACTATACAGCCTCATGCTACACAACGAATCTCAATTTCATGCTGAATAAACTAAATCATTAATGTATCTTAAATAGAAAACTATCTTTGGATAGATTTTTACCCCAAAAGCATTTTATTAAAATTAATTTGATAAAAATCAAAAAAAGCTGATTTTTTTTTTTTTTATCACTGATTTTTATCCACCCTGATAAATATATATTTATATTTTTTTATATGTGTGCGTGTGGGTATATCCCATGTAGCACTGTCAATTTACGCGGGGCTTTACATATACATTCAAACCAGTCCCTGCCCTCAAGGAGCTTACAATCTAAGGTCCCTAACTCACATTCATACATACACATACTATGGCCAATTTAGACAGGAGCCAATTAACCTACCAGCATGTCTTTTGAGTGTGGAAGCCGGAGTGCCCTGAGGAAACCCACACAGGCACATGGAGAAAATGCAACCTCCATTCAGGTAGTGCCATGGTTTGGCCACTGTACTACCCAGTGAGATATACAGTATAACACACACACTGTTTATGTGGCACTGCAGGAGAGGTATATCTTTTCACTGATTATTTACATTTTGTAGATTGTTATGATTAGGAATGCATCGATATCAATACTAGTATCGATGCTGATACCAAGCATTTGCACGAGTATTGGTACTTGTGCAAATGCTCCGATGCCTAATAAAATACCTGTTGTATCGGACCAGGTGTTCTCAAGCTCAGCAGGGGGGGTCGGGCAGCCTCCCAGGTGATCAGTGCGGCTGTGTGGGCTGTTACAAGCACGATCTCCCTGTATAGCTTTTCTGACAGCTGCTTCTCCTCCTCTTACTCCTGCGGCTGTCAGGTGCTTTATTTAAAACTATACAGGAAGATCAGTGCTTTTGACTGCCCCCACCACCGCAACGATCACCCCCGACTGTTCCGTGTCCTCCTCCAGAGTCTGTCCATTCATAACTGAAACATTATAAACTGTGTTTATGATGCTTCAGTTTAAGAATGGAGAGGAGCCTCTCGCAATAACTTAAGAATAGTTGGTCTACCGGAGAAAGTGGGGGGTTTAACCCTAGGGACTTTATAGAGAAATGGTTGAAGAATTTATTCCCAGATATGGAGGTATCAGCAGCATTTGCAGTTGAAAGGGCACACAGGGTGCCTGCAGTGTTACCAAAACCAGGGCTCCCACCTAGACCCCTGCTGGCCCGACTGTTGAATTGCAGAGACAGAGATATGACCCTGCGGAAGGCAAGACAAAAGGGAGAGATTCATTATGAGAATAGTAAAGTGTCAATATTCCCGGATTTCTCTTTAGAGCTACAAAAGCAACGGGCAGCTTTTAATGAGATAAAACGGAAATTGAGAGAGGCAGGAATTGAGTTCTCTATGGTGTATCCAGCACGGTTGAGAGTGGAGGAAGGAGAAAAGACTATGTATTTTAGTACACCGGAAAAAGCCATAGAATGGTTTCGGACTGTTAAACCTGCACCTAGATAAGGAAAAATAGGGTGCTGAGTGAAATCCCCAGATACAGACGCAATAGGGTGGACCTATTGAAAATGGGGCAGCGGAGGGAGGAGGAAGGGAGTGAGAATTTTTTTTATTTTTTTGTGGGGGGAATAGGCCCCTCTAGGGCCCCCAGCTATTTAATTGGGGCCTGTTACGGGTCGCTCCTTCACCATCTGGTGTTTTTTTTCTGAAGTGTGTTGTGTTTTTTTTTTTAAGTGAAATGGGGATTTTTTTTTTTTCTGTGTTTTGTTTTGGTTTTGAGCACTGGCACATGCACTGGGTATATGAATATAGAATAGATTGAGATACACGTGGGGGTTGAGCAGGGGGTGGAAGGGGAGATATAGTCACTAAAGACTAGATTAAAGATCAAACACAATAAATACAATATTTAAGAAAAGGGGAGAAGGGGGGGTGGGACTGGGAGAAGGGAGGAGGGGAGGGTTTGAGGAAAACAGGGGTAAAGAGGTGTGGAGTAACACAGAGGAAAAAAAAAAAGAAACACTGATGTCGCAGAAAGATACACATGTAAGATAAATAGGTGACACATGAGGGCACTGAGGAGGGGGAAGGGGGGCGGGTTGGAGGGTATATAAAACAAGTATATGTACACGGGTAAGGATAAACAGGAGACTTATGAGGACACAGAGGAGGGGGCGGGGGGGAGGATTGGAGGATACACTAATTAAACATATGTGTATATATATATGTGTGTAGGTAGGTATATATGTGTTTTGTTTTTTTTTTTGTGGGGGGGGGGGGGGAAGGCCCCTCTAGGGCCCCCAGCTATTTAACTGGGGCCTGTGATGAGTCGCTCCTTCACCATCTGGTGTTCTTTTTCTGAAGTGTGTTGTGGTTTTCTTTTTTTTTTTTAAGTGAAGTGGGGAATTTTTTTTTTCTCTCTCTCTTTCTGCCTCCCCAATACCCCATTCTCTCTTAGGAAAAGGAGGAGGGGTCGAGGAGTAGAAAGGCTGAAATCGATACGAATTACCCATATAACAGCAAATGCAATATGTTGGTAATGCCCTAAAAAATTTTATGTGGAAGAATGATGAATGGATGAGCGGAGAAGGGATAAGAGGAAGGGGGAGGGGTATGTGTAGATAAGAGAATGGTCACGAGGAAAGGAAGGAGATTAAGAATCAGGATTCCTGGTGAAAAGATGGTTAAAAAAAAAAAAAAAAAAAACAGTAAATATGAGCAGTCAGTACACTTTTTTTTCATGGAATGTGAGAGGCATGGGCGCACACCTAAAAAGAACACAGGTCTTTACAGAAATTAGTAAAGTGCAAGCCAAAATAATTTGTATCCAAGAAACACATTTGATTAAAGAAAGACTCGACTATTTAAAAAAGCCTTGGATACAATGGTCGAGCCATTCATGCCATACAATGTATTCAAGAGGGGTCTCCCTTATGGTGCATTGAACGTTGACGTGGAAATGTATCAGGGTAAGGAAGGACCCGGATGGGAGATATGTTTTTGTTTTTGCCCTGATACATTCACTACCATTTGTTATTATGGGGATATATAACCCCCCACCTGCTACAATGGGAGTATTGAAGGAAGCAATGTTATTTATGTCAGAATATACAGAGGCACATATCATATCATATGTATGGGAGATTTTAACATGTGGTTAAATCCAAAGATGGATAGGTTTGGGAAAAATATTCAAAAGGGAACAGTAGGGTCCAAAGTATTGGAGAAAGTTATAAATGAAGTTGGATGGTTTGATCTCTGGAGGATTAGAAACCCAAATGCAGAGCGCATGCGCGGAGCCCGGAAGATGGCGGCTTGAGCCAGGAGCTCCTCACCACCCCAGCCCAGCGGCGCTTTTCAATCCGCATACAGCGCTCCAGGAGCGGAGCCATCGCTAGCCACAGCACCCCTAGACACCCGGGCATCCCTCCATATGGCCGGCACCGCAGTACAGAGGGACCTTGGGCCGCAATTTGCTAATATTGATCCAGCCGGCGGATCCAAGATGGTGGCCACAAGGAGGCCTCATACCTACAATGCTGAGGACAGCACAGATGGGGGGCCGATGATCTCCCCAGCTACTCTGCAGTATACCCGCCGGTACACGAGAGTACCCAGCAGGTCCTGACACCGTCCCCGGCCTCCACAGAATTGCTGATAAGCTGCTCCATGGAGGACTATGCCCTCTCCCCCATGGGGCTTAACATGGCCAGACATGCTGACACACTACATGCCGACTCCCTAGTTGCTACATCAGCCTTTTCAGTAGCTGACTTATACCAGAAACTGTCAGACCTCCTTGACAAGGGTTTATCCCAAACTGCAGCTAACAGGAGATTTAAAGGCAGACTTTCAGAATCTGGGTACTAGAGTTGAAGCTATTGAAAACACGCTGGAGCAAACGATCGTGACTACCAATCAAAACTCGGATCACATGCACACACTACAGGAACAATTGGATGTGGTCATGTCCAGGATCGACGATTTGGAAAACAGATCAAGAAGGTATAATATCAGGATCAGAGGCCTTCCTGAATACATTACTAATGTCCCGGCAGCGGTACAAAATGTGATCCAGACCCTAATCCCAAATATTCCTCAACAACACCTGGAGCTGGATCGGGCCCATAGAGCTCTAGGGCCTCCCAGAAAGGACGGATCGCCGAGAGACATTATCACTAAAACCCACTTCTATGCAGTGAAGGAGGAGGTAATGAGACAAGCCCAGTCCGTACCCAAGGTGATGTGCCAAAGACACCCTGTCCAGCTATATGCAGACCTCTCGCCCTCCACAATGCAACGCAGGAGGTCTCTGAAACCGTTACTCCTAGCCCTGACATGGAAGGACATTAAATACAAGTGGGCCTTCCCATTCGCTGTGAAGTTTTCAGATAACGGGAGGATTACTCATTCTCCAATTTTCATGAGGGTGAAAGACTTCTGCTACATCTAAAGTTCCTCTCATAAGAAGCAGACATGGATACTTCCCACAGCAACCAGCAATGACAGATCATCCAAGAGACTGACCGCCACCAGCCCCCAATCCCCCCTGTGGAACAGGTCGAAGACCAAGAAGGCTAAAGACAACGGACCTCCCTGGTCGATGACAAGAACTGTCAAATTTGATCCACCTGATTGTGAGCTCAGATTAGATCTGGGCCAGGGGACTTGAATACTCCTCCTACATTTAACAAATTTCTAATCAGATGTTTATTAATATTTACTTGTGCGGGGACGGGGTTCCCCCTTTGGGGGAGGGATCCCGCACCTTCTAAGGGCCCTCCCTCCTTGGAACCCCTTGGGGGGCAGGACGGAGGGCCACCTAAGCTGGTCCTAGGTCCCAGTGACCTAACCCACAACCTGAGTTTGTTGTTCCCAGTTGTTGCGGTTTAAAAAATATCCTCACTCATCAGGGGCACCCTGGCTGGGGTGGGCCCCATGTGCCTCCCCCTCTCCCTCAGACTCCGGCCGGTCTCTGGGGGACAGGTTGCCTATTCCTATTTGGAACAAGCCTTACCTGCTCTACCTAGGTAGAGGTTTTTGGGGGCTTTTCCCCCCCCGGAACAGTTCCTTTGTATTAGGAGACTTTTCCATCTCTTTTCCTTTCTCTACTGTCCTTTCTGTCTCGCATCCCTTTCTACTCCACATGTATCTAACCTGGTTATGCTTCACAGATCACATCACCGCTGCCAGAAGGGGGTCCTGCCAGCTGACGAGGGTACTCACGGGGGATTAATGGAACCAGACAGCCAGAACACGTCGAAGGGTGAGTGACGAGAGAAACGAGCACAGAGCCTTTCCTGTGCCTCATGGCTGACCCCACACAGAGCTCCCTCAAAATAGCCACACATAATGTGCAAGGACTAAATTCCCCCATCAAAAGAAGTAAAATAATTAACTATTACATTACTCTTAAACTAGATATTCTCCTGCTCCAAGAGACCCACTTTCCTAGGCGGTACAGTCCAAAGTTCATCCACTCCCAATACCCCCATATCCATCTCGCTAATGCTGACAATAAAACTAGAGGTGTCGTCATACTCCTTTCCAAAGCCTGTGACTTTGAATTTCTTTCAGATTTTAGGGACCCGGAGGGAAGATTTCTCCTGGTCAAGGGTAAAATAGGGGGACACCTGTATTCCCTAGTATCATATTACTCTCCCAATAAAAAGGCAGGAACAGTTTTTCCATCTCATCTTAGACACCCTAACCCCCCTGTTGGAGGGCACAGTCATTTGGGGGGGACTCAAATGTGGCTTTTGACCAGGGGTTGGACAAATCTAAGCCCCCATCAGCCCAATTTACCAGACCCACCAGGGTAAGCCTTAAAATTGCCAAGCTCCTCCATGATAGGGGATTGGCAGATGTCTGGCGAGAATCTAATCCTTCCAAAAAAAGACTATACCCATTTTTCCCATCCGCACAACACCTATGCAAGGATTGATCATATTTTGATCCCCCCAAATATACTCCCAGCAGTTCTCAAGTCTCAAATCAGAGACGCGGTCCTGTCCGACCACTCTCTGGTGATCATGTCTATTCGCTCGGGTATCGATAGGGCACGCCGGGGACACTGGCGACTAAACGAGTCCATCCTATCCAATCCGATTCAAAAAACAGTAATAGGGAGCTTCAAAAATATTTCACACTCAACAATGTAGAGGGCACCTCCGCAGAGATCCTGTGGGCAGCCCATGACGCCTTCATCAGAGGAAGGATTATACAGATTGTGACGCAAACTAAAAAAGAAAACACAGCGGATGTTGAGCGCCTGGAGAGGTCATACAGATCCCTGAAGGCACAACACAAAAAGACTCCTTCCCCGACCTTGCTTGCTCAATTAGACAAACTAAGACTAGAACTTAACCTTGCTCTCATGACGACAGCGGAGAGATCGATCCGCTGGAGTAGTAATAAATTCTACACCCAGAAAGATAAGATAGGCCCGATGCTGGCAGTCAAACGGTCTCCTAAACCATGGACTTACGCCTTCCCCAAAATACGAGTAGCGGGTCAAGATCCCACTGCTAACCCTGCCAAAATATTGGACGTATTGTATACATTTTATTCAGACCTATATAGCTCGCCCCCCCCACAGCCACCTGAAAACGCGATATCCGAATTCTTAGATGGCATGACCATTCCATCCCTTGAAACCGAGCATAGAGACATTCTTGAGGCTCCCTTTCAGGAGGTGGAGGTGGCGGCAGTTATCAAGGGCCTTCATACGGGCTCTGCCCCTGGGCCTGATGGCCTATCGGCCCCCTATTATAAAGCCTTCTCAGACACCCTTGTTCCACATGACAAAATTTTTCAACTCCAAAACACAGGGCAGCCCCTTGGGCACTCAGCTTAACACCGCATACATTACGGTCATACCAAAACCGGATAAAAACCCAGAGGACGTGGGTAGTTATCGCCCCATTTCTCTTATCAATAATGACCTCAAAATACTAACTAAAATTTTAGCAGATCGACTTTCTTCATTTTTAAGTAATTATATTCACAAGGACCAGGTGGGGTTTATACCTGGCAGACAAGGCCCGGATCAGGTTAGAAGGGCAATGGACATTGTATCCATACTGCAATCCAATTATGTGGGGGGGTCCTAAACAGCAAGGTTTTCTCCTGGCCCTTGATCTACAGAAGGCCATCGACTCTGTGTCATGGTCATATCTCTTTTCCCTTTTAGGGAAATGGGGCTTTGGTCCACGTTTCATGGGGGTGATGCAAGCCCTTTACTCACAACCCAAAGCCCAAATCCGCCTACAGGGTCATTACTCTTCCCCTATAGATATAGCCAGAGGTACCAGACAAGGATGCCCGCTTTCCCCAATAATTTTTGCCATAGCAATAGAGACCCTAGCTACTGCTATCCGACAGAATCCGGACATACAAGGGGTAACATGTGGAGATCAGACCCACAAATGCGGCCTCTTAGCAGATGATATCCTTCTGTTCTTGACCTCTCCCGTCACTTCCCTACCTAACCTCCACAAAACTTTAATGGAATTCTCTAAAATCTCAGGGCTCAAAGTGAACTACACTAAGGCCCCTTTCACACTGGGGCAGTTTGCAGGCGTTATTGCGCTAAAAATACCGCCTGCAAACCGCCCCTAAACAGCCTCCGCTGTTTGTTCAGTGTGAAAGCCCGAGGGCTTTCACACTGAAGCGGTGCGCTGGCAGGACGGTAAAAAAAGTCCTGCGAGCCGCATCTTTGGAGCGGTGAAGGAGTGGTGTATTCACCGCTCCTAAACCGCTACTGCCCATTGAAATCAATGGGACAGCGCGGCTATACCATGGCAATACCGCGGCTATAGCCGCGCTGTACGAGCGGTTTTAACCCTTTTTCGGCGCCAGCGGGGGTTAAAACCGCACCGCTAGCGGCCGAATACAGCCGCAAAAACGACGGTAAAACAGCGCTAAAAATAGCGCTGTTTTGCCGCCGACGCCCCAACCGCCCCAGTGTGAAAGGGACCTATATCACAGGCCCTAAATGTATCCCTTCCACCATCCACAGTCACCCTACTCCAACAATCCTTTAAGTTTGAATGGAGCCTATCCTCTAGCAAATATTTGGGGATCACCCTCACAGCGCAAACAGAATCCCTCTACGCTAACAACTACCCTCCCTTATATAAAAAAATTAGAGGTAGACCTGAAAACCTGGGCAAGATATGAACTCTCCTGGATGGGCAGAGTAAATTCTAATAAAATGACGTTTTTACCTAGAATCCTATATCTGTTTCGCTCTCTCCCCATATCAATCCGAAAGGACCACTTGAGGACTTTACAAAGTAAATTAAAATTTATCTGGGGCAACTCAGGTTACAGGATTCCCCAACACACTCTATACCTCCACAGAAGAAAGGGCGGGGTGGGCTTGCCGCATCTGTACAAATATTACTTAGCTGCCAGACTGCCCCAATTTTCGACACTATACACAAGACTGGAAAAACCAGACTGGGTCCATATAGAAAGGCAGGCTACCCCCCAATACACCCTTGATTACCTACTATGGTGCCCCAAAAAACAAAGACTGCCAATTATATCTCCTTCCCTCTCTCATTCTTACACCCTTAGGGATAGTATCCACAATCTTCCAACCCTGGTTTCTAAAGGACAACCCCTTGCCCATATATTCTGCAACCCAATCTTCCCTCCTGGACTAGACATTAAAGCTTTTAAATGGTGTCTTGACAAAGGCCTGTACCGCATAGGACATTTCTTCACAGTTAGGGACCCGCTCACCCTGGGCCAATGTATAAACAACCTAAATCTTCCAGATTCTGAAAAATTCAGATTTAGACAGATCTCACACTTTTTATGCAAAGTTTGGGTGGAAAAACCACTCCCTCCCAAATTTACGGACTATGAGCTTTGGTGTGAACAGGCCATGGAGCAGAGGGGTGGTATTTCAGTCATCTACTCGTCACTCACCCGACCGACAGGGAAATCTACATATATGACGGCTTGGGAGGCCGACCTTCAACACGAGTGGGATCTGGGGACCTGGCAGGCGGTTGGCTCCAGAGCCTTCCGGGGGGTCCTAAATACATCAATTATGGAAGCGAATTTAAAAGTACTAATGCGATGGTACATGACTCCTACCAGGCTCGCAGCCATTTACCCAAAAGCAGATCCCAGCTGTTTCAGGGGCTGACAACTCTTGGGCTCGATGGTGCACGTCTGGTGGGAATGTCCCAGAATCAGACCAGTATGGAAGAGAATCTTTAACCTGATTTACAAAGTCACTAAGTGCGTGATCCCCAGGTCTGCATCCGTAGCCCTTCTTAACGCCCAAATTCCGCATATATCCAAATCAAATTGAAAGTTGATTCATTTTATGCTCCTGGGGGCGAAACTTACCATCGCCAGAGCATGGAAACAACCAAAGATATCCTTCTTAGCTATACAGCGCAAGATCTCATGGATAATGACCCAAGAAAAATTAGCCAGTATCCTAACAGACACAACCCACAAATTTGAATCAGTGTGGACACCTTGGGCAGCTTATTGTGGAATTCCCCTCGTGGCTGGGGTTACCACAAATATACCCTCGTCATCCAGCTAAAAACATGCAATTGATCCCCTTACTTCCCCTCTCCCCCTCTTCTAACTCTTCTTCCCCCTCTTCTTCTATAACCTTTTTAAGTTTGGTTCGATTGAAAGGTTTTTACTTTTGCTGACTATTATTGAGACAAATCGGCAACACTGTAAGCCAGTTTGTGTATGTGATGCCGTTCCTGCGATAAGCAGGGGCCACCTTTGACAGGATCTATGGTCCCACAAGATCAACTATGGGCGGGGGGCTGGGGGGGGGACCCCCCCAGGGCACAAGATGATCCCATTTGGGGTGCCTAGGACGGGTGTGTCCTCCTAGCCCACTAGTCCTCTTATCCAGAAGACCTATTACCATAATGCTCAATGTTCAAGGGTAAAGTCCAAATACTTCCTACTTCGACCCACAGTATGGTTCTGCATCTCTAGTAAGTTCCTTGATGCCGATTCCTTCTACATTTTGTTCAAATCTGTTTGTATTTGTGTATTTCGGGCCTTATGTCGGGCCGTCACATTGTTATGCTTATCCCTTGAGCTACTTTGAAAATAAAAATATATTAAAAGTAGAAACCCAAATGCTAGGTCTTATTCGTGGCATGCACCAGGGAGAGGGTGCATGTCTAGAATAGACCTGGCTCTGGGGAATGAGAAGATACTCATAATGGTACAATCTGTCACTTATATGCCCAGAGGAGTGTCTGACCACTCTGGGTTGACCTCTGATTTAAAAATAGGCCCTAGGGGAGGACGCTCGGGCTATAGGAATCAACCTTATTGGTTAACCCAGATTGGACCAAACGATAGCATACCGGAGCAGATGGAAAAGTTTTTGGAAGTTCACGGGGATAGAAAAATGGAGGGTGTCCTCTGGGACACCTTTAAGGCATATCTAAGGCACACCTATGCATGTTGCTTTTGAGCGTTTTTTACAGTTTTTTTTTTCATGCTTGCCACGTTTTTGAGCAGCGTTTTTGCCGCGTTTTTGCCGCAATTTGCGTTTTGTGTTTTTTTTTTTTTTACAGTTTTTTTTACAGTCTTAAAAAAAAATAATAAAAAAAAATAAAAAACGGCAAAAACGCATCAAAAACGCTGCAAAAACGGTGCACTTGCGTTTTTGATGCTTGTCCATTGAATTCTATTACATGCAAAACGCTGCATTTTGCATGGAAAAAAAGTCCCTGACCCTTTCCAAAAATGCAGAGAAACAAAAAGGCATTGATGTGAACATGTTCCATTGGAACCCATGTTAAAAAATTCCCGTGCATTTCTGCAAAATGCATCAAAAAACGCGCTAGTGTGAATGGAGCCTAAGAGGGGTAATGAGATCTACAATATCATATATAAAACACACTAATAGACAGGAAGAAGAGGAATTGGAAGAGTTATGTGCACAGGCAGAAACTGAGTTTATAACTGATCCCTGGAATATAAATCAGATAACATGGGCAGGATTAGCGCGACAGTATAAGAATCAATTAATAGTTAATGCCAAACGCAAGAGGTTCCAGCAAAAACAAAAAAATTTTGAGCAAGGATATCAAGCTAATAAGATACTAAATTATTTGATAAAACAACAGACATCATTGGCGATTTCAGAAGTGAGAAATGAGAAAGGAGAGATTGTTAACACACTAGAGGAGATACTTATGAGTTTTCAAAGATATTATGTTAATATGTATACATCAACATTGACCTTTACAGGAGAAGAGATAGAGGAATATCTGGGGGGATTTAGAATTCCTCAACTTAACTGAGGAGCAAAAAGAGGGGATGGAGAAAAATATAGAGGAAGAGGAAGTACGAGAGGCCATCTTTTCTACGGGAAAGGGTAAATCTCCAGGACCGGATGGTATACCGCTGGAAATGTACCAGCGGTATGTGGAGTTTATGGCACCAGCCCTGACCAAGATGTATAGAGAGACATTTCTCCAGGGAAAAATGCCCCCTTCCATGTACGAGGCAACAGTAATACTGATACCAAAACCAGATAAAGATAGAACTGACTGTGCGTCATATAGACCAATTTCATTATTAAACATAGATTACAAAGTATTGGCAAAAATACTTGCCAAAAGGCTTAACAAAGTAATTCTATCCATTGTGGCGGATGATCAAACTGGATTTATGCCAGGGAAATCTACTTTAATCAATATTAGAAGAACTCAATTTATGGTACAGTTGAGAGAGTTTATTCCAGAAACAAGTGCCTTGGCATCGTTGGATACGGCCAAGACATTTGATTCCATGGAATGGGAGTTCCTACAGATAGTGTTGAAAAAAAGTGGATTTGGGGAAAAATTTTGAAAATGGGTAAGAATACTATATACAGTGGGGACGGAAAATATTCAGACCCCCTTACATTTTTCACTCTTTGTTATATTGCAGCCATTTGCTAAAATCATTTAAGTTAATTTTTTTCCTCATTAATGTACACACAGCACCCCATATTGACAGAAAAACACAGAATTGTTGACCTTTTTGCAGATTTATTAAAAAAGAAAAACTGAAATCTCACATGGTCCTAAGTATTCAGACCCTTTGCTCAGTATTTAGTAGAAGCACCCTTTTTAATCTAATACAGCCATGAGTCTTTTTGGGAAAGATGCAACAAGTTTTTCACACCTGGATTCGGGGATCCTCTGCCATTCTCCTTGCAGATCCTCTCCAGTTCTGTCAGGTTGAATGGCAAACGTTGGTGGACAGCCATTTTTAGGTCTCTCCAGAGATGCTCAATTGGGTTTAAGTCAGGGCTCTGGCTGTGCCATTCAACAACAGTCACAGACTTGTGAAGCCACTCCTTCGTTATTTTAGCTGTGTGCTTAGGGTCATTGTCTTGTTGGAAGGTAAACCTTCGGCCCAGTCTCAGGTCCTGAGCACTCTGGAGAAAGTTTTCGTCCAGGATATCCCTGTACTTGGCCGCATTAATCTTTCCCTCGATTGCAACCAGTCATCCTGTCCCTGCAGCTGAAAAACACCCCCACAGCATGATGCTGCCACTACCATTTTTCACTGTTGGGACTGTATTGGACAGGTGATGAGCAGTGCCTGGTTTTCTCCACACATATCGCTTAGAATTAAGGCCAAAAAGTTCTATCTTGGGCTCATCAGACCAAAGAGTCTTATTTCTCACCATCTTGGAGTCCTTCCGGTGTTTTTTAGCAAACTCCATGTGGGCTTTCATGTGTCTTGCACTGAGAGGCTTCCGTCGGGCCACTCTGCCATAAAGCTCCGACTGGTGGAGGGCTGCAGTGATGGTTGACTGTCTACAACTTTCTCCCATCTCCCGACTGCATCTCTGGAGCTCAGCCACAGTGATCTTTGGGTTCCTCTTTACCTCTCTCACCAAGGCTCTTCTCCCCCCATAGCTCAGTTTGGCCGGACGGCCAGCTCTAGGAAGGGTTCTGGTCGTCCCAAATGTCTTCCATTTAAGGATTATGGAGGCCACTGTGCTCTTAGGAACCTTAAGTGCAGCAGAAATTTTTTTGTAACCTTGGCCAGATCTGTGCCTTGCCACAATTCTGTCTCTGAGCTTTTCAGGCAGTTCCTTTGGCCTCATGATTCTCATTTGCTCTGACATGCACTGTGAGCTGTAAGGTCTTATATAGACAGGTGTGTGGCTTTCCTAATCAAGTCCAGTCAGTATAATCGAACACAGCTGGACTCAAATGAAGGTGTAGAACCATCTCAAAGATAATCAGAAGAAATGGACAGCACCTGAATTAAATATATGAGTGTCAGAGCAAAGGGTCTGAATACTTAGGACCATGTGATATTTCAGTTTTTCTTTTCTAATAAATCTGCAAAAATGTCAACAATTATGTGTTTTTCTGTCAATATGGGGTGCCATGTGTACATTAATGAGTAAAAAAATGAACTTAAATGATTTTAGCAAATGGCTGCAATATAACAAAGAGTGAAAAATTTAAGGGGGTCTGAATACTTTCCGTCCCCACTGTAAGTAACCATGCTCAAATTTATTAATAAATGGAATACTATCTCCCACAATAAAACTATATAGGGGAACAAGACAGGTATGCCCAATGTCCCCTCGTAAATGTGATTAGAGGTAGACCCGTAAATGTGATTATCCTCTGAATTAAACATATAACTATAAGAAAATTGTGAAAGGACCACACAGCAATTCTTCAGAGAGGACAAATCGGTGGAAAACTATTAATCATTTATTAATTATCCATATAGAAAAGATATAAAAGATGTGTTTAGCAAAAATTGAATAGAAAAAATATATATACACATTAATGTACTCCTATCCCCAACACATATTAAAAAGACCTAGTGTCTAAATAGGACATCGGTGGCCACCCTTCACTCAGTAACACCATACATAACCCTCTCATCCACACATACACCTATAGACCAGGATCGATCCACAGATCGGTTGGGATTTGCAGACAAATATGTCCATAAGCACTGGGAAATGATGGTTATTATCTCTAAGCTCTCTTCCTTAGTGGTATATAGCTATTCAAAATTGTCCTTCCTCGGAACATGAAAAATTGTAATAACAAGCTGGAAGGTGCTGGTGATGCATGAAGGTTCCTCGGTATACCCGATAAAGATACTTATGTTGCAAAGGAAACTTTCTTGTTTCAACAACTGCCCATTTATAAACAGAGATCACTGGCTGTTGACACTTAGTAGCAGTGCTAAATGTTACATAGACATTTGACTTGTATTGTATATGTTATTTCCTGATAACAATGATTTAGGAGATAATACAGCTAACCACATCTTCAGGTGCGAAGTTACCCGCAGTCTCCGGCGTCTAGACGAGATTTCAGTGATCTTTTACCGTCACAGCCGCTGCATGAAGATACAAGTGGAGAGTGGCAGAGCAGTCTCCTCTATTAGTTTGTAGATGCAAAGGTCCATGTCAGGGAGTAGCAGGGGGGGTAAATCATCCCGTTGTATACAAAGTCATTCCCAGAGATGTACTGCAGTGGTGTCACTGATAGTGGTTGTATCAATAGCCGGTCTGTGGTACTGGTTGTGGTCTCTGGTACTCATTGTCGGTCCGAGGAAGATTAGGGGGGGGGGGGGGGGGGGGCAGCCGAGTAAATAGGTGGCACTCTTGATGTCCTCATCACGGATACCATGTTGTAGTCATGCTTACATGTTTCGCTTTATCCAAAGCTTCTTCAGAGCATGCGCACTGGTGTATCCTCCTTGTTTAAATCTTTCATTCATCAAGCATTGATCAATTTCATGTGGAACCCCAATTAGGATCATCACTAAATTTGGAGCACAATGGGAACAAGTTAGAAAAGTACTCAGCCGTCATTGGCATATTCTGGCAGAGTCTCCCATTCTTGGAAACATAGTTGGAGATAGACCCCTACTCACTGCCAGAAGAGCCACCAACCTGAAAGATAACCGAGTGCATTCCGAATGCAGTAGACCCGCAAGACGGGATTGGCTCACTAGCCTTCCCCCACTTAAAGGCATGTACCAATGTGGTAGATGCCACATATGCAAATATGTTGAGAAAACAGACAGGTTCACCAACTCTGAAGGTACAAAACAGTTCAAAATCCACCACTTTATAAACTGCCGAACAACACGTGTTATATATATATGCTCACATGTCCTTGCGGGTTAATATATGTGGGGAAAACTAAGAGGCAGCTTAAAATCAGGGTTGGTGAACATGTCCAAAGCATAATTAATAAAGATGATGATAGACCATTACCTCTACATTTCCTGGAAAAACATGGAGGAGACCCGAGTGGTCTCAAATGCAAAGGCATTTACAAATTAAACTTACCCCCACGTAGGGGAGACTTTGATAAGGTATTGTACCCAAAAGAAAAAATGTGGATTTTCACCTGAAATTGTATGCAGCCGCGAGGCCTAAATAATGAATGTAATTTATCTGTGTTTCTTGAACAATAAATTGTATCTCCCCTTTTCCTCCCTTTCTTTCCCCCCCTCCTCCCTCCTTTCCCCTTTTCCCTTCCCCCCAACATACACTCCCCAACTTCCATTCCCCTTCTCCCCCCCCTTTTCCTCTCCCCCCCCCCCCCTTCCAGGTTCATATATCTTCCGATGTATGGAGAAAAATATCACTGTGGGAATGGATGCGAAGCTCTAGGTGCTCCTTGATATATATGGGGAGCTATGCCTTCGGGTTTGGAACAATGGGAATAAGCCCCCTAAATATACAACAGTGTGGGCTCGAAAGTGAGCTTAACTGGATAATATAAAACATAAGAGAACAGAAACACCCTATTATATTACAGTGAAGGAGGGACTCTACATATATATCAATCTAATAGCCTATAAAATAGAGCTGTTCCCGAACCCACCTTCCAAATTCTATATTGTTCTACTTAATTGCGATGGACCAACTCTCTACAGAACAGAGTGATCCAACTGCAATATATTCCAGAAGAACCGAGCCCTTTAACTTTCTCCTGTATAAAAACTCATTACAGTAATTTTATTGTCCTGTTATGAAAGACTCTGAGTGAATTCTATAGATTAGTATGTATGATTGGTTTATAATATGTATAGGTAAACTCTGATCACCCCTGAATGTGAGTCTGTCAGTGCACGGGTGTTGAAGGATACTGTGATTGAATCATAGCGCAACTGCGTGGCTTCCACATGAAATTGATCAATGCTTGATGAATGAAAGATTTAAACAAGGAGGATACACCAGTGCGCATGCTCTGAAGAAGCTTTGGATAAAGCGAAACATGTAAGCATGACTACGACATGGTATCCGCGGTGAGGACATCGAGAGTGCCACCTATTTACTCGGCTGTTCCCCCCTCTAATCTTCCTCGGACCGACAACCAGTACCAGAGACCGGCAATTGATACAACCACTATCAGTGACACCACTGCAGTACATCTCTGGGAATGACTTTGTATACCCCCCTGCTACTCCCTGACATGGACCTTTGCATCTACAAACTAACAGAGGAGACTGCTCTGCCACTCTCCACTTGTATCTTCATGCAGCGGCTGTGACAGTAAGAGATCACTGAAATCTCGTCTAGACGCCGGAGACTGCGGGTAACTTCGCACCTGAAGATGTGGTGAGCTGTATTATCTCCTAAATCATTGTTATCAGGAAATAACATATACAATACAAGTCAAATGTCTATGTAACATTTAGCACTGCTACTAAGTGTCAACAGCCAGTGATCTCTGTTTATAAATGGGCAGTTGTTGAAACAAGAAAGTTTCCTTTGCAACATAAGTTATCTTTATCGGGTATACCGAGGAACCTTAATGCAGCACCAGCACCTTCCAGCTTGTTATTACAATTTTTCATGTTCCGAGGAGGGACAATTTTGAATAGCTATATACCACTAAGGAAGAGAGCTTAGAGATAATAACCATCATTTCCCAGCGCTTATGGACATATTTGTCTGCAAATCCCAACCGATCTGTGGATCGATCCTGGTCTATAACTGTATGTGTGGATGAGAGGGTTATGTATGGTGTTACTGAGTGAAGGGTGGCCACCGATGTCCTATTTAGACACTAGGTCTTTTTAATATGTGTTGGGGAGAGGAGTACATTAATGTGTGTGTGTGTGTGTGTATATATATATATATATATATATTTTTTTTTTTTTTTTTTCTATTCAATTTTTGCTAAACACATCTTTTATATCTTTTCTATATGGATAATTAATAAATGATTAATAGTTTTTTCCACCGATTTGTCCTCTCTGAAGAATTGTTGTGTGGTCCTTTCACAATTTTTTTATAGTTATATGTTCAATTCAGAGGATAATCACATTTACGGGTCTCCATAATTACAATATATTAATATTTGGACACCCCAATGTGACGGTGGGATCGGGTGAGTCTCTAACAGGTGAGGCTGATATATGGCCGCTAATTAGTCACCTGAGAACACCTGATTTCTTTCCCTGTGGAGGAGCTGTGTTCCCTCCCCTCTTTTTCTTGTTCCCCTCAACTATTTGCCCTGGCAATTGAAGCACTGGCAAATAGATTTAGGTAATCTAAAAAGTATAAAGGGATTAAAGTGGGGGGAAAAAAAAAATCGAACATATAGGTTTATATGCCGATGATATCATACTATATATGGGAGATGTGCATACGTCCCTGATGGAGGTGATGAAAATAATAGAAATATATGGGACATTTTTAGGACTTAAGATAAATTGGCAGAAATCCGCACTGATGCTGCTTGGGCCAGGTAATGGAACGAGATTCCAGACTCCAATAAAAACAGTTGAAGTATTTAAATACCTTTGAATAAACATCACTTTGGACCCTGAGGAAGTCCTGAAAGCTAATGTACTCCCGTTAGTAGAATATGTCAAGAGAAAATTGGGAATATGGTTAAAATTACCAATATCAATGGCAGAGAAAATTGAGTACTGTCCGTGATACTTTTTTTATTTGCACTAACATACAATTTATCAGGACAAGCTTTCGGGGTATGTCCCCTTCTTCAAGGTCCAAGCAGTATTGATCCACAAATTTTTAAGCAGAATGTTAAAGAAGAAAAAAAAAAAAAAAAAAAAAAGAGAAAACCAAACACATACAAATCAATGGTAATAAAGATAGCAGCAGAGTTAGTGAGATAAGACAGAGGGAGAGCTATAGAATGGAGGGGGGGGGGGGTTACTAGTCACAGAGGGGTCGTAAAACTTTAGCATAATGTGTAAGGAAACCAATATCTAAATTCAGGCCATTATTCTTCGTGACAAAAAGTAGTACCATTCTTAGTTCAAACGTTTTCCTTTCCTGGATAGTTCTGAAATTCCCTTTAAGAACTAAAACATTGAGGTCTTCTATAGTGCGGTCCGGTTGTGAGAAATGATGTCCCACTGGTGTGCATAAACTGTCTTCTTTATGTTCTTTGATGGTATGTCTGTGCAAATTCATCCTCGCTTGCAACTTCTGTCCTGTTTCACCAACATAAGATCCTTTGCTGCACCTTTTGCATTGGATGAGGTACACAACATTACTGGAGGTACAGCTGTAAGATCCCATGATATTGAAGGTCCCATTTGTGTGTGTAACACTTTTGGATAGATTGATCTGGTTGCATAGTTTGAAGTGTTTTTTATTGCAGGGTTTGCTTCCATTATTTGTGACTTCATAATCAGAGTGAAGTTTCCTGCTGATTAGTTTGTGTCTGAGGTTGGGTGGTTGTCTGAAAGACAATAATGGGGGTTATTGGAATATTCCTTTCAGAGTTTCATCCTCTGTTACAATGGGTTGTAAATCTTTGATTATCTTTTTGATCCCTTCAAGTTCTGGGTTGTATGTGGTGACTAGAGGTACTCGGTTATTTGTTTTTTTCTCTGTGTATTGGAGGAGATTTTCTCTTCGGGTTTTCAAGGTTGTGTTTATGCTGTTGTTGATGGTATCTTTATTACCATTGATTTGTATGCGTTTGGTTTTCTCTCTCTTTTTTTTTCTTCTTCTTTAACATTCTGCTTAAAAATTTGTGAATCGGGGGGCGCATGCGCGGCGCTGAGCGTGATGGACATCTGAGACTGTAGCTCCGTCCAGCCCGGAAAGATAACGGCTTCAGCAGGGCCATTATCAGCTATTTTCGCAGCGATTTTATCACCCCTCGAGCCCCTTATACCTGGTGCATGCCTGGGAGAAAGAAAAAGCCCAGAGGATCGGCTCAACACACCTTAACACACTATCTCCTCCGCACTCGTGATCTAGGCAGCATGTCTCAAAATGGCGCTGCGGGAAGAAACAAACCTCCGTCTCCGGCTTCCTCTCCTGGACGTTTCACAGACCAGACACCTCCCCTGGATTCTAACCGTGAGTACGCTGCATCTCTCACCAAGTTAGACCTAGAAAGCAGCCTGGAGGCTATGTACGCAAGGCTTGCTACAAAGTTCCAAACGGAGCTCCACAAAACTTCTCACACACTCTCCCAAGAGATTGCATCCTTAGGCTCCAGGACAGAAAGACTGGAAACTAAGCATGATGAGCTGGCACTAGCTTACAGTGACCTCTCCAGAGAACACGATTCTCTAGCCACGTCCTTTTCCCTGATGCAATCCCAAATTGAGGACCTCGATAACCGCAACAGACGCAACAATCTGCGCATAAGAGGTATACCAGAATCTGTTACGGATCTCATCCCCACAATAATCCGCCTATTCAAATCCCTGCTCCCTGACACTGACGCCGGAGCGTTCACCTGTGATCGTGTTCACAGAGCCCTCAGGCCTAAACCTCCAGAAGATAAGCCTCCCAGAGATATTGTTCTTTGCATGAAGGACTTTCCTTGTCAAAAGAAGTTTATTGAGTATACAATGTTATAAAGATACATAAAGAAAGTTTACAAGGATCTATAAAGTAAGCTCATTGTTTTACAGTAGGGTTTATATAGGTAAATATCATGAAATTTCAAATATTAAACATTGGGTTCACGTAAACCTAAATTAAAGATATATATCATTTCCTTAGTTACTTTTGTAGGTATTTAAATGATTTATACCTACTATACATATTGTTTACAAGTAGAGTGTATATAGGTCAAATAAATTCTGATAATGAGCTTTAATCGTAAGGTGGAGAAAAGGAAAGAGAAAGAAGAAAAAGGGTTGAAAGGTAGGAGGTATGGTCCACAAGGTTGTCCCGCTCGTCAGTTTATTATTCTTTTTAGTTCTCTTTGAAGCCTTAGAATGGGTGTCTCTGTAAGTCATTTAATCTGTTACCATGGCAACAGGACAGAGTCATTGAAGTTTGACAGGAACTGTTGTTTTATCCAAGGATGCCAAAGTTTTTCAAATTTTGGAATTTGATTTTGATCGATGGCTACCATCTTAGCATGGGACATTGTATTATTCATTCTGTGAATTGTTTCTGCTAGTACCAATGTAGGAGATTTCCATGCCTTGGCCACTGTTTGTTTTGCAGCCGTTATTAGTTGGATCATAAGTTTGAATTGAGAGAGTGTTAACCATTCCGGTTTTAGATTAAGTAAAGTTAAATATGGATCTGGTTGTATTATTTTTTTAAATATTTATTTTAGATGCAATCACGAAGACTTCCTTCCAGAAGGTTTGGATTACTGGGCACGTCCACCATATGAGTAAATATGTGCCTATTTCTGGGCATCCTCGAAAACAAAGAGTTGAGGTATTAGGTGAATATTTTGCCACTCTAGCGGGTACAAGGTACCAGCGAGTTAGGACTTTATAATTTGTCTCCAGTGCTAAGATGTTGGGTGAAGATGACTTAGATGTGAGCCATATGTTAGACCAGTCCGTGTCTTCTAAAGTTCGTCCCAGGTCCTCCTCCCACCTCTGAACGTAAGAGGGTCTATTAAGATTTGCTACTCCATATAATTGATTATAAAGTGATGAAATTGTACCTTTAGCAAATGGATCTTTTGTACAGATTGATTCAAAAATGGATAATTGGGATAATGGTGTATCCCCCTTTAGGAATGGTGTATAGAAATTTTTGATTTGGAGATATCTAAATATCTCAGAGTTTGGTAGATCAAATTTTTCTCTAAGCGATGGGAATGAAAGGAATGATTTAGATGCTATGAAGTCATTTAGTGTCTGAATGCCTGATGTTGTCCAAGCTTTAAAAGAATTTGGGTAGATCCATGCCGGATAAAAGGCCGGATTTCTGATAAAAGAAAGGAGAGGATTGTGTGGAGATTGTAACTGATATTTGGTTTTTAGTTTATCCCAGAGAGATAAGAAGTGTTTAGTTATGGGATTATGAATTTTAAAGCGGTCTTTAGGATCAAGCCATAATAAATTTGATATTAATAGAGGGTCATTTTCTGAAGCCTCTATAAATACCCATAATGGGATTTCCTGTTTTGCATGGTATTTGGACAGACTGGCCAAATGTGCTGCTCTGTAGTAGTTAGTAAAATTAGGGTATCCCAGGCCTCCTTTATTTTTGGGAAGATGTAGTGTGTGTATAGGTATACGTGGTTTAGAAGAGCCCCATATAAACGAAGTTGCTCTTTTTTGTACTATTCTCAAAAAATAGGAAGGAATTGGAATAGGGAGGACTCTGAATAGATAAAGCAATTTGGGTAGAATAGTCATTTTGATTGCATTAATCTTCCCTATCCAGGATAAAGGAAGTTGCGACCATTGTTTTATTAGATTTGTGATCTGTCTTAATACAGGAGGATAATTGGTTGAGAATAAGTCAGAATGAGATGCTGTTAAATGAATTCCAAGATATGGGATTGATTTTTCTGCCCATGTGAATGGGAGTGCAGCCCTAGCCGGGATCGATTCCATGTTTGTGAGTGAAATATTAAGCACTAGGCATTTCTTAGGATTAATCATAAGGCCGGATAGGGCTGCAAATCCATCAAGAGCTGGTATTAAGTTAGGACCAGAGACCTGTGGTGATGATAGAAAAAGTAATATATCGTCTGCAAATATACATAATTTGTGTGTAATACCTCCTACTTCAATGCCAGTTATAGTTTGGTTTGTTCTGATGTATTGGGCCATGGGTTCGAGTATAAGGGCAAATAATAAGGGAGATAATGGGCAACCCTGTCGGGTACCTCTTTCGATATTAAAGGCTTCAGATTTGTATCCAGCATATTTTATATAGGCTTTGGGTTTATTATATAATGCTTTGATCCATGTTAAAAAGTGGGGTCCAAAACCCCATTTTTGTAATGAATATTGCATATATTGCCAGGATACTGTGTCAAATGCCCTCTTAATATCGAGAGATAGAAAACATAAAGGGATTTTCCGTTTTTTTGCAATATGTGCCAATAACACTGCCCTGCGCATATTATCGCCTGCCTGTCTATTTGGCATGAAGCCTACTTGATCTCTATGTATTAATTTTCCTATAATGCTATTGAGGCGTTTTGCTATTATTTTTGCTAATAATTTAATATCGAGGTTTAACAGAGAGATAGGCCGATAATTCACACAGGAAGTATCATCAGAAAGGGGTTTTGGGATCATACAAACAATTGCCATTAGTGTTTCTTGCCGAAAAGAATGTCCATCTAGAAGTTTGTTAAAAGTTTCAGTGAGAATGGGAGAGAGTATTTCTGAGAATGTTTTATAGTATAAAGCCGAGTAGCCGTCTGGGCCTGGTCTTTTGTTGAGTTTTAGGTCTTTTATGGCGTTAGCAACTTCATCTATAGTTATAGGCTCATCCAAACTGCTTTTTTGATTCTGAGATAACTCAGGTAAGGTTATTTTTGAGAAGAAGGATTCAGCCTCTGTAGGATTAAATTCATTGTTTGTCTTGTATAAAGTTGCGAGATGTGAGTGAAATTTATGGACTATTTTAACTGGATTACAAGTGTAAACATTTTTTGATAATTTCAAACGTATTGGTTTGAAAGATTTGTTAGTTGAATTTAATGCCCGAGCCAAACATGTACCTGGTTTGTTTGTATTCATGTAGAAATTGTGTTTGGAGCGTTTGAGGGATTTATCAACTGACTCCGTGAGAAATAGATCGTATTCCAATCTAGATTTTTCCAGATGAGATTTTGTACTCTGAGATGGATTATCTTGAAATGATATGTAGGCTGCATTAAAATTGAGTTCTAGTTTTTTTGCTAGATTTTTGCGTTCCCGTTTAAATAGTGCCATTTGTCTTTGTATTGTATCACGCAAGACAGGCTTATGAGCTTCCCACAGTGTTATTGGGGAGATGTCTGTTGTATTATTAATTGATATGTATTCCTTTAAAGCTTGTTCAATGGCCATCTGATGTAGTGGGTGTTTGAGCATTATGTCCGGTAAGTACCACGTTGGGTCATGCGCTTTTGGTATGGCTGAGGCTATAGTAGTGTATACTGCATTATGGTCAGACCACGGAATCGGAATTATATCTGATGCAATAATTTCTGGTATCATTCCTATTGTTAGAAAAATATGATCTATTCTGGTGAAGGTTTGATGAGGGTGCGAGAAATAAGTGAATTTCTTTTTCATTGGGTTATTTTCTCTCCATGAATCTACCAGATTGTATTTGGAAAGAAGTTGAGAAAAAGGTAATCTAGAGGTTATTTTGGATGGTGTAAAAGGTGATTTATCTAGAAATGGGAGGAGGACCTGGTTCGAATCCCCACACATTATCACTGTTCCTATTTTGTGTGTATTAATCACTTGTAATATATGTGAGAGGAATGGTGTAGGTTGTTTGTTAGGCGCGTAGTAGGAAATCACCGTGATTGCTGTATCCATTATATAACCCATGAGTATCAGGTATCTACCTTCTGGGTCTTTAATTTCTGATAAGGTGAATGGTGTGGATCGGTGAAATGCAATTAGAGTTCCCCTTTGCTTGGTACAGGCAGAAGCCGTGTAAATTTGTTGATAAAAAGGAGAAATATATTTTGGAGTAGAATCTTTGGTGAAGTGTGTTTCTTGGAGGCATACTATGTGAGCCTTCTTGTTATGGAAAGTACGGAAGGCTTTGGTCCTTTTTTGAGGGACATTTATTCCCTGAACATTCAGGGAAAGTATATTCAGTGGTGCCATGGCAATAGATCAAATAGTTTTGACTTACTTTTTGTTATGCAGAGCTGACTGCGCAGATCAACCTGTGTGAACTGAAGAGATGAATAGATAGAAAAGAAACCAGTGAATTCTGGAGTAAAGAGTAAACAAAAAACATATGAGATTAGATGATACATTGTATAAATTATTTTTTGCAAGTAATCACAATTTACCCGTGAAAGAGAATAAATATCTCTCTCAGGGGAATAAGTGCCTTCGTCACACTCCCACATAATATGGTTGGGAGAATGAGGAGGGCTAATGGGGGTACACGGATCTTCCGCTTACAGGAGAGAAGTGCTATGTCAAAAGACATCAAAATGATGTTTCATTAATTGGAGTGCAGAATATAGTTTTTGTTGAAATTATTTATTCCAGGGTGGTTGTATATGGTTAGTCTTGCCCTAGGCTAAATAATTCAGTTAGAAAGGTACTGTTAATAACTTTGGTATTGATGAAGATAGTTTGAATTATTTTGGGATTTTAACCCTTTTAGAGTAAACAATTACATATTTTATTCATATGTAACTGTTTAGATATGTTAACTCATAAAATTGAGGTTGTATTGCTTCAGATTAGAATAAACAAAAACATAATTCTAGGAACTAGTTAGGTAATAATATATTTGTTTTAAGAAAAGAAAGAAAAAGCTTCCATTACTTCTGGATTATTGAACATATTTGTCCTAAAAAGTAATAAATCTATTGTTATTACCTGATAATATATAACTGAACAAGAATTTCCTTATTTCACTTATATATTCTAAGGCTATATGAATCGGAAGTAATAAAAAATATAACTGGAATGTAATATGATCCCACACAGTGTGTGACTATCAGAATGCAGTTACATTCAGTTATAAATATAGGTTTTTTATAGAGAACCATCTCTTAGTATAATAAATGAAGAGATATCAGGAATTAGGATGTCAGTCCATTGAATCTTCTTGGTCCATGGATGATGTGGCATAACGGCCTCTTTTGTGAGAATGATGATTCCCATTTTGTTCTGAAATTTTCTGGGTGCTGCCTGAAGGTGAAGATGACGCCATTCTTCTGCGTGTAGGAGTGTTGCTGCTTGTGGGTTCTGTCAGATTTAAATTTTAAAAGGGTTTGTTGTAGTTCATCTGCTGATCTGCTTCTGTAAATTGTACCTTGGTAGTTAAATCTGACTGAAAAGGGGAAGCCCCATTGATACATAATGTTGTGGCGTTGCAGTTCCATTAGTTGGGGTTTCATGGATCGTCTTTTAGTAATAGTAAGTTGGGATAGGTCAGCAAAAATTTGATAATTGTGTCCTTGAAAATTAAGTTCCTTTTTTTCTCTTGCAGCAATTAGTATTTGTTCTTTCCTTCTGTAATAATGAAATTTTGTGATTATATCACGTGGGGGTCCATCTTTCTTTTTGGCTGTGAGGGCTCTGTGTACTCTGTCCAGTTCTAAACGTTCAATAGGGATATCTGGCTTTAGTTCTTGTAATAGAGCAGTAATAGTAGATTGCAGGTCTGTCACAGTTTCAGGTATTCCCCTTATGCGCAAGTTTGAACGTCTGGCTCTATTTTCGTAATCTTCGAGCTTAGTTTGAAGTATTAAATTCTCTTTTTTTAATTGTTCCAATTCTGTTATATTTTCTTGGGTTGTAATTTCAATTTCATCCATTTTTATTTCTAAGGCTGCGGTGCGGTTTCCCAGCTCTCTTATTTCTTTGGTTAGCCTTTTTGTTATTTGGTCTGAGGTTTGTTTTAAAGCCTTATGAAGCATCTTTTCAAATTGTAATAATATTACTGGGGATACTGAGGAGGCTTGTGGAGAAGTTTGTGAGAGGATTTGTTCTGTATCTGACTCAAATGGAGAGTCTTGCTGTGACATTTTCTGTCTGAGAGCGCGCCCTGATGCTGTATATTGTGAGGTGACTGGAGCTGCTTCAGCTGCAGTGAGTGCCTGTGAGCTCTTTGTGAGGTGATTTTTATTTCTGCCACGGTTTCCTCCCAGTACCATATTTCCTGTCCAAACTTTCACAGTTTGTTCCCAGGGGCAAAAAGGTTCAAATGGATACCTTTTGAGCCTGCAGGCTCCGCTTTGTCCTTCTCTTCTCTCCTCAGCGGTGTGGAGCTCTAACAATGCATGTCTGCTCTCTGCATGAAGGACTTTCTAACTAAGGAGGAGATCCTCAGAGCTGCTCGTAATCAACAACGCATCACTCTGGACGATTGTACCATCCAAATATATCCTGATATTTCTCCCGCCACCTTGGATAGGAGACGTGGCATGAAAGAGATTACATCTGCCCTCCAAGCAGCTCGCATACGCTACAGGTGGGGCTTTCCATTTAAACTGGTAATTCCCCACAATGGTACCACTTACTCTGCCACATCACTCCTGGAAGGTCAAGAGATTCTTGTAAAATTGGGCCTTTTGGATCCGGATGTCATTCGCCGACCCCCTTCTACTCCTAGACCTTCACCCATTTGGCAGACCCCCCCAACCAGGAGAGACAGACGGAGGATCAGATACGACATCGGAGAAAGATTTGATGAACCCTTTCCTTGATCGTCTCAGCACAGCCGATCACCACAAGATACCCCAGCAACTTGCATCTTCCACCTGATTTCAATGTCCCGGACGTTGGTCCCTTGGAGCTGCGACATGCACACCCCACCCAGCAGCCGTCTGTAGACTCAGACCTACTTTTTCTTTTATTTTTGGTTTGTGTCATTACTGCAGGCCTGTTCTCTTTTTATTTTTTTGGCTTTCTATCCACTTGATCTGCAAAGTTCAGAACATTTTCCAGGCTGGGTTCGAGACCTTGTAGTCTCGGTAGTTGGTATTTCTTTTATCAGGTTTATTACAGCCACCTGATCCGGTTTCTAGTTATGAAGACATTTGTGTTACTATCTGACTTATGGTTTTTTTTCTTATTTTTTTTTTTCTTTTTATTTTTTTATTTCTCTCCTTTTTAGCCTCAGGTTTTGGTCCACCATTATTCTATGTATGCATCGATTATCTCTTGCAGAAATATTTTGCAGGTTATTTGCTCTACTAGGCCTTTATGGCTTAATTTTTTTTTGGTATGTCACAACCCTCTACCCTCCAGTGCTTGAGTTTGTCGGCCCTTTGCTTGATTCCTGGAAGAATAGGTGCCTGTCTTAGGACAATTTTGGCTCCTGTTTTTCCCCAGTCTATAGTGTATAACAACATTCACCATGGTAATTAAATGTACATCACACAATGTTAAAGGTTTCAATTCCCCATCTAAAAGGAAGAAGGCCTTTGCCTTTTATAAGCAGCTGGGTGCAAAAATTCTCCTCTTACAGGAGACACACTTTGCTCATTCCTCGCATCCTAAATTCCTTCACAGAAGCTTTCCTCAATCTTTTTGCTCTTTACACCAGACGAAAAGTAGGGGTGCCGCCATACTCTTGCACAGATCCTTCCCAATGGAAGTTAAACAGATATTTAAAGACAAAGAAAGTAGGTATGTCATAATCAAAGGTCAGATTCATAACAGAGAACTTACTATTGCTAGTATCTATGCTCCACATGACTCCCCCGCCTCTTTTTTTCACTCCTTTTTTGACCGCCTTTCTCATTTTCAGTCACCACACATGATAATTGGTGGGGATTTTAACATGGTTGCCAATCCTAACCTTGATAGATCCAATTTATCCCCCTCCTCCAAATCATTTCCCCGCTCTCTCTCCAGTGGACTGCTTGAACATCAACTGGTAGATTCCTGGAGAGCTCTCAACATTGGTTCTAAAGAATACACATTCTACTCCCATCCCCATAAAAGTTATGCAAGATTGGACTATATCTATACTACCCCTATTATTCTGGCTAATACTACAGAGTCTAGCATTCACCCTTGCACGTGGTCTGACCACCACGCCACTGCCTTCACCACTACTTACATCAGGCTTGCTCCTACCTCCTACTCCTGGCGCCTAAATGAGGCCCTCCTCTCAGATGCAGTGGTGGAGGCAGAAGTGGCACAAACTATTGCAGAATATTTTAACCTCAATGCCGTCCCAGAAACCCCCCCTGCTATTGTCTGGACGGCACATAAAGCAGTCCTTAGGGGCAAATTAATTAGTTTAGCCTCGGCCCAAAACAAAATTGACAAACAAAACATCTTAACCCTTACCAAAGACCTAGATAACCTCTACAAAAATACCAATCTCTTACACTTAGCCACCACAAGACAGCTGATTGATCAAAAAAGACTAGAGTTGGATGGCATTTTGTCCAAGAGGGTGGAAAAGTCTCTACGTTGGTCTAAAGCCAAATATCTTCTCCATGAGGGCTCCGCTTCTACCCTGTTCGCCAGAAAGCTAAATCACTCTTCCCGCCCGCCCCACATATATAGACTGATGACCCCCACAGGACACCTTACTTCTCATCCCCAAGAGGTCCTTCATATCTTTGAATGATTTTATTCCTCCCTCCTATCCCCCTCCCAACTAAATCCCTCACCTGCGGATGAGGCCTGGTTTCAGAACATTCCTCTACCACATCTTACACCAACACAACTTGATAAACTGAACGCCCCCATCACTCCGGCGGAGGTTTTGAAAGTAATTAAATCTCTGAAATCAGGCTCAGCCCCAGGCCCTGACGGATTTTCCTCCTTATACTATAGGAAATTCTCATCCCTCCTTACCACTAGGTTAGCTCATATATTTAATTGGGTCCTACAGGGGGGTAGCTTCCCTGAAGAAATGTTACTTGCCAATATGTCCCTGTTACCAAAACCACACAAAAACCACACCCTACCCCAAAATTACCGACCTATCTCGGTCATTAATAATGATTTAAAAATTTTTAGCAGGATCATGGCTGACAGACTGGCGGGGGTTATCCCCACTTTGATTTCCCCTTTTCAGTCTGGATTTATACCTCATAGACTTATCACCGATAATATTCGTCTGGCGACAAATATAATACAAGATGCCAACCTTTTTTCTCGTAAACTCCTCATGCTTAGCCTAGACATACAGAAAGCATTCGACAGTGTCTCTTGGTCCTATATCACTACACTTCTACAACATATGGGATTCCAGGGAGCTTTCCTACAAGCATTTTTGGCCCTTTATCGTAGCCCGAAGACTCGGATTAGGCTCCCTGGCTGTAACTCTAACTTTTTTGACCTGGGCAGGGGTACAAGACAGGGGTGCCCTATGTCGCCTCTAATTTTTGCGTTAGCCCTCGAGCCTTTGGCCATAGCTATACTACAAAATCCGGATGTTTCGGGTTATGTGAAGGGCCACTCGACATACAAATTTGGAATGTATGCTGATGACGTTCTAATGTTTCTCACTAACCCTCTGGTTTCTCTGCCAAACTTATTTCAGACTCTATCAAGCTTTGCAGAGATATCAGGTCTATCCATTAACATGGCAAAATCAAGCGCCCTCCCCATAGGTTACTCCCCTGGAGAACTGCATCATCTTCAGTCAGTCTACCCCTTTATTTGGGCAGAATCTCACCTTCTATACCTGGGTATCAACCTGGCTAATGATTTCGGCAGACTCTTTGAAGTAAACTTCCCACCTATGGTTTCTAAATTGAAAAGTATCCTCAAACAATGGTCACACCTCCACATTTCATTTCTTGGCAGAATCACTGCTCTCAAGATGACTATCCTCCCTAAACTGCTCTACCTTTTTAGATCCTTGCCACTTAAACTATCCAAAACATACCTCCACACTATCCAGGTGTTGTTTAATAGATTTATCTGGAAGGACAAACCCCCTCGCTTTGCCAAAGAAGTCCTGTATCGCTCTGCCAAGAGGGGGGGTTTGGGGGTTCCTCAAATATGGCTTTACTACTTAGCCAGTAGATACACGCAACAAGCACAATGGAATATTTATAACTCCAGGGTCCCTTGGGTGCAGTTTGAAAGCGAATCTATCGCCCCCCTATATCTCCCTGGCCTTATGTGGTCCAACAATCAGACTAAATCAGTAGTAGCCTCTAAAAATTTGATTATGCATGCTGGCCTTCAACTCTGGGACTCATATAAAAAAACTTACAGTCTCATATCAGCTGTCCCTCTATATGCCTCATTTCTAGGAGATTCTAGATTCCCATTGGCCTTTGATAGACCCTCCTCCTTCCAACTCTGGATAGACTTAAAACTAACTACATTAGACAAATTTTTTATAAACTCGAAATTTATCTCCTTTTCTCAGTTGCAATCCTTGCACCACATCCCAAACTCTGAATTCTACCACTTTTTACAAATACGTCACTTCTTCCAAAGGCACTACACTGGCCCCTCTGCGACCTCCACCACTCTATATGAGGACATATGCCATGACTCACCCCGCCAAAAAGGTCTGATCTCGCTAGTCTACGTTACCCTGGAAGCTAACTCAGGGGTCACAACCCTAAAATATAGATCCCAATGGGCAGCTGAGTTGGATCTTGCAGTCGATGACATAGACTGGGTGAAGGGCTGGCAGAACCTACGCAAATGCACTAAATCCATCATGGTTCGTGAAACTGCGATCAAACTGTTGACACGCTGGTACTACACCCCGTTGCGTATTCACAAGATCTACCCTCAATCATCCCCCCTCTGTTTTAGGGGATGTAGGCAACAAGGCTCGTTTTTCCATATATTTTGGAACTGCGAAAAACTACGCCCTACTTGGAATGAGATCCTGAAAATAATTGACAAATTAGCGGGCAAACCGCTTAATATCTCATACCAACACTGTCTTTTATTTCAATCCCCCCCAGACACCCCTAAATCGTTGGTTAAACTGATTCACTCTATTTGTATAGCCTTGCATTGGGTGGTTGCTCTGCATTGGAAATCAGCTTCAGTGCCATTTTCTCAAGTTATTGCAAGAATAGACCACATGATGTTGTCAGACCAGATCTTCCACACCCTACATGACACTATCCCTCAATATGATGCCATCTGGAATCCCTGGTTCTTATTTAGGCTCCAAACCTGACGTTCTTATATTCTTCTTTTCTTTTCATTTTATTATATTTTGTATATTTTATTTTCTTACCTAGTGCCTTTTGTTTTTTTTTTTTTGATTTGTGCGTTTGTATTATTTTATCTATTCAACTTAGTCTCAGACTTTCAGAATATGTTGATAGCTCTAATAGAGATATATAACTCAGCAGTTTATATTGGAACGTAGTCTCTGCTTACATTCCATGTCCCTACACTCTTTGTTTTCATTGCTCTGATTGTCTTGGATGTATTACACCTTCTCTGTTATTCTTAAAAACAAAATAACAACTTTTTGAAAACAAAAAAAAAAATTTGTGAATCAGTACTGCTTGGACCTTGAAGAAGGGGACAAACCCCGAAAGCTTGTCCTGATAAATTGTATGTTAGTGCAAATAAAAAAAGTATCACAGACAGTACTCAATTTTCTCTGTCACAATTGCACTAATACGGCTACAATCAAATCAATATCAATGGCAGGAATAATACAGCTGATTAAGTCTATTGTATTTCCTAAATGTTTGTATGTTTTTGCACACTCATCGGTAAAAATACCAAAACAGATGTTAAAAATCTAAACTCCCAGATCACCAGGTTTATCTGGGCATAATACGCTACAAAGACCTAAAACAGCAGCAGGGCTGCCGGATTTATATTTATATTACCTGGAAGGGCAATTGAAACATTTAAAATATTGGGTAAGACAGGAACAAAAAACTAGAGTAGAGAAATATTTATTAAGCAAGATGCAGGTAGATGATTTCTTGGTAGGACTAGAAACAAAGGATTTGAGGAGGGTGGGAGCAAGAATTTCCCTCCTAAAGCTGGTTAGGGCAGTTTGGAAGGAAGCAAAAAAACTGACAGGATTTACTAATATTCCACCAGAAACTGCCTTGTGGAATAATCCAACACTTGAGCATTTGGAAACATTTGAGGATAGTAAATTTTGGAAACAGAATAAAGTAACAGCTATTGGCCAGTTGTATGATAAAAACATAATATTATCTTATGAAAATTTGTGTAAACAACATAATCTACCAAGTAAACAGCATAAAAAAAAAAAAAAGTGAAGTAGGGCTGCAACTAACGATTATGTTCATAATCAATTAGTTGGCCAATTATTGTTTCGATTAATCGGTTAATGACCTTAAAAAAAGTGTGGTGTATAATTTAGTTAATATGTAAAGTTTAAAAAAAAGGCAAATTATTCTTAAATATCTATATGCAGTGGTAAATATAAATAACCAACTATACGGTTAGAGAGCAAAATCTCTAATCCACTTTGAGAATAGCAGACAGAAAAGATATACTGTATATACTATTAGAAGAGATATACTGTATATACTATTAGAGGTTGAATCTGGTAAATATCATTAGACTCAGATTTTTTTTTTTCAAGAAAAAAAAAAAAGTTAAAGACTGATTTTCAAACAGAACTGTAATATATTATATGCTGGCCATACAAAAACAATGTCTTCCTTAAAAATAAAAAATCTAATTTTAAGAACGTTCCCTCGATTTTCAAATCGTTAGCGGGATCAAATCGATGTTCGTTTTCAACCACAGTGACAGGAAAATTCAGAAATAATAGAAAACTGCTTGGTCAAAAGGAATTTTCAGACAGTGTATGTAGTTTTTGTTCAGAAATTACATTCATTTTAAAACAGAATGTTAAAACCAAGTGAAAATTTCAAACAACATTCTTTCATTTAGCGAATGTACAAAGATTTTTCATATGAATATTCTCATCTGAAAATTGATCCATGTGGCCAGCATAAGGCTCGGTACACACCTATGCAGTTTGCTTTTGATCTGTTTCTACACTGCTTTTTGCTGTGTGTTAAGTACAGTATAGAGTGCCCCAATAGCAAGGTAAAGAAAACTTCTGCCTTTAGAACCACTCACTTCCTGCCCAGGACTACATGTCCCATGAGGTATTGCTCCGCACACATTCACAAGTTCTCAGGCACTTACTGACATGTATGGATGATGTACTGAGCTGTATGTGTGCTTCACTGTATTTCCTGATATGTAAACAAATAATGCATTCTGTAGGCAGGCCAACTAATCGGCTGGCCGATTAATCGATTATGAAAATAGTAATCGATTCATTGTCGATTAATCGATTAGTTGTTTCAGCCCTAGCTTGAAGATTTAGTGCAGGTGTACAAATTGATTCAAAGTTAGCATAGCGAAAAGCTTGTGCTAGTATAAAAACACATCAAGTTAAGTCACAAGATTATAACTGAAGATTCCTACCTTGTGATAGAGTTCAAGGGGCTTTGGACGCCCAGATGTTGGCGCAAGGTCTTCAAGATCTGCCAAATTACCCAAAGCCATCGGATATCTAAGTATGTAGCAATAGGGGGAAAAATAAAAAAGATAAGATAAACATGATTTAATCCTTAAAGTGTTACTAAACCCAGGACCCTGCATTCACTATATCTGGTCCCCCACAGTACACATAAAATGGAAATGCAATTATTTTAGGAAATATAAACTGCTAAATACAGCAGAAGGATTGGGGACAGTAAAAGAAGGGGAGGATCAGAGAAGACAGGATCAAACAGCCTTTTTTACACAATGCAGAGGATTACCCCTTGTGAGTATAACAAGCATGCTTGTTGACCGATTTTTTTTGTTGTGGGTTTAGTAACACTTTAATTTCAAACAAGTGTAAAATAGTCCAAAAAACATTTTTAAAGTAGACATTTATTCACAAGCTTTTAGAAAAAAAAATTCTGTTATTAATTTATATAGTCAACATTAATTAAGTATAGATCAGGGTGCATCAGGGTGATTATCAGATTACCTATTTTGATAAGGACCTCTCCTTCAGATTTATTTATAAACATCAGTGGCAAGAATGATCCATGAGCTCAAAAATGGCAACCTAGGTCAACTACCATTGTAATCTTGCAAGTAAAGGAGTGTTTTCTTTAACCAGCTACATACCGCGTCATAGTAATATGACGGCGGCAGGAACCCTCCCTCCCTCCGGGTGGATGTCATGACGGCGTGCGCTTGTCGCCGCTACTGTGGGCCCCCAGCGCGGCGATCGGGGACGAGGCGTGTCTCTTGGACACAGCCCATCCCCGATCAGGGTAAAGAGCCAATGAAATTGGCTCTCTACCATGTGGCCGGCTGTGACCAATCACAGCTGGTCACTTTGAAGAGGTTTGGCATGCATGGCACGCAGCATGGCGATCAGGTACAAGGCTCATCCCTTGGACAAAACCCAGCCCCGATCAGGGTAAAGAGCCAATGAAATAAAGAGCCAATGAAATTGGCTCTTTACCACGTGACCGGCTGTGTCCAATCACAGCCGGTCACAAGTGTAAACAACCCCAAGTGTAACGGCTGTTGCTGGGTTCTCCTCCTCACACACTGATCCAGTGTGAGAAGAAGAAATCGGAACAGTGAGTTAGAGTGTTACTGTGCCCAGATTGCCACCCTCGAATAAAGACAACCTGTCACCCCCATCAAGAGTACCCGTCTCCCCCATCAGGAGTACCCGAGTACCCGTCACCCCCATCAAGAGTCCCTGAGTACCCGTCACCCCCATCAAGAGTACCTGAGTACCCGACACCCCCATCAAGAGTACCTGAGTACCCGTCACCCCCATCAAGAGTACCTGAGTACCCGTCACCCCCATCAAGAGTACCTGAGTACCCGTCACCCCCATCAAGAGTACCTGAGTACCCCTCACCCCCATCAAGAGTACCGGAGTACCCCTCACCCCCATCAAGAGTACCGGAGTACCCGTCACCCCCATCAAGAGTACCTGAGTACCAGTCACCCCATAAAGAGTACCTGAGTACCAGTCACCCCCATAAAGAGTACCAGTCACCCCCATAAAGAGTACCAGTCACCCCCATAAAGAGTACCTGAGTACCCGTCACCCCCATCAAGAGTACCTGAGTACCAGTCATCCCCATCAAGAGTACCTGAGTACCAGTCATCCCCATCAAGAGTACCGGAGTACCTGTCACCCCCATCAGGAGTACCGGAGTACCTGTCACCCCCATCAGGAGTACCTGTCACCCCCCATCAGGAGTACCGGAGTACCTGTCACCCCCATCAGGAGTACCTGTCACCCCCCATCAGGAGTACCTGAGTACCTGTCACCCCCCATCAGGAGTACCTGTCACCCCCCATCAGGAGTACCTGAGTACCTGTCACCCCCCATCAGGAGTACATGTCACCCCCCATCAGGAGTACCTGTCACCCCCCATCAGGAGTACCTGAGTACCTGTCACCCCCATCAGGAGTACCTGTCACTGACGTCAGGAGTACCGGAGTATCTGTCACCCCTTCTGAGTACCTGTCACAAAGTCTGAGTTCCTGTCTCGTCAGCCCAGCAATGCCTGACGTGCAGCCAATTTCTAGCTGACGTACAGCCCATTAGTCCCTGACGTGCAGCCGTGTCATACAGCCACCATGTCCAGAAGAGTATACACTCCAGAAGAGGCATACCAAATGCTAAGCCTGACCAATGAGAGCAGCGGGGAGCTCTCACCGCCCCAGTACAGTTCTGATTCTAGTTCCGATTCTGGTTCCCAATACGAGCCCCCCGAAGGCAGTACATCCGAATCGGAGGCGGAAGAAGTCCATCCAAAAAGACGACGGCCTGAACACCAGGCGGCTACCAGCAGCGTCAGACAGCCCAATGACCAATCAGCAAATGCCAACAGTGCTAGACCCTAGGAGGTGAGGCCCAGTACAAGCGCTGCTAGACCCCAGGATGAGAGGCCCAGTACAAGCGCTGCTAGACCCCAGGAGGAAAGGCCTTGTACAAACGCTGGAATTCCACACCAAAGAAGTAGGGCCCAAACCCCTCTTCCGGATGCCTTGGAAAAGCCATTGTGGCTGCCTTCTAGCACAGGGTCAGCCACAAGCCCCCCTTTCACAGCACAGCCAGCTGTGCAGGCCAACACCAAAGGTTTCTCTGAAATCAATTTTTTAAATGTATTTTTCCCTGATGAGTTACTTCAAAATCATTGTTTGCCAAACAAATCTTTTTACCTGTCAGTACATAGAAAACAACCCCAACTCATGTAATGCTCGCACTTTTGAATGGAAACCCCTAACAGTGGAGGAGCTTAGATTTTTTTTTTTTTTTTTGTAAGGCCTAAAAACAAACGAACTGCAAGCATATTGGTCTACCAACCCCATCCACCACATGCCAATTTTTTCAGCTGTGATGTCCAGGTCCGAAATTTACATCCCTGACCAGAACATTTCTGTGGATGAATCCCTGGTCCATTTCCCAGGCTGGCTGGGAATCAAGCAGTATATTCCCAGTTAGAGGGCGAGGTACGGATTGAAGCTCAACAAACTCTGTGAAAGCTCCTCCGGATATGTGAATGCCTTTTGTGTGTATGAAGGCAAAGACTCCCAGCTCCAGCCCCCTGAGTGTCCAACGTACATGGGAATAAGCGGGTTAATTGTCTGGGAGTTGGCATTCCCACTCTTCCAAAAGGGGTATCATGTTTACATGGACAATTACTACACCAGTTTGCCCCTTTTTCGCCACTTATATCTGAAGAAAACTTTGGCCTGTGGTACAGCAAGAAAAAACAGGAAAGGCTTCCCACAGAGTCTAGTCACCACAAGGCTACAAAGGGGGGAATCGGCAAGCCTGAGAAATGAGGAAGTGTTTGCCGTGAAGTGGAGGGATAAGAAAGATGTTTACATCATGTCCACCATCCAGGATGACACCTCGGTGGAACTTCACAGAAGACGCGGTCCCGTTCAAAAGCCTAGCTGTATCAACGAATACAATAAGTTCATGGGGGGGAGGGAGGGTGTATTTAAACGATCAAATACTGCAGCCCTATCTTTTCAACACGAAAGTCCCTCTTCTGGTACAAAAAAGTCGCAATATACTTCTTCCACTCTGCCATTTATAATGCATACGTCACTTATCAAAAATCAATAGAAATGCCCAACCCCTTTATCAAAAATATTGTCACTGCCCTGATCTATCAGCAAAACTCTCCCCCAAAAAGCATTCGCTCCAATTGTGTCAGCAGACTGCATGAGAGCCATTTTCCTGAAAACATTCCACCATCAGCAACCAGAAGAAGACCCCAAAAAAGATGTCGGGTGTGCAGCAAAAAGTTTAGGAAAGACACCAGTTTCCATTGTCCCTCCCAACCTGGCCTATGCATCGGAGAATGCTTCAAGCGCTATCACACTGTCGTAAACTATTAGCCCAAATTTCGAATAGACTGCCATTTTCCCGGTTTCAATTGCTGTGCTGATTATTTCCCTGGTGCCTCAAACAACCAACCAACCTAGTGCCTCAACTCAACTGACCCTGATCTGTTTATCGACTATGCCTTTGCCTGCCGTCTGCATTGTTTATCCGCCATGTTTCTGCCCTTCACCTGAACTGACCCTGAACTATCGACTATGCCTCTGCCTCCCGTCTGCACTGTTTATCCGCCATGTTTCAGAATAAATTCCGATACGGAACAGCTCGGTCTGGTAAAATTAGCGTTCGGAATGGATATAGCACTTTCGTCAGGCTGCAATGTTTTAAAAATTTTAATGCAGCGCACTCTCTTCTTCTTTATAATGCTAGAAGAATAAAGTTGTTTTGCTGCTCATATTCACACAGACTTCTCACAAAGTTCTTTCTTTATTATTTATCATGATTTCATCAATATATTATGATTTGTCACATCTGACAAAAAAGATATATGTTTTTTTTGGGGGGTTTGTATTTTTTTCAAGCATGATCGTGTTTTTTTTTTTTTTTTTTTAATCCAGCATAGTTTTGGGTGTGTTTTGTGTGTCAAGTTACCACAACACCATTATTATCTTGTATTATTTAATCTCAAGCAGATTGCTTGGTGTTGGTGTCTCTTGTTAATTTCACATGGTATATTTGAAATGTACCTGCCTCCTCAAACAAACTGTCCTTTTTGAAGGAAAACACACATAGGCAAGTATAATTGAAACAAAAAATCCTTTATTTAGGGCTCAGAACCAAACAAAGAGGGAGGCAACGCTGGATAAACATCAGAAATTGGCGAAGCCTTTGTCCCCCAGGGCACACATCAATTATTTTACAGCAAAATTGGTGGCCTGCGGAGTCCATATATAAGGGAGTGCAGTCTGGTCCAGAAGTCCAAGAGATCATGAACAGCAACAGATGACATGTATGTTCCCAGGCTGTGGTTATACAAGAGGCTGCATCTTTTGCCAGATAGACTGAACCCAGGTCATCACTCTCTGGCCTTCCTTACAGGAGGAGGAGGAGGACCTGGAGGAGGACCATGGGTGAGCTGACAAATGTGGGTTTCACATGGGAGTTGGCCCCTCAACCCCTTATTTAGAGCTTCTAAAATTACAAACTCACATAAGAGTCGTTGGCCCTCCTCCATCTGCATCATTTTGCAGGCAGTTAGCTCTGCAAAATCATCTTTTTTGCTACCTCCTCCAGGTTACTCCTCTTCCTGCCACTTTGTCTTTGAAGGCGAAGGGGAGGGACCTGGGTATCGGGCAGCCTGCTTGGCCCGGCCACCTCCTGACTGAGACTTCCCTGTGTATGAAAAAGGGACATGGTTTTAGTTTTTGGTTCATCAATCACAATCGTAAATTAGTACTCCAAACTAACATCTATTTAACATCATTGATTGATGTTAAATCTCCCCTTCCTCAATAATAAAGTAGCTGAGAGGAAGGGGTTGTACCCCCAAAACGCATCCCTTGATCCCCAGTGATGGCAGCTAGCACATGTTGACATTCGGCAATTTGTGTGCATTTTCAAAATTTGGCTTTTCCAGGGGTGACTTCACCCCATCTGAACGCAATATCAAACACAGTTTATAAATACTCATGTCTGATATTGCCTTCAATTTCTACAAAAGTTGAACTTTGTAAGTTCCAGATTTGTGTATTTCTTGTTTGTTTAAAACATGCCTGTTTGACCTTAAATGGACATTTCTACTTTCATTCATGTGACCCAAAAAATTGGTATACAACAAACATGTTGGTTTGTTTTAAAAAACTTTTATAAATGCACGTGATTGTGCTGGTATTAAAAAGATTGATACTCAAGAATGTGTGGATTATTGTTTCAATGCTCCTAAAATTTTGTGATGGTAAAATTGTTATTTTCAGTGACAATGGGGGTTATTTCCTAAGGGCAAATCCACTTTGCACTACAAGTGCAGTTTCAGTGCAGGCTCAAGTGCACTTGTAGTGCAAAGTGTATTTTCCTTTAGTAAATAACATACAACAGTGCTTTTTTATGTTACACAATCATGACATTTTCAGGACTCCCCACATTTCTGTCAGGGTCAGCTAAAAGAAACACAAGCAGTAAATGTCACCAAAGATTTTAGTAGTTAAAATGATTTTTTTATTTGAAAAACGTATCAGACATTGTCTGGCATATTGTTGGCCCCCCCTACCCGCAAAGTAACCAAGGTATCTAAAACGGACCTTGCGGGCACTCAGGGGGGCAAGCCAGGACGGCCAGCCTCAAGCGCCCTCAGGGTTGTTTCAGTTACAGGAATTCCAGCCTCAGGCCCCACTGAGGCAGCATAGTTGGCAGAATTTTGCCTTATTAAAAGTTGTGGAGAACACAGCACGCCAGGATGATATGATTCAGTTTATACTCCGCCATGTATATGGGTGTAAGAATTAGGTGGAACCGGCTGGCCATGATTCCAAATGTGTTCTCCACCACTCTTCTGGCTCTGGCCAGCCGGTAATTAAAAACCCTCTGGTCCGGGGTGAGGGTCCTCATAGGGAATGGCCGCATAAGATGGTCCCCCAGCGTAAATGCTTCATCCGCACTGAAGGCCAATGGGAGTCCTTCCACATTGTCTTCTGGAGGTGGCAAGTCCAAGCTGCCATTCTGGAGACGCCTGTAGAACTCCATCTGGGTGATGACTCCACCATCGGACATCCGGCCATTCTTCCCCACGTCCACATACAGGAACTCATAAGTAGCCGACACCACTGCCAACATCACAATACTATTGAACCCCTTATAATAATAATAGTATGACCCCGAGTTGGGTGGTGGGACAATATGGATGTGTTTCCCATCAATTGCCCCTCCGCAGTTAGGAAAGTCCCACTGCTGGGCAAAGTGGGAGGCCACAGTCTGCCATTGCTGTGGCGTGGAAGGAAACACTGAAGTCAAACAAGAAAAATAAATTAATCATTTTGCACATAAACATGGAAAGCAGATTAGACACAAACATTCTTGGCTAACATCAGTATAACATTTATTTTAGAGAGTAATTAAAGACCAAGGTATAAGTTCCACCTATCAGACTCCCCGCCCCCCTCTCATGGGCCATTTGTAAAATTTTATGAGGGGGGGGATCTGTTTTGGACAAGTAACCCTCTCCACTTTATTGAGAGATGAATGCCTAAATAATGTGTATTACTTTGGCCAGACCCTCCTTACTTACACTATTGGCAGCCCACTGAACAGGTAAGAAATGTCATAATACAAAGATAAAAACACACTGTACACATTTTAGCACATTTTTACATTCTGCTGTTACCTATCAAGATAATAATAGGATACAAAAACTTTAAACAGTACCATTTGAAAGTATTCAGGCAGGCCCTTGCACTACATGCTTTGGGAAATTCATCCATAAATCTGACCACAAAAGAGGTGGGTATAGTGTGTATGGGTTTGGCAAAGTCAGCAGATAGAGGATTGTTATCAGCTGAGTTTGTTGGGGGGGAGGTTTCAAAATGATTTTGGGACACAAAAAAAAAAGCCTCTGGCACTCTGGCAGAATTTCAAACACACATCACAATTTTCTACATTTTAGGGGGTTTTTAGGGTAAAGCACTACTATGAAGCTGACAAAATACATTGTTAATTGAGTAGACAAGATGGATATAGGGCCAGGAGAGCATGCTGGGGAGGTAAGTGAGGGCAAATATGTATGAAGGACAAAAAAAATACCTAAAAATCCAGCATGCATGAGGACAAAGGGGACATTCACAGTATATTACAATCATGGTAATTAGGGAATGAGGAAAGAAATACAATATATTATCAAACATTAAATACTATAAAATGTGATAGTAAAGGATAAAAATCTTACCTTCATATACTCCTTCTGCAGGACCTGGATGATGGCAGAACAGGTCCCTGGGATAATGATCCCCAGAGCCTGGGGGGAGATGCCTGTCGAGAATTTAAGGTCCTGCAGGCTTCTCCCCGTCGCCAAGTACCGCAGGGTGGCGACTAGCCTCTGCTCCGGAGTGATGGCTTGCCTCATGCAGGTATCCTGCCTGCTGATATAGGGCGTCGGCAAAGCCAACCAACGGCGAAAAACAGGGTCCGTCTTCCGGAGAAAGTTCCTGAAATCATCAGGATTATTCTCACTGAGCAAAGGTATGTGACAGAGCTGGTCACGCTGGAGCAACCAATTCTTGGTCCATGAACTCCTCCCCACCCTGTTCATGGACTGGGCTTGTGTCAAGGTAAGGACCCCTACACCAAGCCCCTGCACAGCACAAACTCTACGAGGAGTATGTATACGCAACATGGCTAGAAAACGGTCAGCTGCTCAGAACGAAGTAACAGAATGCACTGAAGAACAGCAAGACCTGTGAAGAGCGACCTGAAAAACAGCAACGAGCGGACAAGAACGCACTGAATAATCAAATACGAACTCACTGCACACACTGAAGACCAGATACAAACCCACAAGCACAAACTGAACAGCAGAAAACGATCTGAAAACCACGAGTCTGAAAAAGCGCAAATCGTCTCTCACCAAACTTTTACTAACACGAGATTAGCAAAAGGAGCCTAAAGGGTGCCGCGCTTGGTTCTGAACTGCCCTTTTATAGTCTCGTCGTACGTGGTGTAAGTGACCGCGTTCTTGGCAATCGAAAATTCCGACAACTTTGTGCGACCGTGTGTATGCAAAACAAGTTTGAGCCAACATCCGTCGGAAAATATCCATGGATTTTGTTGTCGGAATGTCCGATCAATGTCCGATCGTGTACGGGGCATTGATCAAAACCTGTCAGGGCAGTAGATAAGGTCAAGGCCAGACAGGACGAATACAAGCAGAAAAGAACAGAGAAGAAAGGGAATGGGGTATAGAAGACAGGAGGTGAAGAGAAAACCAGGCTAGTTATTTCTAGGAAAGAAATGTGGGTGGACCTATTAAAGTCAGGAGTACCTAAAGATGAGATAGATGGGATTTTTACTTCAGAAATGCTGAAGAGGTAGAAACATTTAGTGGGGAAAACTGTCAGGGTTAGAAACACGAATCCTATTGAGGATAACATCAGCCTAGATTTAGAGAAAACAGAACAAAACCCTCCTGTTAGCCCCAAACCAATTCTCAAAACAACACATGAACGGAAACCCAAATTCCTTTATCCTGGGGAGGAGTTAGAGAGAATCAGAAAAGGGGATTGGGAGGTTCCTTATCCTTTATGAAGGGAAGGCGAGTTTTCTGTAATAGCAGTGAGCGCAGTGACAGCAGGAGACCGACGCCCATATGCACCTGTCACTGTATGTTGGGGGAAAGTCATCTTCTCCTACACATGTAATGGCTTTAGTTGATACTGGAGCTGAAGTTACACTTTTACAAGGAAATCCTTCCCATCACAAATGAGAAATGATGTAGAAGGTTTGGGAGGGCAAACCACACCAGCAGTTAGGACACGGGTAAAACTGGCTATTGGCAAGGGATCAGGATTTTGGACAAATGTTTTGGTATCAGAGTTACCAAAAAAATTTTCCTGGGGTGGATGTAGTTCAAGGTCAGTTTACTCAGACTGAACGGGGTACATTCATATTCGGGTATCCTGAAAAAGCATATCTGGTTACAGCGGTGAAGGCTGTGGTCAGAGGTCATGCGAAATGGACCCCTATCTACATTCCTCCACCAGAGAAGCCAGTCTGTCTCAAACAGCACAGACTTCCTGAAAGCCACAAAGGAATTGGGGAGATTATTCAAGAGCTGTTGAGAGCAGGAATCTTTAGACCTGCTGTGAGTCCTTTCTCGTCTCCAGTGTTCCCAGTAAAGAAACCTGACCGGACATATAGAATGACTGGATTACAGAAGTCTAAACAAAGTGGCACCTCCATTGAAGTCAGCTGTACCTAAAATGAGCTCAATCATTGAGAAAACTGCTAGGCAGGAGAATATTAGGCTGTTATAGACAATAATGGTTTCTTTTCTATTTTGATAGACCCAGAGTGTCAAAACCACTTTGTGTGAGATGGCCGCCAGTACACTTTCACCGTGCTTCCTGAAGACTATATTCATTCTCCAACGTTTTGTCATGGACTGATTGTTCAAGATTTAAGTACCCTGAATTTGAAAGTTGCTGTGGTTCACTACATTGAGCACTGCTCCTGCTGATATAGCACATGGAGAACAGAGGGTGGGCTTTCAACAGAGACAAAGTCCAAGGACCTGTCACAGAGCTAAAATGTCTGGAAATGATGTGGACTGGGCCACAGAGGAAAATTCTAGGGACATTTGTGCAAACTATCCAGTCGCTGTTGCCCCCTACTACCAAAGAGGAGGCACAGAAGTTAATTGGAGTTGTGGGATTCTGGAGATCGTTCATCCCACACATTGGACTAATCCGGAGGCCTACATACAATTTCACCAGAAAAAAAAAGACTGAGTTCTCATGGGGTTCAGAGCAGAAGACCACAATCCTTGCTGCTAAAGAAGCCATTTTGCAGCATCAGGGATTAGGACCTGTGAGGCAAGGAGTATCATTTCAGCTGGATGTAGTTGAGCAGGATGGTACCATATCTTGGAGTCTGTGGCAGCCAAATGAAAGGAAAGGACAGAGCAATAAACATTGGACTTTGGTCCAAGCAACTGACAGGGGCACAGAGGAGATACATGCCCCTAGAGAAGTACCTGTTTGGGGCCTACACAGCACTTCAACATGTAGAGACCATTACAGGAAAGGACACAGTCACCATCCATACTGCATTGCCAATAGCATATTGAGATAATGGACTGACCACTAGGGCAGCTGTAGTCCAGAACCAGACAATGATGAAATGGAAATGGTACCTTCAAAACAGAGGGGGTATTGCAGTGGGGGATGTCAGAGACATTTCAAAACAGTTGGCAGGCCTTGTTACTTTTACCAGCTCCCAGCCAGAAGAAGAAATTCCTGTGCTGCAGTCATCCCCACTTCAAGAGGCTCCACCCTTTCAGTCTCTGTCAGAAGACATGAAGGAGTCAGCGTGGTTCACTGATGGTTCAGCCATAGTTGCCTCATCTGGGTTTAAATGGACAGCAGCATTCTACAACCCAAGTACAGACACAGTCCTGCAGGAGACCAGAATTGGAGGGTTCAGTCAGTATGCAGAGTTGAAAGTTGTAGTGATGACTCTTCAGGAGGATCCTTCTTCTCATGTCACCATCTACACTGACAGCTGGGCGGTCTTTAAAGGACTGACAACTTGGATGCCCACATGGAAGTCCAATGATTGACTGAGAACTATAACAGACTGGTCGATGAAATTGCCAAAGTGAAAGCAGTTGTCCCAATTGATCATGTCTTGATGAACTTGGCCAACTAGGCCCACAAAGTAATCTGGACATTTGGGGCAGAAAGCAACATATGAATGGGCACAGCAGAGAGGATAGCCTACAGTGTGCCACAATGCCCACGTGCGACAATGGTCATTGCAAAAGTACTCCACTGGGTCGAATAAGAGGCCTGCAGAGATCTGGCAGATTGACTTCATTGGTCCCCTGCATCAGGGAAACGACTGAGATATTGTTGTACTGAAGTAGACACCTATTCAGGACTTTTGCTTGTTCATCCTTGCAAACATGCAGATTAAGCTGCAATGCTTCAACTGCTCCAGAAACTCGTCATCCCAAACTAGTCCAAATTGATAACGGCTCAAACTTCAACGGATCAACAGTACAGCAGTGGGCCAAAGATTCTGGAGTGTACTGGTTGTGCCACATCCCATACCATCCACAGGCAGCTGGTTTGATTGAAAGATAAAACGGGCAAGCTTACAACCACACATACACTAAGGGGGTGATATTGGGTCCTCACACAGGCAGTCAAGTTGTTAAATTCTAGGCCAATAGCACACCATATGAGAGCATGGTGGGGGCTGGGGTGCAGATTCCACAGCTAGAGTGCAGAGTTCAGTATTTACATAAGGTTCCTGAAAGAACAGGGCTTAACGGGTACATGTTACTGCTTTTATTTTATTTAAAACACACATATACATGCACACACACACATACACGCAGACACAAATATAAACACACACACACAAAAACCTTCAGCCTTCAGAAACACTTTAACAAACTTAACATGTATTTTAAGTTGCATATTTAAATTTTTTATTGTATGAGATGTTTTGGAGGTATATTGCATCATTTTTTGGGGTGCGAGCGTTCACCCATTATCACTTAAAAATTCCATTCCCTATGGGCAATATTTGCGACTTTGTTGCAACTGCTCTACGGATGCACTTTTCAAAGAATAGGCTGGGCTCCTTCAGAGCCGCCTTTTGTCACGTGGATAAAGTAGATCATGCTTGAAGAAGGCATACAATAAAACAATAGCACAATCTACTTTGCTGCATAAACCCCAATCTCGCGATTCCACTGCTTCGAATCTTACTTGCATTATTATGCGTTTCTCACGCCAAAATGTAGTTATTAAAAATATTCTGCAAAAGCATTGGAGCATCCTGACTGATGATCCCACATTAAAAACTCTTCTTCCAAAACAACCATCAATAACTTTCAGGAGGGCTACCTCCCTTAAAGACATGCTTGTCCAAAGCGAATTCAAAGACCAACATAAAAGATCTAAACAATGTCATATTCCTGGTTCATTCCCTTGCGGCCATTGTAATTTTTGCCCACTTATAAGGAAGGCCAAAACATTTTGTTTCCCTAATGGAGAAATTTTCAAGCTGTCGCACTTCGTGAATTGCCAGACCCGCGGGGTGGTGAATTTCATGGAGTGCGAATGCGGCGCCTATTACATCGGCAAAACAAAGAAAAAACTTTGGCGACGCATATCCCAACACATGTACAGCATGGAAATTGGGAATAGATATCTCCCAATTGGGAGACATGTCATTTTTGAACATAACTATAAGGTGCCCAATGTAACCTTTACAGTACTCCATAAAGCACAGATACCAGACAGGGGAGGTGACTGGAATAAGGTCCTGCTCCAGAAGGAGCGAAAATGGATCTTCCAGTTACAGGCCACGTCACCCCCCGGACTCAATGAATCAATTTCTTTTGTCTCTTTTCTGCGAGGCTTCTCCTCAGGCAAAGCACATTAAATATGTTCTTACTGTGGTAAAAATTATACACTATTATTTTTTGTTCTGGCATAGTTTATTTGTTTGGTTGTATCTATACTTTATCTCTCTCCCCATGTAGTTGTATACAAATGTGTTTCTATTTTGGATACTTTTATTTCCTCCATTGTATCCATTTTTGATGATATGTAATATTAACACATTTTCATCTTGCACTATGAATAGACTATGGTGAAGACAATCTATGGACTCTTTGAATATATTCCAAATAGCTCTCAGCTCTAAGAAACGTCCACTCTATACAAATAGACTGTGGGTTGCTGCAGATGTCTACATTTTCTGTCCTCGGATAAAAAATGGCAAAAAAATATTCAGGTTTTTATATTTGTTAATTCATTTTTGTTTTGTGACTTTCATCTTCCCCCCCATCTAGGTACCGAACCGGGTTCCTGGCCTCGCCACCTCCTTTTGGGAAAGTTGGCCCTGCCACTGTGTTTCTTCCTGGCAGGGGGAGACAGGCGTAGGGCCCTGCACCTATTCACGCGTCCTTTAGAGGGCTGGACCCTCTTGGACGTGACCTCCCCTGCCAGCGGCATCCCGGATCCTTCCGGGCACCGTGTCTGTGCACGTGACGTCACCACGCATTTGCGGCAGAAATGAAGGCGATGCCAGGACAGCTGGTCTTCCGGAACGTCGGTTGAACTACACGTAGAGTGCTGACATTGTCAGCACTGTCCCTGTATAGGTAAGTAAGGTGGGGGTGGCTGACATGCACCTGCGGCCCTTGTCAGCAATAATTGGTGTCCAATCTTTGGTACTTAATGTGAGCAGTTCCTTGTGGGATCCCTCATTTGATCCCCACTGCTCCAGCAGGAAGTCCATCCATACAGGGGCACCTCTGTGATAGGTAACTTCATTATTTCTTCATACTTTATACATTTCTTTTAATATCTGATAGTAACTAAATACTTTTAACAATTGTATTTTAGATCTGGCACTTTTTTGCTTACAACACATATACTTTGTGCAACCCCAAAGGACTTCTCCTTATTGGTGTGTTGCTCATAGTTTTTTGCATTTCCCAGGTAAATAACCTTGGGTTGTACTCACCTCTTTTTGGCATCTCGTTTCCTTTGCACTGCAGTCATCAATTTGTCACCTATTTACCCTTTCACTCTTTTATCTTCACTTTTCACTTGGCTATTTCACCCCTCACCTTTTCTCTTCACTCACGTCCCTATCATTTCTTCATTCGTGTTGGTTTCATTTCACTACTCCGTTCACTATGCACTTCTTTTTTGTTTTGGTTTGAGTTCACTTCCACTTCCAGCAGCATTCACCTTGCACATACATTTTTTAAATTTCCCTCTTTCTTTTCTTTCTGATCACGTCTTGCCTTTTCCCTTTCTTTCCCTCTCTTGATTTTCTCTTTTTTCCTCTCCTTGTTGTTTCCCCCTCTTTCTTCTTCCTCAGGTGTTTTCCCCCCACTTCTTTCCCTTCCCTGTCTTTTCCCCTGAAATTTTTTTTCCCTTTCCCTTCCATCCCCTCCCTTCCTTCCCACCCATTCCCCACAGGTCGATATGTGTTCCACCCCCCCCCATATCCCCCTTTTTCTCTTTTTTCTTCCTTTCTTACCCACACCATTTTTGCTTTCTTTTCCTGGGTATACTTGGATACATGCCATTATTTTTGACCATCAAGCATATATAATTTTATTTGCTGTGACAATTAGGCATATCAGCCTAAACTTGGTTAATATTATGATCATTATCATTTAACCAACTAAAGCATACATATTTAGAATTAAATCACCATTATATTCCCTTATAAGCACTAATTAGTGTCATTGCTTGATGTCCAGGTCGCAGGTGCTGCTAGCCCACACGCCCCTTGCCAACCACAGGGCAATCCACCGTAAGTTGCGCAGTTGTGCTCGGCCTTTTCCCTTGGGGTGCTGGCAGGCCGGGTGGATTGGGGCTGGGGCCGGATGGTGGAGGTCTTTTGAAAGTTTCAGATTCAGGAGAAATGGCTATACACATGTGATTGGTAACTATGCCTCAAATTGTTTTTGCATCTTTATACCTATTATACATAATTTTGCATATTTGCATTGATACAATTTTTATGCATGTAAACTTTTTCTACAGCGCATACATATCCTCTGAAGACCCGATGGGGTCGACATGGGTCAGGACTATCCAAGCGCTTGACTATTTGTATAATTGTGTGTAGTTTTACATGCGCTCCTGCGCTTTTAAATATCTCCTGTACCACAACTCATGTTTTTTACTCTATTGTCAAATGTTTCAATAAAAATTATTCTTTTTAAATTGAGTGTCACCCCTATACGTTGCTTGCTGCCTAGAAAACCCCTTCCTCCTTTTCTGAATTATTCTGGGTGTGCAGCCACTTCCTTTTCTCAAGTGTTCCCTTCTTTTCAGGTTGAGTGGAGGATTAAGGTCAATATACAAGCCTTATGTTGAAACAGAATAACCTGAACAATGGTGTCACTTTACACAAAAACAACTGACAATGTTCAAACTGGTATTTTAAGAGACCGGGATATCAAGGCCTTTGATTAAAGAAAGTCCATGTCAAACAAGCCCCATTGTTTCAAGAAAAAGGTTACCTTTTCAATATCGTTGATTTAACGGGCCCCAGACAATGACAGAGACACTCAGTTAATTACACACCAGAAGGACACCATTCACAAGTTGAAACAGAACCGAGTGTATCTATCTCTCTCTCTCGCTCTCTATATATATATATCTATATCTAGATATATATAGATATATCTATATATATCTAGATATAGATATATATATCTATATATATATATATATATATATATATATATATATATATATATATATATATATATATATATCTATATCTATATATATATATATATATATAGATATATATATATAGAGATATATATATATATATATATATATATATATATATACACACACACGGTGGGGACGGAAAGTATTCAGACCCCCTTAAATTTTTTACTCTTTGTTATTTTGCAGCCATTTGCTAAAATCATTTAAGTTCATTTTTTTCCTCAATGTACACAGAGCACCCCATATTGACAGAAAAACAAAGAATTTTGACATTTTTGCAGATTTATTAAAAAAGAAAAACTGAAATATCACATGGTCCTAAGTATTCAGACCCCTTGCTGTGACACTCATATATTTAACTCAGGTGCTGTCCATTTCTTCTGGTCATCCTTGAGATGGTTCTACACCTTCATTTGAGTCCAGCTGTGTTTGATTATACTGATTGGACTTGATTAGGAAAGCCACACACCATTCTATATAAGACCTTACAGCTCACAGTGCATGTCAGAGCAAATGAGAATCATGAGGTTAAATGAACTGCCTAAAGAGCTCAGATACAGAATTGTGGCAAGGCACAGATCTGGCCAAGGTTACAAAAGAATTTCATGCTGCACTTGAGTTCCTAAGAGCACAGTGGCCTCTATAATCCTTAAATGGAAGATGTTTAGGACAGCCAGAACCCTTCCTGGAGCTGGCCGTCCGGCCAAACTGATTTATCGGGGGAGAAGAGCCTTGGTGAGAGAGGTAAAGAAGAAACCAAAGATCACTGTGGCTGAGCTCCAGAGATGCAGTCGGGAGATGGGAGAATGTTGTAGAAAGTCAACCATCACTGCAGCCCTCCACCAGTTGGGGCCTTATGGCAGAGTGGCCCGATGGAAGCCTCTCCTCAGTGCAAGACACATGAAAGCCCGCATGGAGTTTACTAAAAAAAAAACACCTGAAGGACTCCAAGATGGTGAGAAATAAGATTCTCTGGTCTCATGAGACCAAGATAGAACTTTTTGGCCTTAATTCTAAGCGGTATGTGTGGAGAAAACCAGGCACTGCTCATCACCTGTCCAATACAGTCCCAACAGTGAAGCATGGTGGTGGCAGCATCATTCGCTGTGTGTGTGGGGGGGGTCAGCTGCAGGGACAGGACGACTGGTTGCAATCGAAGGAAAGATGAATGCAGCCAAGTACAGGGATATCCTGGAAGAAAACCTTCTCCAGAGTGCTCAGGACCTCAGACTGGGCCGAAGGTTTACCTTCCAACAAGACAATGACCCTAAGCACACAACTAAAATATCGAAGGAGTGGCTTTGAGGAGGTGCAAGCAGGAATGGCAGAGGATCCCCAAATCCAGGTGTGAAAAACTTGTTGCATCTTTCCCAAAAAGACTCATGGCTGTATTAGATCAAAAGGGTGCTTCTACTAAATACTGAGCAAAGGGTCTAAATACTTAGGACCATGTGATATTTCAGTTTTTCATTTTTAATAAATCTGCAAAAATGTCAACAATTCTGTGTTTTTTTGTCAATATGGGGTGCCGTGTGTACATTAATGAGGAAAACAATGAACTTAAATGATTTTAGCAAATGGCTGCAATATAACAAAGAGTAAAAAAAAAAAAAAAAAAAAAAAAAAATTATATATATATATATATATATATATATATATATATATATATATATATATATATATATATATATATATATATATATATATATATATATAAATTTACTATGTTGCATTTTGTAAGAATCAATGTATAATGGAGTCATCCACATATTGGACAAAGGCTTGATGCCAGTCTTTAATGGTTAAAAGGTTGTGTTTTTTGATTCCATAGATCTCTGTCAATCTCAATATAGTTGTTTAAAATTCTTATAGCCAGCAAAATACACGAGATGTGGACAGTGGACAACCGGACATGAAGGCAAGCAATCACCATATTATCTTAACATGAAACATATTAAAATAATTTTATATTAATACTAGACATCATATTCTGATTACACTTTTACCATGATCACAGATGGGCAAGTAAGAATTAGGGCAGTTACCTCCCATATTTGGAACCAACCAATCACAAGATGGTAAACATGAGGAGAGGGAGGTAACCATCTAACAATTACATTGCACCCTAGAAAAAGAGACACACATGATTCAAGAGACCAAGGACCAAAGATCCACACGCTGACATACACTCGCTGGACGAACACAAGCTTGGTAATAAGTGACCACTCCCCATCTCGTTGGACATTGCTGTTAGGGCGAATCAAATATACATCCTTTCCTTTACACAGTGGTGAGATACTGATCAACTTTTTCTTCTCAAAATTATAGGAACCATATTTTACTGTTTATATTTTAATCTCATCAAGTACTGTGTGAAGGGTAGTTTAGTATTTAATAATTGTCCCACATTATTTGTCTTGCCGTGTGTGGGTGAAATTAAGATCAACCTCTATTGCAACTAATTTGGCTATTGTGGTCCCAGGGAAATGATTTATTGCCCAATCCAATCTGGTAGCCCTGTTAAATTAAGACTTCTTTCAAATTGATAATATCTAACTGTTGGCTCCGCAAGACATATTTTGACTTTCTTCTGGCTGGAGAAAGTCAGAAAATTGTGTTCCGAGCGGCTAGAGATATTGTATTTTTGAATTTAAGGTGCGGTTAATCACACCCTTTTTAACATAGTCGATTGGGTCTACCCTAGGGTTATTTGTCAAATATTAAGGAAAATGATTTTATTGTTGCATTTTATGTCTTTGGTAATGTGTATTAAATATTAATCACCAGAAATTCAGTTTTTGTATGAAGTTGTATGATTATACTTGTAAATTAATAAAATGTATTTACTTATTAATTTAATTGGGAGATATTTATACATTGGCAAGAATTCCCCATAGATTAACAAACTCAGGACATTTTGTGGTATGTTACCGATTGTCTGAACAAAGTTCAAATTTTTTTTAATTAATTACCGTAACTGGCTGGAGGCACTATAAATCCACTGTACTTATATTCAGACACTACCTTTTTATTTATAATTTACCATTCGCCAAAACACTCAATTCTATTTATTAAAATTCCCCATATTTATTATTCCATACCACACTCACAACAGCATGATGTCATAAGCCTAGGCTTTTTACCAGACAAGAAACAGGAAGTGGGCTGTATAAGGTATTTACTGGCAGAAAAAAAACGGATTTTTAAAACAGCTTACCTGTAAAATCCATTTCTTGGAGTACATCATGGGACACAGAGCACCATAATAATGACTATGTGGGTTATACGCTTACCTTTACTCCTAAACCCCAACGGGCCTGAGAAAGCTGCCTGCAACACGCTGTGGCCAAAAACAGTCTCCCTTTGAGAGCTAACATCCATCTGGTAAAACCTGGTGAACGTATGAACTGAGGACCAAGCGGCCGCTTTGCAAACCTGAGCCATAGACACCTGTTAGCGTACTGCCCATGATGCACTAATACCTCTAGTGGAGTGTGCTTTTAAATCCCAAGGTGGAACCCTGCGCTTTAAACCATACGCCTGGATAATAGTCTGGCGAATCCACCTGGATATAGTTGAACTTGTTGTCGGCTGTCCTCTCCTAGGACCTTCTGGCAAGACAAAAAAACAGTCAGTCTTCTGAAAGGGAGCTGACATTTTCAAGTAAACTTTGATTGCCCTCACCACATCCAGTGAGTGAAGCGATCTTTTCTCCCTAGTCTTAGGGTTTGGAAAAAAGGAAGGTAAAATAATATTCGGATTCAAATGAAATTTGGAAACCACCTTCGGTAGAAAATCCGGACAAGGGCGCATGACCACTCTGTCCTGATGAAGAATCAAAAAAGGTTCTTTTCAAGAAAGGGCGACCAATTCTGACACCCTTCTAGCCAATGTTCTAGCCACCAAAAAAAAACCTGATTTTCTGGTCAATAGAACAAAAGGAATATGCCTAATAGGTTCAAACGGTTGACTCTGTAAGGCTGACAGTACCAAATTTAGTTCCCAGGGACATAAAGGTGGTTTAACCGGCGGCCTCAGGTGTGTTACTCCCTTGACAAAGGTTCGCACCAAAGAATGGGATGCAATTGGTCTTTGGAAAAAAGACGATAAGGCCGAAATCTGTCCTTTAATTGTCCCTAAGGCCAGCTGCAAGTCTACTCCTGCTTGAAGAAAGGCAAGAACTCTTCCAATCGTGTACCTACGAGGTTTCCATTTCCTTTTCTCACACCAAGAAATGTATGACTTCCAGACTCTATAATAGATAGCTCTAGAAACTGACTTTCTAGCGTTTATCAAAGTAGACAAGACTGAACCCATAATACCACGGTCTTTCAATAGTCTGGTCTCAATAGCCAAGCCATCAATTCAGAAACTGTAAAGAAGGATGGAATATTGGACGGCATGGAAGGACCAATGGGTCCCCTACTGCCAACTTCACAATCTCTGAGTACCAGGATCTCCGGGGCCACTAGGATCACTGGCTTTTGTTCCTCTTGTATTCTGCGTAATAAGTGCGGCAGGATTTGGATCAGAGGGAAGGCATATATCAGAGAATACTGATCCCAAGGAACTACTAATGCGTCTGTCCTGACAGCAAGTGGATCCTTGGTCCTGGATACAAACCTGTCCAGCTTGGCATTGAATCTGGATGCCAGCAGATCCACATCTGGGGTCCCCCAGTGTTAGCAGATCTGTAGAAAAACCTCGGGATGCTGGGACCATTCCCCTGGCAACAACTTCTGGCGACTTAGGAAATCTGCCTGCCAGTTGTCCACCCCCGGGATAAACACTGGCGAAAGAAACGGTACATGTTTTTCTGCTCAAGTCAATATATGATTTACTTCTCTTTGGGTTGCCCAACTCCTGGTACCTCCCTCGTGGTTGATATATGCCACTACCCTGGAGTTGTCGGACTGGACTCTGACAGGCAGACCCCGCAATCTGGATGTCCAGAATTGCAGAGCCAGACGAGCTGCCCGAATCTCCAATAGATTGATGGGCAGGGTCCTTTCTGTCTGGGACCAGATTCCCTGGACAGACGCCTCCTCTAGGACTGCTCCCCAGCCGAGAAGACTGGCGTCTGTAGTTAAAACTTTCCAGGCTACTGGTGGGAAAGATTTCCCTTTTCTCAAATTGCTGGTTTTTAACCACCAAGAGAGGTTCCATAGTACCTGTGGAGATAGAACCATAGGTTGATCCAAGGTTCGAGACGACTTGTCCCAGGCTCTTAGAATACTGTTCTGGAACACTCTGGAGTGGAACTGTGCATATGGCACTGTGTTGAAGGACGATACCATCTTGCCCAGTAACCTCATGCACAGCCGAATAGAAGGTGTTAGTTCTTTTTTCACCTTCTGGACGAGTTCCACTATGGAGACGACCTTTAAGGGGGGCAGAAACACCTTTTCTTGGGCGGTGTCTAAGACCAGACACAGATACACCAAGGCCTGGGTCGGACAAAGAGCTGACTTGTCCACATTTAGAATCCAACCTAGGCGTTGTAAAAACCATACTGTTCTTGACACGTTTTGAACCAGTATGGGACGAGAGCAATCTCTTAGGAGAAGATCATCCAGATATCCTACTACGGAGACCTTCTGAGACCTTAGGGAAGCCAATACTGGGGCCAGAATCTTTGTGAAAACCCTGGGGGCTGTGGCCAGACCAAATGGCAATGCCACGAACTGGAAATGACTGCACTCTACTGCGAAGCGTAGGAACCTTTGATGTGGACCGAAGATCGGCACATGACCTTGATATCTATGGACGCTAGTCTCCCCTTCTCAGGGATTTTATTATTGAACGAACCGACTCCATACGGAAGGATCGGACGTCTACAAAGAGGTGGAGAGCCTTGAGGTCCAAAATGGGCCTTACTTCCCAATTTGGCTTCGGCACGGTGAATAGGTTTGAGTAAAACCCCTTGAATTTCTCCTCGTGCGGAACCTTTACAATTACTCCCTGCATCAGCAGATGCTGTAAAGCTAGGAATAGGTATCATCTTTTCTCTGGATCCGAGGGAACCCTTGAGTACAGAATCTGGTTTGGGGGGATTTCCCGGAACTCTATTCTGTAACCATCTTTTACAGTGGAAATGACCCATCTGTCTGGAACCAGTTCTTCCCAGGCATCTCCAAACAGCCGAAGCCTGCCCCCCACCCGTGAGAGCGGGGGGGGCCCCTTCACAAGGTAGACTTGAAGTTGGGCTTGGGTGGCTTTCGGGTCCAGGGTTTCTTCTGACCCTGGGGTCTTTTAAACCCAGACGGCTGCACTAGGTCCTGGAGCATTGGGAATTTTATAAGAGGGTTGCTTCCCCCTTTTTTTTTTTTTTTTTTTTTTAATAGGGAGTAGGGTACTCTTTCCTCTAGAGATCTTTTGGATATATTTATCCAGATCCTCGCCAAACAAGCGCTCTCCATGGAATGGAAAAGCTGCGAGTAGCCTTTTACATGGCGTCTCAGCAGACCAGTTCTTTAGCCACAAGACTCTGTGCATATGGATTGACAGTAACGCAAAACGAGACATCTGTTGGATTGAGTCCTTCAATGCGTCTACTGCAAAACATAAGGCATGAGGAATCTCCGACAATTCCTCGGCCAGATTCCTCCTGGCAAGGTAGGTTCCTTACCAACTTTTTAAAGCGATCTTTTAGGGATTGGCAAATCCCAATAGCTGCAACTGCTGGCTGAACTGCTGCACCAGCCACCAAAAAGGAGGCTTTTAATAAGGACTCTAGCTTTTTATCAGCCAGATCCTTAAATACCTGGGCATTATCCACTGGACAGGTTAAACTTTTATTCACTGAAGATATGGCAGCGTCCACCAAAGGTGTCCCCCATTTCTTCCTGAACTTCTCCTCCATAGGATATAGGATAGAAAACCTTTTTGGAGGTAAGTATATCCTGTCAGGGTGCTCCCAGTCCGCGTAAACCACCTGGTCCAGTAACGGATGCAAAGGGAACGCTTGGGAAATCTGCTGAGGTCGCAAAGATCTCAAAGTAGAGCAGATTCCTGAACCGGGGGTAACTTAAACCCAATTCGTACCATCTCAATTAGAGATTGGATAAACAGTTTTTGGGAATGGGAGGCTGAAATTGGCTCTTCCGAGCCGGAGGATTCTTCAGCCTCTCCTTCCTCCCGGTCTTTTATGACCACCTCTTCCAAATCCTCCGCCCATTCTGGTTCCAGATCACCTGGACCCATCTGGCTATAAGAGCCCTGGTGCTCTAGTGACTCTCCACTTGGCCCAGGCTCAGGGGAGGGAAATCTATTACGCTTCCTCCCCCCTGTGTTGCAGAGGCAATCATGCCAGCTATTTTGCCCTCAAGGCCCGCTAAGGCAGATGCCAAATCATCCTTTGGCTCAGCCAGGCCAGATGCCGCAGGTCTTTCGGGAGAAACTGAGGCTGCATCAGCATGGGGTTGGTCTCCTGTTTTTGAAGGAGGTACTCTTACCCCTGTGCTTGCCTTGTTCCCTATCCCTCGTTTTCTGGAAAACATTGCTTACACACGAGGAAGAAAAGGAGCACTCCCCACAAACTACAACCAGCCTTCAACCTGTCACAACTGTGTCCAAGACCTCCAGACTCAGGTGCCCACTACCGCTCTGTGCTGTCCATGTGCATGCCAGGAGCTCCAATCCTATAAGGCCTCAGCCTGAGAGTGAGCGTGCGCATCAGCGGCATGCCCACCGCATGGCGCATGCGCCGTCCTGATGCACGCGGCGCATCCATGACACGCACAGCAGCGGCACGCACACCAGGGGCGCGCACACACGCTGCCGGCGCGCATGGGCACACTCGCGCACGCCCGCCAAAAGCGCGCCATACCGCCCATCTGTATCCCAGACACATGTTTAAGGTTTACCAGCAGGTTTCAGAGGGAAATATATATATAAAAAATTCCCAAAGGGAGTACTCACCATCCCAAGCAACAGGGCCTGTCTTACCAGGCCCAATCTTCCCCCATCACGGAGGGTAGCACCTCTAAAGACCATCAAGGACCGGGTCCCCCATTTTTTGGGGTCCACACCTGGACCTGTAAAGCACCCTTTCTGGTTTCCTTGGGCAAGATTGACCAGGAATACCAATTTAACAGGGGTCCAGCGCCTATATAGGACACATTACAAGCAACACCTCGTTCTTGAACCGAGGTTCGGGTACCATCCACTTTAGCTTTTGTTAAGCCATCCGAATGGATCCTATTATAACGTCCTCAGTGGGACATCTTTGAAGAAATTTGAAGAGCTTCAACAGCCATGACCATCACCTTCAAGACACTGGCGAACAAAAAGAGGTACTTCCGGTATAGGAGGGGTTATATGGGAGGAACCGTCTTACTATTGGTTGCCAGTGTCCTATCACCTAAAGGTAAGCGTATAACCCACATAGTCATTATTATGGTGCTCTGTGTCCCGTGATGTACGATAAAGAAAAAATGTTTTACTATCCAAAGTTAAAACAACAAAGGCAGAAGATTTAATAGATGGAAAGTCGAAGAAATTATTGAAGGTCCGTTTAATGACCAGGCCATTTTTTGTGATACAGCACTGCGTCGCTTTAACTGACAATTGCGCAGTCATGCGATGTTGTACACAAACAAAATTTATGCCCTTTTTTTCCCACAAATGGAGCTTTCTTTTGGTGGTATTTGATCACCTCTGCGGTTTTTATTTTCTACGCTATAAACAAAAAAAGAGCGACAAAATTTTTTTTTCACTTTTTGCTATAATAAATATCCCCGAAAAAAAAAAAAAAAAATTCTTCACCAGTTTAGGCCAATATGTATTCTACATATTTTTGTTTAAAAAAAAAAAAATATATCGCAATAAGCATAAATTGATTGGTTTGCGCAAAAGTTATAGCGTCTACAAAAAACAGGGGATAGATTTATGGCATTTTTATTATAAAAAATTTTTTACTAGTAATGGCGGTGATCAGAAATTTTTAGCAGTACTGCGGCATTGCGCTGGACACTTTTGTGGGACCATTGACATTTATACAGCGATCAGAGCTAAAAATAGCCACCTATTACTGTATAAATGTCAGTGACAGGAAAGGGGTTAACACTAGGGGGTGATCAAGGGGTTAAATGTTCCCTAGGGAGGTGTTTCTAACTGTGGGGGGAGTGTAGTGACTGAAGGAGAGAGATCGCTGTTCCTGATCACTAGGAACAGCAGATCTCTCTCCACTCCCCTGTCAGAACAGGGATCTGTCTGTTTACATTGAGATCCCTGTTCTGGCTCTCTGAGGAGCGATCACGGGTCGCCAGCAGACATCGCCATGCGCATCGGCTCTGGCGTCGCGCCACGGGCACGCACGCGCCCCCTAGAGCTCCTAAAGCGGCCGACCTACACCTACGCCGATTCACGCAGCCGTGCCAACCTGCCGCAGTATGACGCCGGCTGGTCGGCAAGCGGTTAAGCTAGTCTGGAGTTCCGCCTTCAGGTTGCTGCATGTCCCTTTAAATGATTGGTAATTAGTAAATGCATCTTTGTTTTTATTTTTGTATGTTTTTGTTTTTATTATCATAAAATATGCTGCACAATTTGTAGTTTACATCTTATTTTTTCTTATAAGAAGTTAAAACTTATACTTTAACATATATTGTACTATACTGTATATCATATCATCTGATGGAATCATAAACAACTGTTGAGGGTTAAAACTTAAAAAAGCTTAAAAAAAAAAAAAAACAACTGCTCAGAAATACTCACTTGTCCAAGTGTCCTCCGTCATAAAGAACCCAAAGCAAACTCTACAATTACAAAACAAATCTTAAGTATACAAAGATTCAAATCACATTCCGCTAGCAGATAACTGGCAGAAGGAACACATTTTTGGAATAGAAATATCAAGCCTAAAGTACAACTAAAGGCAAAACTTTTTTTTTTAGTTTTGGACAGAGTGGAGATAGATTAAAACACGCCAGTTTTTATTAAAAAGTAACAGGGGAAATCTTCCAATGGGGACACTAGTTCTAGTGACCTGGGGGAATCCCAAGGGATTCCCTTAATTTGCAGGGATTTCCTCACTTCACTTTTTGGCAATGGGACAGGAAGTGAAGGGAAATCTCCCCAAAAAGAAAAAAATAAACTGACAGGGGTTATGACCCTCCCTTACTCTATCCAGGATGAAAGAAAAAAGTCTTGCCTATAGTTCTACTTTAAACTTACATCAGTGATTTTACTCTCAACAGTTAGTAAAAAGTGCTCGAAAAAGTTATTTCCTGTAATTTATTTAAAATAATTTTAAAGTGTATATTCACATTTTAGGCTTTCAATTCAAAAAGAACTGCAGAACTGAGGTTGTCACTAACACAAAAAAGCTTAGAAAGTATAAAAACAGTGATTTGAAAAAGGTTGGTAACCAGAAAAGCTTGGCAAGTGCCAATTTTCTCTCCTTATAGACAGAAATGTATACCTTTGCAGACTGGCTATACTGTAGGACAGTGGGAGACCACACAGACTTGGAACCTCTGAATGTGTTTACTAGACACTTGTCTACTGGGCACTTATACCCCCTTCCTGCCCAGGCCAATTTTCAGTTTTTAGTGTTGTCACATTTTGAATGACAAATGCAACACTGTACCCAAACAAAAATGTTATCATTTTTTTCACACAAATAGAACTTTCATTTGGTGATATTTAATCACCACTGGGTTATTTATTTCGTGCTAAATAAACAAAGACCGAAAATTGTGAAAAAAAAATTTTTTTCATAGTTTATCAAATTTTGCAAACAGGTCATTTTTCTCCTTCATGGATGATGAGGCTGCACTGATAGGCTGCACTGATGAGGCGGAACTGGTGGGCATTGATAGGCGGCACTGATAGGTGACACTGATGAGGAGGCACATATGGGCATTGATTTGCAGAACTGATTGGCAGCAGTGGTAGGAACAGATTGGCAGCACTGGCGGGCCCGGTTGGGACTGCACTGACTGCAAAAAGTTTGGACCCGAACACCGCACTCTACACACCCGAACTTTAAAAATCAAAAGGCCTCAATGTTGAATGCTTATATGCAAGTTATTAGCCATAAAAAGGATATGGGGGCCTGGGTACTGCCCTGGGGGACATGTATCAATGCACTTTAAAAAAAAAAAATTGTTTTTAAAGGAGCAGTGATTTTAATAATGCTTAAAGTGACAATAAAAATGAAAAATTCCTTTAAATATAGTGCCTAGGGGCCCCCTATAGTCTGCCTGTAAAGTGGCACATCTGTACCATGTATAGAACATGCTTCAGCAAAAATGGCATTTCTAAAGAAAAAAAATGCATTTAAATGTACCTCATGGCTGCAAGCTTCTGCCCGCAATGCGAAAAAGAAATAAAAAAAAAAAGGGGGTCCCATCCCAGTATATACCAGGCCCTTTGGGGGTGATCTCACATCATTTTTTTATTTTGGCGTGGGGTCCCCCCCCCCAAAGTCCCCACTGGACCCTCATTAAAGCATGCAGCCTGGCAGGCCAGGAGAAAAGGGGGGGGACAAGTGAGCGACCCCCCTCCTGAACCATACCCGACCACATGCCCTCAACATGGGGGGGGTGGGTGCTCTGCCCCCCCTCCCCAAAGCACCTTGTCCCCATGTTGATAGGGACAAGGGCCTCTCCCCGGCAACCCTGGGCTGTGGGGGTGGTCTGCAGGCAGCAGGCTTATCAGAACCTGCAAGCCCCCTTTAACTGCTTTCACCATGCAAGGCTTTATTGTGATGGTTATAAAGTGAGTATTGTTACTAGCGTGTGATGGAATAAAAAGTGTTTTTAAAGAGGATGTAAGCCCTCACATATACCCAGTGAAGTGAACAGCCTCAGATGATACAAAGGAATGAAACAAATCTCCCTACATACGTTTTACATGCATTTCTGCTGTCTTCAGCTTTATATAGGTTCAAATCCCAACCACGTCACTACCTGCCTGGAGTTTGCAGGTTTCCTCCCACACTCCAAAAGACATGCTGGTAGGTTAATTGGATCCTGTCTAAATGATCCCTAGTATGAATGTGAGTTAGGGACCTTAGATTGTAAGCTCCTTGAGGGTAGGGACTGATGTGAAGGTACAATGTATATGTAAAGCGCTGCGTAAATTGACAGCGCTATATAAGTACCTGAAATAAAAATTAAAAAAATATACTATTTAGAAAGTGCAGATCGTATGAGGAGATTTTCTATTCCTGTTCAGCACTGCAGTGAAGCCTGGGCATACAGCCAAGACAGCTGATTGGAGGAAAGGCACACATCCCCTCTCCTCATAGGTAGAGACTTACAGAACTGTTCGTTGAATAGTTCAGCACTCTGCTAATCTATTTATAGAATCCTTCACAACACAAAACTCCGTCTGGTTTTATATCATATGTCGGAGAACTTGTCAGAAGTTAGGCTGATAACAGGTGAATATTTATTTTTAGGACACTACAGCATTGAGATAATTGATTGTTATACACATTTTAAAAAGGAAGTGTGTTGGGGTGCTGGCAACTATTTACTAATATTATCTTTTGCATATATATATTATTTTTTGCATACATATTTTTTTGCACATAGCAGCTAGAGCTGTACAATTGAGAATCACATTTTTTTTTGCTTAGAATAAAAAGATCACGATTCTCTCACGATTCTCGCGACAAAAACAAATACAAAAAAAAGTGGGCTAACTTTACTGGTTATTTTTTTTTTTAATTAAATATTTTTTTTGGAAAATACAGTGTGACATAAAATATTGCAACAACCACCATTTTATTCTCTAGGTTCTCTACTAAAAAATATATATATATATATATATATATATATATATATATATATATATATATATATATATATATATATATGTTTGGGGGGTTCTAAGTCATTTTCTAGCAAAAAAAAATGATTTTAACTTGAAACCAACAAATGTCAGAAAAAGGTTTTGTGTTTAAGTGGTTAAACTTAATTCATTTACACAGAAAGTCTATTCCATTGACAAAATGTTACAATGTTTAGACTTTGTTCAACTGCTAAAGAATGCTCTGATTCTTGGCAGACTGCCCGTTTTTTATCTTCCTTTCTTTTGAGGGCTGTGGCTTCAGAAGAGCAGAGAGAATTCTTTGCATAGCAAGAAACGTGAAACACTTATCAAGATCACAACGGGGAAAAAAATCACGATAACGATTCCTGATGATTAATAGTAGCAGCTCACAAGATTGTAACAAAAATAGATTTGTTATATTATTCTTCCCCCGCTGAATTACAGCCTGAAATACATGTTTTTTTGCAAAGCAACAAAGACTAAGGAACTCTATAAACAGGTCAGAGACAGAGCTGTGGAGTAGACATCCCAAACATTAAACATTCAATGGAACATCATTAAATCCATTTTATTAAAATGGAAAAATACAGCACCACTACAAGCCTAACAAGAGAAAGTTGCCCACTAAAACTCAGTATGGGCAAGAAGGGCATTAATCAAAGATGCAACAAAAACAAAAAATTCACAGCAGAGATGGGTTTATCTGTCCATACAACCACTTTAAGCCATACACTTTACAGAGTGGGGCTTCGTGGAAGAGTGCCCAGAAAAAAGTCATTGCTAAGACCCCTTTCACACTGCTGACGTACCGTAATTTTAGCGGCACTATTCGGCCGCTAGCGGGGCGGTTTTAACCCCCTGCTAGTGGCCGAAAAGGGGTTAAATCCGGCCGCAAAACGCCGCCGGAGCGTTTCAATGGGGACCAGCGGTGAGTTCACCGCTCCAAAGAAGCTGCTGGCAGGACTTTTTCTGACGCCCTGCCAGCGCATCACTCCAGTGTGAAAACCCTCAGGCTTTCACACTGGAGGGCATGGAGCAGCTGTTTTAGGGCGTTTTGCAGGCGCTATTTTTAACGCTATAGTGCCTGCAAAACGCTCCAGTGAAAGGGGTCTCATAGTGGATGTAAACCCTCACATATACCCAGTGAATTGAACAGCCTCAGATGATAAACAGAGATTAAACAAATCTCCCTATATAAGTTTTACATGTATATCTGCTGTCTTCATTTGTATATATCTTTTAGAAAATGCTCTTGATGTTAAAGTTTTACTCTTCCTGGTCAGCAGCTGGGAGTGGATTATTGGTATACAGCCAAGACAGCTGATTGGAGGAAAGGCACACACCTCCTCTCCTCATAGGCAAAGGAAGAAAGGAATGTGCAGAGGTCTGCTCTTAGAAGGCAAGCTGACTACTAATCTACTTATAGCAACCTCCCCGACACATTTCTTCTATCTCCCATCTCGGAGAATGCGTGAGAAGTTATCAGGCTGATAACAGAGCTACGGAGCAAGAGACAGCTATAGGACATAGTGCTTTGGAGCAGGGGCGGATCCGGGGGGGGGGGGCAACGGGGCAATTGCACCCCCCGAGAACATACAAGCAGGTGAGCCCTGAGCCGGCGGGTGAGCGAGTAATCATGCCGCCGTGCCGGAGCGGGCGGCTGGCGTGTGACTGAGGCTGAGCGAGGCAGCGAGCAGGCAGGTGTTGAAGCCGCTCCCCTTCTGATAATGTGACTGAAGGGACGTTGCGTCGCGGCCATCTTGGTACTCCCACACTCGTCCACAGTAAGCCTAGTGTTTGTAAGTCGGCAAGCGGACATCTTTATACACCCACCAGAGTCTTGCTTATCACAGTTATTTTTAACAGTAAACTCAACTTATATTTCACTAAATAAGCTGAGTTTACTGTTAAAAATAACTGTGAAAAGCAAGACTCCGGTGGGTGTATAAAGATGTCTGCTTGCCGACTTCTAATTCTAGTCTTACTGCTGACAAGTGAGGGTGTACCAAGATGGCCGCAATGCAACATGCTTTTGCATGCATATTCTGATGAGTTACAATATCTCTCACTGCCCGCCCTCACTCTGGGACACATCCACTAGCAACTTGGCAAGTGACAATCCGCATGTTGTGGCAGGCGACATTGGCAAGTGACAATCTGCATGTTGTGGCAGGCGACATTGGCAAGTGACAATCCGCATCTTGTGGCAGGCGACATTGGCAAGTGACAATCTGCATCTTGTGGCAGGCGACATTGGCAAGTGACAATCTGCATCTTGTGGCAGGCGACATTGGCAAGTGACAATCCGCATCTTGTGGCAGGCGACATTGGCAAGTGACAATCCGCATCTTGTGGCAGGCGACATTGGCAAGTGACAATCCGCATCTTGTGGCAGGCGACATTGGCAAGTAACAATCCGCATCTTGTGGCAGGCGACATTGGCAAGTGACAATCCGCATCTTGTGGCAGGCGACATTGGCAAGTGACAATCCGCATCTTGTGGCAGGCAACATTGGCAAGTGACAATCCGCATCTTGTGGCAGGCGACATTGGCAAGTGACAATCCACATCTGGTGGCAGGCGACATTGGCAAGTGACACGCTGTATCTGGTGGCAGGCGACGGTAGCAAGTGACACGCTCAGGGCTCCCAATGATTCTGATGATTATGGTGAGTTGAACGATTTCATTTTACATTACAATGTAATAATATAAATAATGCGCCTCAATCATCCTGACACCACATCAACCATGGTGCTGTGATGATTGAAGCGCCAACACCAGCCATTGCCCCGACAAATTGCCCGCAAAATTTTATGGCAGTGCCCCTCCCGAGACTAGGCTCTGGATCCGCCCCTGCTTTGGAGAGATAGAAGAAAGCACTGCAGATAAATGTGCCCAGCTCAAATTTCATGAACCAGGTTTACATCCACTTTAACCACTTCAATACAGGGCATTAAAGTGGTGTCCACCCTAAAAATGCATGAATGTGCCTAAAAAAAATAAAATAAAAAAAAATTTGGAAATTTTTTTTTTAACTTACCTCTAAATGCCTGTTGCTAGGGGGTCCCTCGTAGTCTGCCTCTTTCAGTGCCTGGGCTGGTGACATCACTTCCCCTCGGCACAGGAAGGGCTCAGCTCTGCTCCCTCCCTCTTGTCAATCATCTGGGACCCATTACAGGTCCCAGATGACTGAGCGGCCACTTTAATGTAACATTTTGAATGACAATTGCGCAAGCATGCAATACTGTACCCAAATGAAATTTTTAGCATTTTTTTCCCCACAAATAGAGCTTTCTTTTGGTGGTATTTGATCACCTCTGCGGTTTATTTTTTGCGCTATAAACAAAAGAAGAGAGACAAGTTTGAAAAAAAACACAATATTTTTTACTTTTTGCTATAATAAATATCATCCCAATTTTTTTTTTTTTTTTTAAACAATTTTTTCCTCAGTTTAGGCCAATATGTATTCTTCTACATATTTTTTAGTAAAAAAAAAAAAAAAAAAAAATTCGCAATAAGCGTATAGTGATTGGTTTGCGCAAATGTTATAGGTTATATATACGGTTATCTGGAGGAGCGGGAGGGGACGGCCCCCCTCCCGCCGCTGTTCCTGGGCCTCCCGTCCCACCGGGAGACCCGATGTGCGGTCCGGCACTTCCTCCGGCTAGAAAGACTGAATCAAAGCTGGTGCGGCTTGGTTTCAAGTCTCCTATGTGTAAACACGGAAGCGACGTCACGACCTCACTTTAGGTTTACTCCGTTGCCAATGGCGTCGAATTTAAAAAAAACTTACAGTATTCAGAATCGTCGTTTTTGGCGATCTGAATACTTTTGAAGTGCAAAGGAGGGATTTGGGGTCTTTAAGACCCCCGATCCCTCCATAAAGAGTACCTGTCACCACCTATTATTGTCACAAGGGATGTTTACATTTCTTGTAATAGCAATAAAAGTGATCAGATTTTTTTTTTTTTTTTTTACAGAAAAAATAAAATAAAAAAATAAAAATAAAATAAATAAAAAATTTAAAGGGCCCCCCTCCCCACGAGCTTGCGCAGCAAAGAAAATGCATACGTAAGTCGCGCCAACATATGTAAACGGTGTTTAAATCACACATGTGAGGTATCGCCACGATCATCAGAGTGAGAGCAATAATTCTAGCACCAGGCCTCCTCTGTAACTCTAACCTGGTAACCGCTAATTGTTTTTAAAGCGTCGCCCATGGAGATTTTTAGGTACCGTAGTTTGTTGCCATTCCATGAGTGTGCGCAATTTCAAAGCATGGCATGTTAGGTATCTATTTACTCACCATAACATCATCTTTAACAATATACAAAAAAATTGGGCTAACTTTACTGTTTTTTTTTATTCATGAAAGTGTATTTTACCCCAAAAAATTGCGTTTGAAAGACCGCTGCGCAAATACCGTGCGACAAAAAATATTGCAACAATCGCCATTTTATTTTCTAGGGTCTATGCTAAAAAATATATATAATGTTTGGGGGTTCTAAGTAATTTTCAAGTAAAAACTCTATGGATAATTATGAATGATAATTTAGGGTGATCCCTTGCATGTTTGCCATTTGCAAAAATGGTGCCTTATTGGCTAGAAATGCAGCCTGGTCGCTATGTGTCCTCTGTGGCCGCACAGTGCCCCCTCTCCTTCTTTGTCCTGATTACGGTGATCTTTTTGGAGACTTCTTTGGGGTAAGCCTTGGGATGGTGCGGACAATAGCAAATGAGCTATAATTGTTTTTCTTTATTTATGTAATGCTGTATATGTGTTTATTTTTGTAATTTTTACATTATAGCTTTGTATCCCTCTGTATAGTTCTTATATATATATATACACATATACATATATATATATATATATATATATGAATCACAGATGCATAATGCAGAACTGGGGTGCTGGTATTACAGGCAGGGCACAGAGTACTAGTAAGAGACACTTGAAAAACTGGGATTCAGGACTCACAGGAGACAGGAGTAGCTTACAGTAGTAAGATGCTAAGCTACAGGAGCATAGAGTAATGATATGTATGATTAACACAGAGGTGCATAGGGGTCCCAGGAAATACAGGTACACAGGATACAGTTGGGTGCATGAGGAATCTAGGACAGAATGGATTCTTATTGGTACTGGAGAACACACACTGCCTGCATGAGAGTGCTTGGATAGGCTGAGACGCAGAGTCTAAAGAAAAGTCTTCTCCAGAGCTGGAGATGGTTTGCGCCGCAGACTATTCCCAGGTGGTGGATCTCGGACTCACCCAAGCAGGCAGCTATTGGTAACAAAAGGCTGATAAGCAGGCAAGAGTTTCTTGCAGCATTGAAGCACAGGGATTAAAAGACATTAAGGGAGTACAGCCCAAGTTGACATGTGAAAAGACAAACAGGAATCACTACAGCAAGTAGAAATGCACAAGACAACGAGCAGGAACCAATCTAGCTAAAAAAAAATATCTATATCTAAAAAAAAATATACATGTTAACTTTTTTGCCTGAGTGTAGATCTATGTCTGCTCCAATCATGCTTATTAGTAATTATAACTGTGTGAAATCAATTATGTTTCAAACAAAATTTAAGACATTTGAGGATAAACTTTTGATGGCTGGCTGTCAGATCTGAGTTACTAAGAGCCCACTTGACTGCCTTAAAATGGATGTAAACCCACTACCATCATTTGCAAGATATTAACATAGTTAATATCTATAATGATATACATGTCTCCTGCTTGTATCCGTTTGTTTTATTACTCACCCCCTCAGCTGTAATTTGCCCCACAATATCGCCAAATTGGTGGGAGTTTCTTATTCCCGGCGCTCGGTGGGCGGAGTCATGACATCAGAAGACTCCTCAGCCCACCGCTACACTCCTCTGGCCATCTGGCGTTGCGAGGATGAGCTTCGTGCCAGGGAAGACTGAAGTGCGTGTGCAGGAGTGACAGAGCGCGTTCTGTGAAGAAGCAGAGCGCGCTCATGTTACTCCTGCGCATGTGCAGAAGAAAGCTTACTCCCCCCCTCCTTCCCCGCAGCCGGCTTCCCTCTCCTCTACAATCCTCTCCTCTACCACGGGCTGCGAGGGGGGGGGGTGGGTGGCACGGGGGAATCTGTCAGGATGGAGAGCAGAGAAAGGGGCCGGTATATCAATTACCAGCCCCTTTCTATTCTGAATGGGAGACAGAGCATTTGTTACCGATCGCTCCTGTGTCCTGTGATAACTGAGCAAGTAACCTGTGTGTTACTATGCTCAGTTTATGAATGGAGAAGAGCCTCTGTCTTCCCTCCATTCATCTTCAATGCAGAGAAAAGGACTGGGGTATCTGTATCCTGTCCGTTTCTCTGTCTCAAATGGGAGATGTCAGGGGTCTTGGTTTAGACCCCTGACATGTCACCAAAGCCCCCAACAGGGCTGAAATATATAAAAGGTATAAAAAAAAAAAAAAAAAAAGACAAAAAAATGAAATTTGAAAATAACAAAAGACTGACACCACATTATAAATAGATAATTGCGCTAATATTAAAGCGGGGTTCTACCCAAATTTTGAACAATATCTGTATGTATTCTCTTTCTTGCCTAGATGCTGACATGCCGTTTAAAAAAATTTAAATCGCCGTAATTACCTTTTATTTTTCTATTCTTCTTTGCACTTCCTGGTTCTCCTCCCGTGGGAGTAGGCGTGTTTCTAGCCTCTCCCAGACTCCTGGGAGCTAGTCTCAGGCTTCCCAGGATGCCACTGAGCATGTGCGGGAACGAGTGGTGAATGCTGGGAGTACAGCATTCACCACATCCAGGAAATAAATGCTTGTGGGCTTCAAATGCCCACAATGAAGATGGAAACCGCCTGCAGTGAATAATATAAGTTATTCTTTCTGACTAAATCTGACACAGGCCGACATATTACACACAATATGTGAGTATGTAATGCTGAGAAGAAAAGTTTGTGAATGAACTCAAAAAAAAAAAAAAAAACGATAGATAGGTGGACCCCCGCTTTAACTTACTAATATTGCACAGTGTACCACCAAATATGTGAATAATTGTGAGCATATAATGAACCATACAAAATAAATACAATTAATAATTTCCTTCTGTGTAATGATAGCAATAGAGCAAACTTTTGCCAAAGGTAAAGAATATCACATTCCACTGCGTGCAAAACAAATTATCTGTGTGTGTATATATATATATAAATGTAATAAAGCTGTGTCCAGCAGCAACCCACCCCCCCCCCCCCCCCCCCCCAAATAAGACCAGTGGAGTGTCTGCAGCCAGGGCTGAGATTATGCTGAGGTGTGGAACATCCAATCCTGGTAGAGCAGCAGAAGAAAGGAGGGAATTAAAAAAGAATGCCTGTGTCTTAGGCTACTGCGCGAGATCTGTAACTCACCTGTCACTCACAGCAAGGGGGGGTATTTGACAAAGTTTTTCTCTTTGTCAAGATTTTTCTCACTGAACAATAAAAGAGGATTGCTCAGACATGGATTAACTCTGTGTGACAAGACTGGGCTCAAATGATAGGAAATCTTATACTCTACATTATGACACCAAAAAAATAAAAAATTTTCGGGGTTTACATCCACTTTAACTGCATCATCATGACCAATGATAGTGTATAGCGAACCCACATCAGCTGTGGCAATGTTGGACATGATGAAGAGGTTAAGGCAGTCAGGTGGGCTTTTAATAGCTCAGATCTGACAGCCAGCCATCAAAAGTTTATCCTCAAATGTTTTAAGTTTTGTTTGAAACATAATTATTTTTGGTATAGGGATAATTACTATTTACAGAGTAAAGGGGTAGCTATGGGGTCTAAGTTTGCCCCTAGTGTGGCGCACCTTTTTATGGTATGTTGCGAAGTGGGTGATGTACTATGTGAGTGGCCAGGTGCATTGGTAGTTTACAAGAGGTACATTGATGACCTTTTGATTGTATGGAAAGGGGACAGAGAATCCTTTGATAGGTTCATGTGTAATATGAACAATAATTCCAAAGATATTGTATTATCTTGGACTGTAAGTGAAGAAAAAGTAGTATTCCTGGATTTGGAAATTTTTAAGGATCAAGGTTACATACGGACTATGAATTACTGCAAACCTACAGACAGAAATTCATAGCTCCCAATAGACAGTTGTCATCTTAATATTCGGCTGAATAATATCCCCAAGGGCCAGTTCATCAGAAAAGAAGGAACTGCTCTGATGAATTGGACTATCTTTGCCAGAGGTTCTGGCTAATCGGTTCATTGAAAAGGGTTATGAACCCTCTTCTATTCAGAATGACCAAAGGGGAGAGTTAGATATGGATAGACAGTAATGCCGCATACACACGATCGGACTTTCCGCCAACAAAACCGTGGATTTTTGTTTGAAGGTTGTTGGCTCAAACTTGTCTTGCATACACACGGTCACACAAATGTTGGCCAACAATTCAGAACGTGAGAACATGGTGACGTACAACACATACGACGAGCCGATAAAAAGGAAGTTCAATAGCCAGTGCGCCACCCTTTGGGCTCCTTCTGCTAATCTCGTGTTAGTAGAAGTTTGGTGAGATGATTCGCGCTTTTCAGCCTCGTGCTTTTCAGTTTGTCCTTGTGGGTTCGTATCTGTTCTTCAGTGAGTGTTGTCAGTTCATTCCTGTCTTTCAGTGCGTTCTATTTATAGTTCACGTCTGTTTTTCAGTGAGTTCTTGTCCGCTCATTTCTGATTTTCAGCTCGTTCTTCTCAGGTCCTTTCTGATTTTCAGTACGTTCTGTCAGTTTGGTCTGACTAGACGACCATTTTCTAGCCATGTTGCGGGTACATACTCGTCGTAGAGTTCGTGCTGTTCTTGGGCTTGGCGCTGGAGTTCTTGCTTTGACCCAAGTCCAGTCCATGAACGGGGGATGAGGAGTTCATGGACCAAGAATTGGTTACTTAATCGTGACCAACTCTCTCATATGCCTTTGCTGACAGAGCCCCAGGAGGATAATCCTGACGATTTCAGGAATTATCTCCGGATGACGGACCCCGTTTTTCACCATCTGTTGGCTTTGCTGTCCCCCTATATTACCAAGCAGGACACCTGCATGCGGCAAGCCATTACTCCTGAGCAAAGGCTCGTCGCCACCTTGCAGTACTTGGCGACGGGGAGAAGTCTCCAGGATATTATGTTTACGACTGGGATTTCCCCCCAGGCTCTGGGAATCATTATTCCAGAGACCTGTTCTGCCATCATTCAGGTCCTGCAGAAGGACTATATTAAGGTAAGTTTTATCCTTTAACATCACATTCTATGTATTTAATGTTTGCTAATGTATTGTATTTATTTCATCATTCCATAATTACCATGATTGTAATATGCTGTGAATGTCCTCTTTGTCCTCATGCATGTTGTAAGCTTTTAGTGCTCCTTTTTTGTCTTTCATGCAAATTTGCACTCACTAACCTCCCCAGCATGCTATCCTGGGCCTATGCATACCTAGCCTAGTAACTTAACAATGTATTTTGTCAGCTCCATTGTAGTGCTTACCCTAAACACCCCCTAAAATGTGTCCAAATGTTATTGTTGTCATTAATTCATGCATAGTGCAAGAGGCTTTTTTTGGGGGGCCAAAACTCATTTGGAACCCTCCCTCCCCCCCAACCGCTAAGTCAACCGATACCAATACTCTATCTGCTGACTTTGCCAAACCCATACACACTATACCTTTTGTGGTCAAATTTATGGATGAATTCACCAAAGCATGTAGTGCAAGTGCCTGCCTGAATGCTTTCAAATGGTACCGTTTCAAGTTTTGTTCTCCTATTATCTTGATAATTGCAGAATGTAAAAATGTGCTTCAATATGGACAGTGTGTATTCATATTTTTTGATTATGACACTTCTTACCTGTCCAGTGGGCTGCCAATAGTGCAAGTAAGGAGGGGCTGGCCAAAGTAACACACATTTATGCATTCAGCTCTCAATGAAGTGGAGAAGGTTACCTGTCCAAAACATCTCCCCCTCCACCCTAAAATGTTTACAATGGGCTATCAGAGGGGGTGAGGAATCTGATAAGTTGACCTTATACTTTTGACTTAAATACTCCATTTAAATAAATGTTATACTTATGTTGGCCAAGAATGTTTGTGTCTAATCTGCTTTCAGTGTTATGTGCAAAAGTACCAATTTTTTTTTTTCTTGTTTGACTCCACAGTTTCCTTCCAACTCACAGGAATGGCAGACTGTGGCCTCCCAATTCGCCCAGCAGTGGAACTTTCCCAATTGTGGTGGTGCGATAGATGGGACGCGCCCGGATCGTCCCACTCCCCAACTACAACTACAAGGGGTACAGTAGTATTGTGTTGTTGGCGGTGGTGTCGGCGACTTATGAGTTTCTGTATCTGGACGTGGGGAAGAATGGCCGTATGTCGGATGGAGGAGTCATTGCCCAGACTGAATTCTACAGGCGTCTCCAGACTGGCAGCTTGGGATTGCCTCCTCCAGCGGATAATGTGGCGGGCCTCCCATTTGTTTTTGTTGCGGATAAGGCTTTTGCGCTGGGGGAGCATTTGATGAGGCCGTTGCCCATGAGAACCCTGACCCCGGACCAGAGAGTTTTTAATTGCTGGCTGGCCCGTGCCAGAAGAGTGGTGGAAAATGCCTTTGGCATAATGGCCAGCCGGTTCCGTCTTTTCTAACGGCCATAAATATGGCTGAATACAAACAGAACCATATCATTTTATGCTGCTGCATTTTACATAATTTTATGCGTAAAAATGCAGCCAACTATCTGGTCTCACTTGCAACTGAGGCCGGCTCACCAGAAGAAATAATGATGGCACTTGAAGCTAGCAGTCCTGGCTTGCCCCCCCAAAGCGCCCACGAAGTACGGCAAAGCTATCTGGAGTTTTTTGTGGGTAGCGGGGCAATTGATATGCCAGAGAATCTGTAAGCCCTTTCTAATACATTTTTGGTGAAAAACTAAACTCATATTTCATTTGATTTACTGCTTGCGTTTCTTATCTGTCTCCTAGGTTTTCCAATGGCCTTTTATTTTTGGCCATTTTCTTCAATAGTGCAAACGTAACTTATTTGATACATGAGGCGACAATATCTTCTTCGGCTAACTATTATGTTCTGTTGCGCTATGGGTCTGCTACACACACACAATGTTTTTGTTGTTAATGTATGTAATGCATTAATGATAAAAATAATCATCCTTTTAAACTTCATGAACTAATTGCTTGTAGTCCCTAAAATGGCCTGAATTTTGCGAATTCAACAGCACGGTGGGGGTTATTTACTGAAGGCAAATCCACTTTTCACTACAAGTGCACCCCATTGTCCATGTAACTACACCAACCTACTAAAAAAAATGGTATTGAGAATTTAAAGAAGAAGCCACACAATGCTGAGTATAAAACATTTTACTCCAAGCACATTCACTTGTGCGTTACAAAAAAGGGTTTTTAAACAAACCAACATCTTTGCTGAATAACATGTATGACAGTAGATATAGCCGTTTTTGTGGCTAAACAGGCATGTTTAAAAACATAACATCCACATCCCCAACTCAGGAATTTATAAAGTTCAACTTTGATAAAGTGAAGGCCATATGAGACATTAGTATGTCAAAACTGTGTTGATTTTGCCTTCATCAGATGGGATGATCTCACCCCTATAAAAGCCAAATTTTGAAGATGCACACAAATTGGGACTCAAAAAATGGATTTTTAATACAGCTTATCTGTAAAATCCTTTTCTTGAAGTACATCACGGGACACAGAGCACCATAATAATGACTAATTGGGTTATACGCTACCTTTAGGTGATTGGACACTGGCGACCAATAGAAAGACGGTTCCTCCCATATAATCCCTCCTATACAGGAAATACCTCAGTTTTGTAGCAAGCAATGACGATCCCAGAAAAGAGGGGAGGGACCTCTGTGTCCCGTGATGTACTTCAAGAAAAGGATTTTACAGGTAAGCTGTATTAAAAATCTATTTTTCTTTATCGTACATCACAGGACACAGAGCACCATAATAATGACTAACTGGGATGTCCTAAAGCAATGCACCTGGGGGGGGGGACACACACAATATCCCTAAGCCCAAACAGGCCCGAGACTATAAAGCTGCCTGCAACACGCTGTGGCCAAAAACTGTTTCTTTTTGAGATCTAACATTCCCCTGGTAAAACCTGGTGAACGTATGAACTGAAGACCAAGCGGCCGCTTTGCAAACCTGAGCAATAGACACCTGTTGGCGTACTGCCCATGATGCACTAACCCTTCTAGTGGAGTGTGCTTTTAAATCCCAAGGTGGAACCTTGTGCCTTAATCCATACGCCTGGATAATAGTCTGGCAAATCCACCTAGATAGTTGAACTTGTTGCCGGCTGTCCTTTTCTAGGACCTTCCGGCAGGACAAAAAGGCAGTCAGTCTTCCGAAAAGAAGTTGACATCTTTAAGTAAACCTTGATCGCCCTCACCACATCCAGCGAGTGAAGCGACCTTTCCTCCCTAGTTTTAGGGTTTGGAAAAAAGGAAGGTAGAATGATATCCTGATTCAAATAAAATTTGCAAACTACCTTTGGTAAAAAATCCAGACGAGGGTGCATGACCACTCTGTCCTTATGAAGAATCAAAAAAGGTTCTTTGTAAGAAAGGGTGGCCAATTCTGACACCCTTCTAGCCCACGTTATAGCAACCAAAAAAAAAAACTATTTCCTGGTTAATAGGACAAACGGAATATGTCCAATAGGTTCAAACGGTTGACTCTGTAAGGCTGACAGGACCAAATTTAGGTCCCAGGGACATAAAGGTGGCTTCACCGGTGGCCTCAGGTTCGTTACTCCCTTGACAAAGGTTCGTACCAAAGAATTGGGATGCAATTGGTCTTTTGAAAAATACCAATAAAGCCGAAATCTGTCCTTTAATTGTCCCTAAAGCCAGCTTCAAGTCTACTCCTGCTTGAAGAAAGGCCAGAACTCTTCCAATCGTATACCTACGAGGGCTTCACTTCCTTCCCTCACACCAAGAAATGTATGACTTCCAGACTCTATAATAGATAGCTCTAGAAACTGACTTTCTAGCGTTTATCAGAGTGGACAAGACTGAACCCATAATACCACGGTCTTTCAATATTCTGGTCTCAATAGCCATGCCATCAAATTCAGCAACCGAAAAGAAGGAAGGAATATGGGTCCTTGAGACAACAGGTCTGAACGGCATGGAAGGACCAATGGGTCCTGCACTGCCAACTTCACAATCTCTGAGTACCAGGATCGCTGGGGCCACTAGGATCAATGGCTTCCGTTCCTCCTGTATTCTGCGTAGTAAGTGCGGCAGAGTTTGGATCCGAGGAAAGGCATATATCAGAGAATACTGATCCCAAGGAACTACTAATGCGTCTATTCCGACAGCAAGCGGATCCTTGGTCCTGGATACAAACCTGTCCAGCTTGGCATTGAATCTGGATGCCAGCAGATCCACATCTGGGGTCCCCCAGTGTTGGCAGATTTGTAGAAAACCTTGGGATGCCGGGACCATTCCCCTGGCAACAATTTTTGGCGACTTAGGAAGTCTGCCTGTCAATTGTCCACCCCCGGTATAAACACTGCTGAAAGAAACGCCACATGCTTTTCTGCCCAAGTCAATAAGTAATTTACTTCTCTTTGGGCTGCCCGACTCCTGGTACCTCCCTTGTGGTTGATATATGCCACTACCGTGGAGTTGTCGGACTGGACTCGGACGGGGTGACCCCGTAACTTGGACGTCCAGAAGAGCAGAGCCAGACGAGCTGCCCGAATCTCCAATAGATTGATGGGCAGGGACCTTTCTGCCTGGGACCATATTCCCTGAACAGAGGCCTCCTCCAGGAATGCTCCCCAGCCTAGACGACTGGCGTCTGTAGTTACCACTCTCCAAGCTGTTGGAGGAAAGGATTTTCCTTTTCTCAAATTGCTGGTTTTTAACCAAGAGAGGTTCCATTGTACCTGTGGGGACAGAACCATAGGATGATCTAAGGTTCGAGCAGACCTTTCCCAGGCTTCCAGAATACTGTTCTGGAACACCCTGGAGTGGAACTGTGCATATGGAATTGCGTTGAAGGATGACACCATTTTGCCCAGCAACCTCATGCACAGCCGAATTGAAGGTCTTGGTTCTTTTTTCACCTTCTGGACGAGTTCCACTATGGAAATGACCTTTAAGGGGGGTAAAAACACCCTTTCTTGGGCGGTATTTAAGACCAGACCCAGATACACCAAGGCTTGGGTCGGACAAAGGGCTGACTTGTACACATTTAGAATCCACCCTAGGCATTGTAAAACCTGCACTGTTCTTGACACGTTTTGGATCAGGATGGGCCAAGAGCAATCCCTCAGGAGAAGATCGTCCAGATATGCTAACACAGAGATCTTCTGGGACCTTAGGGATGCCAACACCGGGGCCAGAATCTTTGTGAAAACCCTGGGGGCCGTGGCTAGACTGAAAGACAGTGCCACGAATTGAAAATGATGGCCTTCTACTGTGAAACGCAGAAACCTTTGATGTGGTCCGAAGATTGGTACATGAAGGTATGCGTCCTTGATATCTATGGACGCTAAATAATCTCCCTTTCTCAGAGATTTTATTACTGAACGAACCGACTCCATACGGAATTACCGGACATTTACAAAGAGGTTGAGAGCTTTGAGGTCCAAAATGGGCCTTACTTCCCCATTTTGGAAAGGAAAAGCTGCAAGTAGCCTATTGCATGGCGTCTCAGCAGACCAGTTCTTTAGCCACAAAACCCTGCGCATATGTATGGACAGTAACGCAAAACATAGAGCATGCAAAACATAGAGCATGAGGAAGCTCCGACAATTTCTCGGTAGGTTCCTCCTGACAAGGCAAGTTTTTTATTAACCTTTTACAACGGTCCTTTAGGGATTGGCAAATCCCAATAGCTGCAACTGCTGGCTGAACTGCTGCACCAGCCACCGCAAAAGAGGCTTTTAATAAGGAATCTAGCTTTTTATCAGCCGGATCCTTAAATACCTGGGCATTATCCACTGGGCAGGTTAAATTCTTATTCACTGAAGAAATGGCGGCATCCACCAAAGGTGTACCCCATCTCTTCCTGAACTTTTCCTCCATAGGATATAAGACAGAAAACCTCTTTGGAGGTAAGTATATCCTGTCAGGATGATCCCAGTCTGCGTAAACCACCTGCTCCAATAATGGATGCAAAGGAAATGCTTGGGAACCTTGCTGAGGTCGCAAGGATCCCAAAGTAGAACAGGAGAGTCCAGACTCCTGAACCGGGGGTAACTTAAACCCAACTCGTACCATCTCAGTCAGAGATCGGATAAACAATTTCTGGGAATGGGAGGCTGAAATTGGCTCCTTTGAACCTGAGTCCTCAGCTGAGGATTCTTCAGCCACTCCTTCCTCCCAGTACTTTATGGCCACCTCCTCCAAGTCCTCTGCCCACTCTGGTTCCAGATCACCTGGACCCATCTGGCTATAAGAGTCCTGGTGCTCTAGTGATTCTCCACTTGGCCCAGGCTCAGGGGAGGGAGATCTATTACGCTTCTTCCCTCCCTGCGTTACAGAAGCAATCATGCCAGCTATTTTGTCTTCTAGGCCCGCTAATGCAGATGCCAAATCATCCTTAGTAACATAAGCCGAGGCAGGAATATTGGTAGTGGCCACTATGCCTGACAAATGCAATGGCTCAGCCAGGCCAGATGCCACAGGTCTTTCAGGGGAGACTGAGGCTGCATCAGCATGGGGATGGTCTCCTGTTTTCAAGGGAGTTACTCTTACCCCTGTGCCTGCCCTGCTCCCTGTACCTCATTTTCTGGAAGACATTGCTTACATACAAGGAAAAAAAAAAATACTCCCCACACAAGCTGTAACCAGCGTTTAACCTGTCGCAACGGTATCCAAAAACCTCCAGACTCACGTGCCCAAGTATCGCTCTGTGCTGTCCCAGCACACGCCAGGAGCTCCAGCTCCTTATAAAGCCTAACCTGGCAGTGGACTGAGCGCATGCGCGTGCCCGTGCGGGCAGCGGCATGCACGCCGCATCTGCCGTGCCCAGACGCACGCCGCGCATCTGCGACACGCACAGCAACGGGCACACCGATGGCGCGCACAACTGCGCACGCCCGCCAAGTGCGTGCCATACCGGTCATCTGTAACTTTCCAGACACAAGCATAAGGTTTAACAGAGGGAATATGTATAAAAAAAATTCCCAAAGGGAGTACTCACCGTCCCAAGCAGCAGGGCCTGTTTTGCCAGGCCCAGTCTTCCCCCATCACAGCGGGTAGCGCCTCAGAGGACCTTCAAAGACCGGGTCACCAATTCCTTGGGGTCCACACCCTTGGACCTGTAAGGCACCCTTCTGGTTTACCTTGGGCAAGTTATGACCAGGAATACCAACTTTAACAAGGGTCCAGCACCATATAGAACACATTACAAGCAAAACCTCGCTCTTGAACCGAGGCTCGGATACCATCCACTTTAGCTTTCTTATGCCATCCAAATGGATCCGATTATAACATCCTCACTGGGACATTTATTTGTAGAATTTTGAAGAGCTTCAACAGCCATGACCATCACCTTCAAGACACTGTTGAAAAAACTGAGGTATTTCCTGTATAGGAGGGGTTATATGGCAGGAACTGTCTTTCTATTGGTTGCCAGTGTCCAATCACCTAAAGGTAGCGTATAACCCAATTAGTAAGTATAAAATTGATTCGCTCTAAAATATGACCAATGTGCAAAAAACAAACTATAGCAAAAAAATGCTCAAATAAATAAATATTGCATATAAACCTAAAATAAAATGGTATAAATGATTCTGGTGCTAATACATGAATTTAAATTCCCCATAGAAATGTTCCACAAAACTGGTGGTGTGACGGTGAATAAAAAAATATTAAAAGAACTCTGAAATAAAAATTATCCCAGCGGAGATAAGTTTTTAGGAGAAATAAAAGTAATTAAACAATTCCTTCCCTTTATCCAATTGATTGATTGACTGGGTTAAATCGTTTGTTTCAGGATATTTGGTTTTTCTTGCATCCCACTTCAGCCACTTCAGCCAATGATACTGATTCGGTTCTCAGGGTAAAGATTTATGCAAGACAAGCAAAAAGATATATCATTGTGCGGTGAACTAGTAAAATAGTACACAAGCAAACAGCTGAGAGGATCAAATGCAACCGCAGAATGTGGGGACACAACAACTATGCTCCTCAAAAGAAAAGAACTCTCAGCAGGCGTCTGTAGCAGCTACAGCTAAATTAGAGCGCTTTGTCCACACCCCGGCTCAGACGCCAACAAAAGGGGGTTCGCGGACTAAAGCCAACAGGGGACATTGCCAGATAGAAAAAGCCAGGGTCATTCCTCAACACCCGCACTAGCTGCTCCAATAATAAAAATTGTGAGCAATAAGAGTCCGGGGCCAACTGAACAAAACTTAGAGATATACCCTGATTCGGGCCCATTCTCTGAGAAAGAACCGACATTAAAGGATGTATTTCTGACTGTGAATGCATGCAAGTTCTCATTAAAGGAATTATGTGACCAGCTGAAGGGAGTGAAGGAGAACCTGATATTGGGCAGACAAGTCTTGCAAAACACTGCAGAAAGAACAACAGCCTTGGATGGGAGAATAGGCCAGATGGAAGATGATATATATCCATTAAAAAATGAGGTTAAAAACATGAAAGAACAGATATGAGTCAAAAATGGATGAGATGGAGAATAGGTTCCAGAGGGATAATGTGAGGCTGGTGGGGCTGCCTGAAAAGAGTGAAGGCCCTAATCCCATAGAGTTTTTAGAGACATGGTTTGCCTAGCTGTTTGCAAAAATGGGATTTTTAAAAAAGCTTACCTGTAAAATCCTTTTCTTTGAAGTACATCACGGGATGCAGAGCCATAGTAGTTACTATGTGGGTTCACATCTTCGGGTGATGGACACTGGCACGCCCTAGGATAAAAAGTGCACTCCCTATATAACCCCTCCCACTACTATCTGTTTTGTAGCAAAGCAATACACGTGTATACCAAAGAAGAGAGGGACCTCTGTGTCCCGTGATGTACTTCAAAGAAAAGGATTTTACAGGTAAGCTGTTTTAAAAATCTTATTTTCTTATCGTACATCACAGGACACAGAGCCATAGTAGTTACTATGTGGGATGTTCCATAGCAATGCCAACTGAAGGGAGTGAGACACAACAAAAAGTAGGGCAATAAGAGACTAGAGGACTAATACTGCAGCCTGCAATACCCTGCGCCCAAAGGCGATATCCTCATGACCTTTTACATCTATTTGATAGAATCTGGTAAATGTATAGAACTAAGACCAAGTTGCGGCCTTACAGATTTGAGCCATGAGATTTGGAGGCTTGGTGATGCACTGCCCAAAAAGCACTAACAGCCGTAGAGGAGTACGTTTTGATTTGAGAGGGTGGAATCCACCTCTTTAACCATGTGCTTGAACGATTACTTGTCGAATCTATTTAGAATAGTAGATTTCGAAGCTGCCTGTTCTCCTTTAGGACTTTCAGGCAACACGAATAAAAAACATCCGTTTTTCGAATCTGAGCAATCGCCTTTAAAGTAGACATTGACTGCTCTCACCGCATCAAAAAAAATGTAGTGATTTTTCTTCCAAAGAACAGGATTCTGGAAAAAGGAAGGTAGAACAATATCCTGGTTTAGATAAAAACCTGATACTACCTTTGGTAAAAAGTTAGGATGAGGACACAATACTACCTCGTCTTTGTTAACAACAAAAATATTGCTCTTTACAAGAAAGAGCAGCTAATACTGATACCCTTCTTGCAGCAGATATGGTTACCAGAAAAAAATAGTTTTGCTTGTCAAAAAAAGGACCAAGGGAATATGTTGCATCGGCCCAAAAAAAGGCTGTTTTGTGATGTCGACAAAACTAAATTCAAGTCCCAAGGGTTCAGGGGTTACTTAACCAGAGATTAAGCCGAGTTACCCCCTGAATAAAGTTATGGACCAAAGAATGCGAAGCATTGGTCATTGAAATAATACCGATAAGGCCGAGACCTGTCCTTAGAAAGCACTCAAGGCCAGCTTTATTTCCCACCCCATGTGCAGAAAAAATCAAGGACTCTACCTAGACTTATTTCCTGGGGTGCAGCTCCTGGTTTCACACCAGGAGACATATGTTTCCCAGACTCAATAATATATAACCATGGAGGCCGGCTCTGCATCAACCAAGGTAGAAAACTACCAAATCTGACAGCCCACGCTTCTTCAGAGTGTGGACCTCAATAGTCAAACCGTTAAATTTAGCGTTTGTAAAGTAGGATGGAACTCCGGACCTTGCAAGAGAAGGTCTGGCCGCGAAGGTAAGGTCCATGGGTTCCCTACTACCATCTCTACGATCTCTGCATACCAAGATTTACTGGACCCCGCCGGGGTTACAAGAATCAACAACTTCCCTTCTTGCTTGATCCTGTGAAGAAGTTGTGGATGCAGGCAGAATAGGAGGGAATGCACAAATCAGTGAGAACCAATTCCACGGGGATATGAAGGCGTCCGTTCCACGTGCTAGCGGATCCTTTGTTCTTGACACAAAGTTGTCAATCTTATTTGTTGATCCTGGACGCAAAGAGATCTATGTCTGGGATTCCCCATCCTTGACATAATGACAGGAAGATATTGGGGTGAAGGAACCATTCTCCCAAGAAAAACTGTTGGCGACTCAAGTAGTCCGCCTGCCAATTTTCTATTCCTAGAATGAAAACTGCTGATAGGCAAAATACATTGTTTTCTTCCCAAGACAGGATAAGCTCCACCTCTCTGGGCCGCACAACTTCTTGTGCCCCCTTGGTGATTAATATAGGCCATTGCTGTGGCATAAACGGATTGACTCTTAGCAGGACAATACCTTAAACTGAATGTTCAGGCCTCAGAACCAAGTGTTCTGCCTGCATTTTTAAAATGTTAATGAGCAAGGCCATTTCTGATCTAGGCCACTTCTCCTGGACAGCTGTCTCTTTCAGAACTGTCCCCCAACCTAAACAAAAAAAGGTTGGCATATGTTGATACTACTTCCCAGATAACCGAAAGAAGGATTTTCCCCTTAGCAGCTTTTTAGATGTTAACCATAAACTGAGGTTTCGGCGCACTCAGCCTACAGCAACTGGTATTTCCAGGTGGTCTTTTATCCGGGTACTAACTAGGGATGCACCGAAATTTCGGCCGCCGAAACATATCGGCCGAAAATGGCCCTTTCGGCAAAAAGCCGAAAGAGAATTTTTGCCGATACTGAATGGGGCGAGGCCTGGGCAGGGCTTCCTATATATCGTAGAAGAGAGGAGAGCCGCCGCCTGTTTGATTACAGCACCGGGAACATCACAGCTTACATTTCAATAGCGGTGTGTTCCCCGCTGCGTGCCGTCACATAAAGCCCCCCCCCTTGTCCGGGGGGAACACACAGCTATTGAAATGAAAGCTGTGATGTTACCGGTGCTGTAATCAAACAGGCGATCTCTTGTATCATGTCCGCAGTCTCTGACCATCTCCTGTACCATGTCCGCAGTCTCTGACCATCTCCTGTACCATGTCCTCAGTCTCTGACCATCTCCTGTACCATCTCTGCAGTCTCTGACCATCTCCTGTACCATGTCTGCAGTCACTGATCATCTCCTTTACCATGTCCTCAGTCTCTGACCATCTCCTGTACCATGTCCTCAGTCTCTGACCATCTCCTGTACCATGTCCTCAGTCTCTGACCATCTCCTGTACCATCTCTGCAGTCTCTGACCATCTCCTGTACCATCTCTGCAGTCTCTGACCATCTCCTGTACCATCTCTGCAGTCTCTGACCATCTCCTGTACCATCTCTGCAGTCTCTGACCATCTCCTGTACCATCTCTGCAGTCTCTGACCATCTCCTTTTCGGGATCAAGGAAGATTTAATTTTCGGTATCGGTTTCGGCACCAAAAAACCCATTCGGTGCATCCCTAGTACTAACCAGGCCCGGCCCTGCTTAGCCTCCAAGAATGGACGAAATTGAGCGCTATCAGGGTGATGTGGCCGTAGGCCTTGGAGTCAGACACATTGGGAATATAGAGCTTGAATTCTCTATTTCACGCCGATAGGATGCTGCTTAGCAGCAGTCCAGAATGAGATTGAGCATAAAGAACAGCCTTGAATGAAGCCATCATCTTTCCCGACAACCTCACGCAAAGTTGAATAGGAGAAAAAACATCTTGCTTCGACTACCTAGATCAGACCTTTATGGCGCTGATCTTAGCCTGAGGTACGAATACCCTTTTTTGGGTGCATCTATTATCGGACCCAAGTATTTTCTTCATGTTTTAAAGAAGATTGCTCCTAGGTTTAGAATCCAACCTAGATATTCCAGGTAGTCGAATGAGGTGACCATACTTTTGGTCTAAGCGGGCTACCGACTGGTATAACAAGAACAGATCGACTAGGTAAACCATAATCATACCTTAGGCCCTCAATCTGTCTAGAGAAGGAGCCAGAATCTTGTACTCGAGGTGTAGCAGCTAGATCAGAAAACAGAGCTACACAATGAAAAAGAAGATTTTCCACTTTGAAAGAAAATAATACTAGTGAGCGAGGAAATAGGCATGTGGAGATATGCATCTTCATGCAAAAAAGGGGGATATTATATTCAGCAACTGAATTTTAGATTTTTGAGATCTAGAATGTCCATTTGGATTTAACCAAATCCCAATCTCTGCTCTTACATAGGGCCACTATGAACTCTTTTTGCCAGAATATGGTCCAATGCTCGAGAGAAAGATTTTTTTTTCTCTGGATCCTTAGGAACGTTTGAGCAGAAAAAAATGAGGAGACAGAAACTCTTGGAACTCCAGTTTGTACGTTGGAGCTATTGAGGAAGTCCCCCATTCGTCTTGACATTCCTTCTGCCAGATCTCTGAGAACTGTAGAAGAATTCTTCCCCTTTGCCCCTATTGAGCAAGCAGGAGCACCTCCTCATAAGGAGGCTACAATATCTTGTAGGCTTCTTCCCTCAAGACCTTTTGTTCCTGGGGTTAACCCTGAGGATTACCCCTTAAACCTGATGGTGGAGGCCATCGTGACTGCCTGGAGGCTGATGCCCCCCCTGGCACAGAAGAAGGAACTTTGAAATAAAAAACATAATTAGTCCGTCATTTAAAAGGCAAAAGGGGTATCTTTCTTTTGCTAGAAATTCTTTGGATATATCCAAAATATCCCCAGATAGCTGTTTTCCCGCAAAAGGGAAGACTAGCCACGAGCTTCTTGCATGACGTTTAGAGAAGGTGCAATCTGTCATAGCAATTATTGCAAACATAAAGCTGCCTCCTGGACCTGCTGAGCAGGATAATCTTAAACACCTGTTAAAACTGGTTTCTCAATGATTAACCACTTCCCGCCCGCCCTATAGCGGATTGACGTCCGGGAAGTGGTTTTGTTATCCTGACTGGACGTCATATGACGTCCAGCAGGATAACATGCCGCAGCGCGCCACCGGGGGCGCGCATCGCGGCGATCGGTGGAGCGGTGTGTGTCAGTCTGACACACCGCTACACTGATCTTGGTAAAAAGCCTCCGGCGGAGGCTCTTTACCACGTGATCAGCCGTGTCCAATCACGACTGATCACGCTGTCAATAGGAAGAGCCGTTGATCGTCTCTTCCTCACTCGCGTCTGACAGACGCAAGTAGAGGAGAGCCGATCGGCGGCTCTCCTGGCAGGGGGGGTCTGCGCTGATTGTTTATCAGCGCAGCCCCCCCGCAGATCACCACACTGGACCACCAGGGATCACCACTAGGACCACCAGGGAAGGGGCAACATGTGGATGGCCAGGTATGTACCCCATGGCCATCCACATGTGCCCAGTGTGCCAAATCTGTGCCAATCAGTGCCCACAAATGGGCACTGATTGGCACAATTATGTTGCAGTGATGCCCAGCAATGCCACCCTTAGGGGCATCACTGCAAATAAGCAATGCCATCAGTGCCACCCATCAGTGTCCATTCATGCCACCTGTCCGTGCCCATCAGTGCCCATCTATCAGTGCCCATCCGTGCCCATCTGTGCCAACTATCAGTGCCACCCATAAGTAACCATCAATGCCACCTACGAGTGCCCATCAATGCCACCTACGAGTGCCCATCAGTGCCGCCTATGAGTGCCCATCAGTGCCACCTATGAGTGCCCATCAGTGCCGCATACCAGTGCCACCTATCAGTGCCCATCAGTGCCGCCTATCAGTGCCCATCATCAGTGCCCGTCAGTGCCACCTCATCAGTGCCACCTCATCGGTGCCACCTCATCTGTGCCCATCAGTGCCACCGTATCAGTGCCCGTCAGTGCAGCCATATCAGTGCCCGTCATTGAAGAAGAAAACGTATTTATTTACAAAAAGTTTTAACAGAAACAAAGAAAAACGTGTTTTTTTTCAAAATTTTCGGTCTTTTTTTATTTGTTGCGCAAAAAATAAAAACCGCAGAGGTGATCAAATACCACCAAAAGTAAGCTCTATTTGTGGGAACAAAATGATAAAAAATTTGTTTGGATACAGTGTAGCATGACCGCGCAATTGTCATTCAAATTGCGACAGTGCTGAAAGCTGAAAATTGGTCTGGGCGGGAAGGTGTCTAAGTGCCTGGTATTGAAGTGGTTAACCAATTACTGTTTTTTTTTTTCTTTAATAGGAATTCCAACCTTTTATTCATTGGATCCCTAAGTATTTGAGTAATGTCTATCGGACAAGTCAAACTTACTCACAAAGGATATAGTAGCGCTAATTGCTGGTATACCCTGCTTAGTGAATTTTCTCTACCATAGGATAAAGTGTGAAAACTTTTTAGAATGGAAAATTATGCTTATCTGGGTGATCCTCCAGATACAAAAAAAAATTTTCCCAACAAAGAATGGACAAGAAAAAGCATGCACAGCTTGAGGAGGCTTTAGCGAACCCAAACATTCAGTTAAGGGTACATAAATGTGGAGCGGATCATTCAGCAAGAAATAGTTAAGATCAATCAGATTGTGAAAGCTGACCCTCCCGCAATTGACACCTCAGAAGAGGAGTCGTCAGCCTCACCACGGTCCCCTGAGGGAATCGTCTTCTCCTGCACCTAGTTCCTCAGTCTGAGGGTCTTAGGAAAATGGAAGAGAACTTGTCGCATCTTGACCACACTGGGATGAGATTAACCACTCTGGGATGCGATTAAAATCGCTAAACTTCATTTTAAAAACCTACCATGGCTGAGGAAAAAAGAGTAAAATGAACAGGGGCTGCAGTGTTGAAAACAGTTGGAGACAGAGGAGGATGTCATCTTAAGAGTAGGCTTTGCAGAGCTTGAGGGAGACCCTTTTAGCTCCTTTTTTGGGGGGTGTTTCAACCCCCCCCCTTTGAATATAGCCCGATGCACAAAGCAAAGGTACTACTAGAAGAAATCTCATTCATTGCTTAAGCAATAGTCAGCCATTGCCGCTGCTATTAACGCTCAGCCTGATGCAATAGTAAATGTGTTCAAAAAGAATGCTTGTGTCACCAACCTCTTTCATGCCCCTCTTGTGTCCCTCCGCAGCTTGCAGCAATAACACTAGTGCTTTTAAAAACACTCTTTCCTGCGCTGGGCGTTGAAGGACGCCAATGCAGCACTAAGCCCTACCCCCCCTCCATCGCCTACGCCCCCCCTCCTCTTTAAGAAAAAAAAAGAGTTTTCGCACGCGAGCGCGAGCCTCTGATCCTATGGGATCTTACAGAGAGGGGAGAAAATGGTGAGGAGAGCCTTACTTACCAGAGGTCTGCTGCTGGCTGGAGGAATGGAAGCTGTTGCTCCGGACACATGGTGAGCTCTCTGAGGGAGCGTGAGAAGGTATGTGCTCTATACAGCCCCCAGTGGTGACACATAAGCATGACAACATTTACTAACTTAAAGGAGACATTCATAAGACAATTCAAAAGATTTCTTAGAAAAACTCCACTTACATTTCCCACCGCAGGCAGGGTTTTTTGTGGTAAAACCAACAGACCCAATCTTCACCTTTCATGGTGGATTCCGTTAAACCTTCAGGAGCTGGGGATCCTCGAGGAAAACCCACAATCCTGGACTTGTAATTGCACCACCGCCAGTAAAACTTCATGGTCTTACTACCAAAAAGTACTGGATCCCGGGGTCCAGCTCTCTAAAAGAGAAGCATTACAGGAAAAACCTTGTTTCTTCGGATACGAGGCCCGGGTACCATTCAATTTGGCCTAAAAAAGACACTTTGAATGGATCTGGCTGCATTGCTAGCCCCAGCAAGGATTGCTCCAGAGCTCAGCACAGCACATCTTCACTCGTGACCAACATCTTAGACACTGGCGAAAAAAAAAGATACTTCCAGTAGTGGAAGGGGTTATATAGGGAGTGCTCTTTTTATCTTAGGGAGTGCCAGTGTCCATCAACTGAAGGTAGCCTATAACCCACATAGTAACTACTATGGCTCGGAGTCCCGTGATGTACGATAAGAAAGACATTTTCAGCAATGTTTTCAATTGAAAGAGCACACAGAGTTCCTTTTAGGGCTCCACCACCTGAAGGATACCCAAGGCCACTGTTGGTTACATTTCTTAACTATAAAGATAAAGTGACGTTGCTACGGAAGGCAGGAAATGTTGTTTTTAAAGGCACCAAGATATCGCTATATTCGGACTTTTCGCCTGAACTGCAAAAGCGCAGAGCTGAATTTATAGAGATCAAATGTACCCTACAAAAATTTAAGCTGACATATGCTCTGCTCTACCCAGCACGGCTACGGGTAATAGCACTGGGAGGAAACACATTTTTGACTCTCCGGCCGGAGTGGCTCTTTGGCTGGAAGAGAATAAGGAGAAGTTACAAATAAATTGAAAGATGAAGGGAGGGGGAAAAGGAATGAGGGAATTGGTTATAATGTTTGAATTGATTGTTTTATCGTGTTTTTTTCCTTTTTTTTTTCTCTCTTCTCTTCTCTCTTTAATGAGTACGGAGGGAGGGTAGGGGGGAGACATACACACATGACGAATGCGTGTTGGTTTCTTGTCAAATGAGTGAGAAACGAATATGGCTTAAAAAATGTTTTTCACTTTTTTTTTGTTGATAGTGAGGGGGATGGATGGACATGAGAAACAAGTGGTGTGGGAAATAGTCACAAAAAGGCACCTTAGGGTACACCTACATAGGTGGTGGGGGGAGGGGAGGGAGGGAAGTCTGGGAGGTTGGGTGGGGGGACAGAGGAAAAGAAAGGGGAGAAATAGCTTATTCCTCTATCTTGTGGCCGAGGAGTTATGTAGATGGAACGAAAGATTAATAATGATGCACATGCTAGAAGATAATTTAACAAATTCACTCAGTGGTGGCAATACAGTACACAGGGGATCAATGGCAGTAATAGAAAGAGAGTTTGATTTCCACACAAAGTTACTTTTGAATATTCACTACGATTTGCTTTGCAATCAGTGGTAATGATGAAATATATAATAACAGATAACACAATAGAGAAATGTACACAGAGGTTACAATATAGTACACAAATTATACGTTTTGATTTTTACACAAATTTATTTTATTTTATTTTTTTTATAAATCTTTATTTGTGAAAGACAGGGTATTAAATTGCAAGATAATAATAAGGAAAAAAAAAACATTTGACAAAGGTGATGTCATCAAGTAATACACCAATCGTTTCTTTTTTGTTTTTCACACGAAAAGAAAAGAATATAAGAACATGAATACTAAACGGTCACAATTATAATTGATGCAGCTAAAGTTAGAAAAAGGGCAAGTATCAGGTAACAGGTCGGCGAGATAGTCTCAGCCTGTTTACCGTGTTAGAGGGACACAGTCTTACTTTCCGCCAAGTATGAGACATATCTGTCCTCCTAAGAGGTGTTCTTGTGCACAGTAAATTTGGCAAGCTTCCTGTTTAACACTTAAATTATGGCGTACCATATAAGGAAAAGGGATGGGCACGTGCGGGAGGAGGGGGGCGAACTCGTGCCTCCAGACAACCTCCTCCCACATCGCCCCCCGCCCAAGTCCCCTCGAGTCCAGACGTCTGTACCATGGTGGCACAAAGGTGCCAATACCCCCTACAGGTCGGGGTGTCTCATGGCATCAAACCTCCAGATCCTATCAGGCCAGTCTGCTCGCTTATTTCTCGTTTTTCACCTGACATCAAACATATTATCTACCTGTAGGTAGACGGCTATGACCATTTAAAACAGAAAACATTAAAAAGTAGTAAAGAGAGAAAAAGAAGGAAAAAGAGAGGTGGGTTAGAACATACCTGGAACCTCACGTTCAACTCCGCCTCCGCTCTGAGCCCCGTTGACATCTCCACACATATTGAAAAGCTAAAAAAGAGAGGAAAGAACATCTCCCCCATTCAGTTAAGTGACGTATTGGCATGTTGGAATCTTTCAGCCCGTGGCTTCTGTCTGTGAGCCTCGAGGGCGCCCCCTCAGGGATGGCTCCGCCAGCTCCAGGAGGGCTATATCTAAGCTAGAAGGTATGTGGCCCGAGTCCAAGACATACATGGTCCAGGGTTGCCAAGTTGCAGTGAAGCGGTCACGGACACCCCTGCAGGTGGCGATCCAATCCTCTGCCTCCAGGATGTCACCCACCTTGCAACGCCATTCCTCTCTGTTTGGGGTTTGCGGGCGCCTCCAAAATATGGGGAGTAGCTGCTTAGCTGCATTTAGCAAGTGAGGCAGTACACTTTTCTTGTACGGGCTCATTGGCATGGGAGGAATGTGTAGCAGGAAGTGAACCGGAGAGAGGGGTATGTCTATGCCCATAATTTCTTTGATTTGGGACTTGATGTCTTCCCTTTAAGGTCTGATCACAGGGTAATCCCACCAAATGTGCAGAAGGGTGTCTTTGTGACCGCATCCCCTCCAGCATTGGTCTGGTGTCGATGGGTATATTCTTGCTAAGTCTTCCGGTACTCAGTACCAGCGCATCAGTATTTTGTAATTAATTTCCTGCGTCTTGGAGTCAATTGAGCTGGATCGAGTAAATTGGTAAAGGGAAGATAGTTGGGCGGGGGTGAAAACTACCTCTAGATCCTGTTCCCAGGCCCTAATGTATGATGGCTTCACTGCAGGAGAGGCAGAGCTAAGCAGTTGGTATAGTTCAGAGACCATACGTGGGATCGGTTCTTATGCTATGAAGAGGCGTTCGAAAGGTGTGAGGGAAGAGATATCACGTATGGAATCTCCTTGTGTTTTGAAAAAATGGTGGAGCTGCCTATAACGCCAAAAGTCCATAGGGAAACTCCCCATCCGTTCTCGTAAGGTTTCGAGGTTAATTAATTTACCGTCTTGCATTAATTTACCAGAACTGGCGCTACCATCTTCTACCCAGGAGCCAAAGAAAACCGCCTGTTCACCAGGCAGGAACCACAAATAGCCACCCAATGGGGCCAGTGGGGACACAGGGGGCACCAGGACCAAGTTGGCATTGAGTCGGTCCCAGGTTTTCAGAACCTGGGTCGTCAGCGGAGAAGTAGAGGTAGACAGCCCCCTGTGTTCCCGAGCCAGCCACGGGGCATAGGCCAAATTTCTCCCACATATTTTTCTAGGGAGACCCATAGTTTGGATTGAGTGTGGAAGTGCCAGTTAAGTATCCTTTGAAGGACTATAGCCCTATAATACCTTTGAGTATCTGGGAGGCCCAGACCTCCTATGTCTCTATGGCGACTCAACAGTCTAACTGCAATTCTCTGTCTTTTATTGTTCCAGACAAAAGCTGATATCAGACTGGAGATTTGGGCAAAAAGCTCCTAGGTAGGGCTACGGGTATCATTTGCATATAGAACAACACGCGTGGGAGAATGTTCATTTTGATGATATTGAGTCTTCCTATCCAAGTGAAAGCTGTCTTAGTCCACTGGGCCAAATTTTTTTTCACAGTTGCTAGTAGGGAAGGAAAATTAGTGGTATATAGGGTGTCAAACCTGTCTGTCAGCCTTATACCTAAATATTTTAGGGACGATTTAGTCCAAGTGAATGAGAAGGCAGTTTGTAAGTCAGTCAGGTGTCAATTGAATAGGTAATATTTCTGACTTCGTATAATTGATTTTGAAGTTAGAGAGTGCCCCGAAATGTTGGAGTTCCCGCATCAGGTTAGGCAAAGAGACCAGGGGTCCCGTGAGGTGGAAAAGCACATCATCGCCTAAGTAGAAAGCTTGTGCTCTGTGTGCCCTACCCTGAGCCCTTTAATATCCGTGTTCGCCCTGACAGTGCATAGAAATGGTTCCAGCACCACAAAAGTGGCGAAAGGGGGCACCCCTGTCTCGTGCCATTTCTGATCGTGAATCTCGGAGAAAGGAAGCCGTTAACCTTGACTTGAGCATGTGGGTCCGAGTACAGGGCCATGATCCAGGTGAGCATGTGTGAGCGGAGGCCCAGCACCTCCAGCACAGCACGTAGATAAGTCCAGTCCACCCGATCGAAAGCTTTCTTCGCATCGGTGGACAGGATCAGGTAGGGAGGGTATTCAGGGGAGGCGGGCGCCCAATGAATAAGGTGAATTGCTCTGATAGAATTGTCTCTAGCTTCTCTGCCTGAGATAAACCTTGTTTGGTCTGGGTGAACAATTAGTGGGATTAGGTGCTTCAGTCTGGTCGCAAGGATCTTAGCTAGTATTTTTATGTCCACATTAAGAAGGGATATGGGTCTGTAGCTTTGGGGCATAGCGGGATCTTTCCCCTGCTTAGGGATTACGGAAATATGGGCCAATAAGGCTTCGATAGGGATTGTGGTGCCGTCTACTATAGAATTAAAATAGGTGCAGATCGACTCGGACAATAGGGGTAGAAACAGTTTATAATATGCCTTGGTGAACCCATCAGGGCCTGGGCTCTTCCCATTAGGCAAAGAGTTCACCGTGGTTTCTAGCTCAGTGGCGGTAATGGGGGCTTCCAGCATGGAGCACTGTTCGTCTGTCAGTGAGGGTAGACCAGATGCAGTCAGGTAAGTTTGAATGTCTTTCCTTCTTGCAGCCTGGGTCTCTGGGGTGTGTGCTGAGTTCAGGTTATAAAGAGTGTTATAATAATCCCGGAACCCAGAGGCTATTTGGGAGGACCTGACCGTGTAAGCATCAGAGGAGAGGCCTAGTTTATGCACATACATGAGCGCGCGCTTCTTCCTAAGAGCTCTAGCCAACATGCGCCCGCACTTATTGCCATGTTCGTAGTATCTATGCGACAGGTATCGCAATTGTCTGCGTGCCTGTCGGTCTAACAATCGAGAGAATAATTCTCTCAATTCCACCAGTGTCTTCAGAGCCTCTGGGTCACTGTCTTGTTTGTGTTTAAGTTTTGCTTGTTGGAGCGCCTGAAGTACCCTATCAAAATCTGCTTGCCTGGCTTTCTTAAGTCTGGATCCCTGAGAGATCAGTTCGCCTCTCACCAGTGCCTTGTGGCCCTCCCACACAATCCCTTTGCTCATCCCTTCCGTGTTATTTTCCTTGAAGTAGTGGGACAGAACCCCCCGGAGACCAACGCCGAGTCGTCCAACGGGGATTCATTTAGGCGCCACGACCAGGCCTTACAGGTGCTTTGAGGTAAAACCAGTGCAGCCATTACCGGGGCATGGTCGGAGATCGTGATATTCCCGATGGACGAGGCCTGCAGCAGCTCTAGAGCCACGTGGTCTACACAAATCAGGTCTATGCGGATATAGACATCGTGTACCTTCGAGTAATAGCTATAATCCCTATCTACGGGGTGGAGAACTCGCCAGCTATCTAAGAGGCGATGGGCTTGTAAGGATCTACGAAAATGTTTAAAAAAGGCATGTGAATGAGAGGGGCGTCTGTGTGAGGTATCTAATTGTGGGTCTGGGCTAATATTAAAATCACCTCCCAGGACCAAAGGACCCTCCCTGAATTCCGACAAACTATCGAGGGTGTTATCTAAAAAGGTAAGTTGATTGGAGTTAGGGGCATAGATCGTGGCGGCTGTAATGCCGCGTACACACGGTCGGACTTTTCGTCTACAAAAGTCCAACGGACGCCGACGGACTAAAGCTGGCTGGTAATCCGATCGTGTGTGGGCTTCTCCGGACTTTCAGCAGACTTTTTCAGCCTCAAATCCGACGGACTTTAGATTTGAAACATGCTTCAAATCTTTACGTCGTAACTACGACGGACCCCGAAATCCGCTCGTCTGTGTGCTAGTCCGACGGACAAAAACCCATGCTAGGGCAGCTATTGGCTACTGGCTATGAACTTCCTTATTTTAGTCCGGTGTACGTCATCACGTACGAATCCGTCAGACTTTTGTGTGGTCGTGTGTAGGCAAGTCCGTTCGTTAGAAAGTCTGCTGCAAGTCCGCCGAAAGTCCGCCGGAAGTCTGTCGGACAGGCTGTCGGACTTTTGTAGACGAAAAGTCCGACCGTGTGTACGCGGCATAAGCTTCTGTCCCACTATAGTTCCCTTTAGGAAGACATATCTCCCCTGAGGATCTACTTTACTTTCAATGACCTGGAGGGGGCAAGACTTATGAATGGCAATAGCTGTACCTCTAGATTTTGCAACGGGTGAATTGATCAGGAACCATTGGTTATAAATGTGGGTGGGTAATTTAGGTACTGACTGGGGGGTGAAGTGCGTTTCCTGTAAAAGGATCACCTGAGCCCCTGAGCGCTTAAGTTCCCACCATAATTTACTGCGCTTACATGGGAAGCAGAGACCACGTACATTATACGAAATTACCTTAAGTGAGGCCATAAAGAGTTTTTGGAGTAGGTGAGTCTCGCTGTACGACTGTGAGCACAGAGCAGGAGGCGGAGCCGGAGGCAGTTCCTGTAAAGAGGTATGTAGTGGAGATGAGTAGACAGAAGAGAAAGAAGAAAACATGGTTAAAGAGAGCAAAACACATGTCAAACGCAAAGTGCATTAATAATAACAATACCACAACATGAGGTACCTGGGGACCAGGCATCGGGACCCCCCCTCCACAGGGGAGAAGCTCCCGAGGCTCGCCCCCTTTTCCAAAGAGGAAAAAAATACCTAAAAAGGTATGGGCTACGTGGGGAACGAGGACCAACATGAGAGGGAGAAGGGTGAGGGTCAACACCCACCGCCATCTCTTGATCAATAGGCAAAATATAAGAACTTTTGTAAAAACAAAAATCGAAGAACAGAGTTCAAACTTGAGAAGGGGAAAAAAAAAAAAAGTATAAAAATAAACTTGAGAAACAGTGCATCCAAAGCAAAGGCCTGTTGGGCTGGGTTTGGAACTATAGCCTCCGGTTGTCCTCCAAGGCCAGCAACATGAGACCAGAATCAGGCTCATTAGCAGGATCAGTTATTCTAATGGAGGAGTTCACAATGGCATGTTGTACAGCTGAGGTTATGTCCCAACTTCAGGCAGCCTGTGTCAGAAGAAGCCTTCGTTCCGGTCCGGTCGTTTTTCATGCATTCCCGGCAGAACGGTGTTCCGGCGCATGCGCGTTCGCGGCGCTACGGCGCTCGCGCACTGGTGCACACCCAACGTGATTCCCTGGGCAGCCTATAAAAGGCGCTCAGAGAATCAAACAAGTTGCTGGTTTGTCTCAGCTTCCTGTGTTATCTGAACCTGTATCTCTGCCTGACTACCAGTTGTGACCCAGATTTGCCTTTGGACTTCTCTGCTTCTCTCCTGGACCTGACCTCGGCTTGTTTATCGAATTCCTACCAATCTCCTGTGTTTGACCCTCGGCCTGTTACCTGGACTATTCTCCTGTCTCCCAGCCTGACTTCCTGCCTGTACCTGGACTCTCCATATCTTGCCATCCTACCCTGCAAACCCTGCAAGTGCTAAATCACCGTCACGGTGTTTGACCCTCAGCCTGGTTCTGGACTTCCTGCCTGTTGTCTCCGGCTGCACCTTGCCTACCAGTACCTGCACAGCGGCTCTTCTCTGCCGAAGACCCCACAAGCAAGTCACACACAGTCCATTGGGGTAGCCTGTGCCTCTTTGTGCCGTTCCCTCCCTGTACCACCTCCAGGGGGCGGGCTGCGCTTAGTCGCAAGAGCGAACCGCTCTCGGCATCTCGGCCTCGGTGAGTACTATAAGTGACAGTAGAAACCAGACATGTCAGAGGCCGACAGAGCGCGTTCCCCATTGGAGATCCTGTGTCAGCAGGTCTCGGCTCTCACTGAGGCCGTCCAAAAATTGCAAGACGGCTACGCCCAAATTGACGGCCGCCTTCAACAACTTTCCGGACCACCTCCAGCTCCTGCCGCAGCCTCTGTACCTCCCAGCGGGGGTCCTTCTTCTCAGATACCAACTAATCCCACCGTGGTCATGGCCGCTCCAGAACCCAGGGTTCCCATACCAGAGCGATTCTCCGGCAATCGTAAAAAGTTCAGGGCTTTTAAAAATGCTTGCTCCCTGTATTTGGCTCTGCAACCCAGGACTTTTTCATCAGAGGTGGTTAAAGTTGGTTTCATCATCTCCCTCTTGGCTGACCGCAAGTTTGGGCTCATAGCCTAATGGAACAGAGGAACCCCATACTGAATTCAGTAGACACCTTCTTCGAAGGTATGGCACAACTGTATGACGACCCCCAGTGCACGGCCACGGCCGAAGCCTTATTGCATAATCTAAGCCAAGGACGAAGACCAGTAGAGGACTATCTTTGAACTTACCTCTTCACAAAACCTGGCAGCTTTCACAGAACTGGACAGCCGTTTGAGTAACAAATTAGACAAAATGGAAAAATCAGTGATTGCCAGCAAGAGAGGCAAAATGGCCCGGGATAAAAATGATTATGAGAACAATAAAGTTTATACTTGGAAAAGACCGGTGTCTTCCCACAATCGGTCACGGAGAAACTGCGGCAAACAGGTCAGCTTCTCTGACCAAGAGAGCAACCTAGCCGACAATTCCCTGGCACGCACTATGTCAGACTCTTCTCTGGACATGTCAACAGGTTCTGTGGAAACAAACAGAAGCAACAACCACACCAACGCTGGAAACCCTCGCAGGTCGGGTTACACCAAGAGGAAAAAATCGTCCATAAAAAAACAAGAAAGGGCGGCAGGAGACACAAGAACTCCAAACAACTCACATTACAGCTTGAGAGGCAAAATGAAGAAATGAGTTCCACTGTACTTAATATCTCAAAGAGACTTTTAAAAGAAGAGGAGATCAATCTTCTATCAAAAGGCCTTAATTTTAGCCCTAATAGACATTTTGATTTATTTCACACCATTTTGGACGTTAACAGGTTTTCTCGCTTATTAACACTTAAGAAACATTTTGGTGGTTCTAGAGAAGAGGACGTTCCAGGGAACCTTGGCGAATCAGGTGAGTCTCCCCCTTCACCCATCTCTTTTAATGAAGTGTGTGCACTGCAAGATTTAATAACACTGGCAGATGATTCGGATCCACCCCCTATGGATCCCACTGATTTACAGAAAAAACTAATAATCAGATCTAAATCTGATTTTTACCCAGTGGCATCCAGGGGCAAAGATCTTGATGTATTTCAGAGGTTGGTGGAGGGGGAATTAACTCGCTTGGCTCACAGTTACCATAGAAAATCGATTAAAGATAATTTGACACAAAATGAGAGATTAGCCTTAAAAATACTAACAGCAGTATGAGTAACTTTCCTACACTGTTTGAACATGGTTATAACATCCTACACCATCATGAGTCCTTATAAAGAACATTTCATGTTCATTTTTTACATTTTCACGTTTTGTCAGCCATTTTCTATTTCCTCTTGTTTTGTGTTCCGGTCAGATGGTGCCAAAATAGGAGTTTTTTCCATCTACTGACCATTGGGGCCTATGTACTAACATATCCAATCTTATACATGAATATATAATATTTACCACCTTGATTGGTATATATGCCCGACAAGTTCCCCTACTCTGCATACTCAGTACAGTAACTATGGCAGAGCAGGAATTTCCAGGGAACCATGGCCAAGAATAGATGTTTGCAAAAGGTTATATTAATAATAGCAATATACAATATCTTTTATTGTTTTGCGATATCCATCATGTTCGGGTGTTTTATATACCTGACCAAAGTACAAGTTAATTTTACTTGAGGATGCATATCGCGACAATATTGAGATAAATAGTTTTATTCTATTTTGTTTTATACACATTTTTGTGTTATTATATCTACCTTTTTCATCGTTTTTTTTGATAATTATTCATGATTTGTATCATGAGGTTCACAATTTTATTTCATAATTATTACTTTTATTTTAGCTCATTTTTCATCACATAGATATATATGGAAACTTTCATTGTCCTATACATCTTTCTAGTTGTGTAGGAAACACCTGATATATATATTAGGTTTTTACGCAATATGTTTTCACATTTTTTTTTTTTTTTTACCTTATTTTATTTTATTAATTTTATTTACTTTCATTTGTTCACATTTTGTACACCTTGTTGTCCATATACATATTTTTTTGGACACCTTGGGATCATAATTCAGATATATTAAGCTTATTTATATGTACATAAGCTGACATACATTGTGTCGTTTGTGTTCAGTGTTTATTTTGCGAGTGTAATGTTGCAATATGAATATGTAGTTGTTTCTCTTTAGAATGCAGCATTATAACATTTCTTCTCATCGTCTTCATAGATTGGATTCACGCCGATCATTATATGCCTGTTTTCATCTGTTTCACTTGCCGGTGTTAATATATGAGCATTGTATTAGTGGATTCATAAGATGTATTATTCCAATATGTTTTGTTTTGGAGGTCTTGGCATTTGCTGACACACATATACTGAGACATGCTTTTATATGAGCCACCCGAGACGGATCACATACTAACATATTTTAACTTGTCTGTCCGGATAATTTTTACAATCTCAGTCTGGTAACATTCTCGTCCAGCCTGTAGTATCTTACTTGTTTTTGATTTGTTCTTTTTTGTGACCCCTTAAACTCGGGTGACTGGCCGAGACCACCCCCAACTTTATTACCATCATTATAATTCCATCTAAACATTTAGTGTGATATAGATTAGCGGCGCTCTACTATTTTGAACACCGCTGCTTCATTCCTGAAATTCCACACACACCCTGCTCACGGTCAGGCTCATCATTTAGAATTACTATGCTACAAGTCAGTCTACTGGGACCCTGCATATATCACTGCCATTTGACCAGATCAGGGCAACCCTGATCAGCGTGATTTTATGTCTTCGTATCCCAGCCTATAGTATTTTACTTGCTTTTCATTTGTCCCTTTTTGTGATCCCTTAAACTTGGATACTGGCCGAGACCTTTACCAACTTTTATTACCATCACTATAATTCCATCTAGATATTTATTGTGACACAGACTAGCAGTGTTCTATCACCTTGAACACCGCTGCTTCATTCCTGAAATTTTACACACACCCTGCTCTCGGCCAGGCTCATCATTTAGAATCACCACGTTACAAGTCAGTCTACTGGGACCCTGCATATATCACTGCCATTTGACCAGATCAGGGCAACCCTTATCAGCGTGATTTTATGTCTTTGAATCCCACAGTTTATTTCTATTATTATAGGGCCCTATATGTACCTTGTTATCAACCGCGGGCATATCATGCATTATTTCAGGTCACATTGCTCTATATTTCACTTGTATTATTCCGGCTTATTATAGAGAACCTCATCCACTTCACCGGCATATTATAGAGAGTTTCATCATATTTATATATTTTGTTCACATATAGTTTCATTACATTCACTTTTCACACTTACTTTGCACGTTGTCTGAATATTTTTATCAATATATTTTCTCTTTTTTTTTAATGAGAAATATTTTTTACACATTTTTTCCTTTCACCTAATAGTAATTTCTATCTTTTTGATATTTATCACTTTTTATATATACACGTTATAGAAGTACATTTATTATTATATATACACGTTCATTGATAGGATTCACTATATATATATATATATATATATATATATATATATATATATATATATATATATATATATATATACACATACACACACACACATATATATTTTTTGCCTACACATGTACATATACACATCTTTTTTCACATTCTTTGTCATCTATTTACATGTCACGGTTTTGAAAACATTTCTCAACCAGTTAACACACCAAATAGCCAGCAGATGCCGAGACCTCATTAAATTGGCTTCCAGCTGAGACTCAATGACCATCTAATTGGGCAATCATGTGATACTCCATTGAGCTATATAAGAGTTTGTCTTTTTAATATTTGTTAGCTATGAGTAAGCACTCAGTCCTGAGTGCGAAACGCGTCAGCTTATCTGTACTTTCTGCATGACAGTCTTGTTATTTTGATGATCCCATTTTTTCAATAAAGTGAAGTTTTTTGACTACATCCGGTGTGCGGCATCCAAATCTTCCCCTCCATTCAAGCCAGTAGAGGACTATATCGTAGAGTTCCGGAAGAGCTCAGCTGATACTGGCTGGAATGAACCTGCCCTCAAATACCAGTTCCGTCAAGGGCTGTCTGAAGCGTTGAAGGATGAGCTGGCCAGGATTGAGACCCCTGATTCCCTGGAAGACCTCATCCAAATCACTACTAAACTGGATCGTCGCATGCGCGAGCGACGTGCAGGGCGTTTCCAGACTCCTCGCCCTACCTGGATGATGCCTAAACCGACTCCTATCCATCCATCCTATACGGCTCCACCAGTCTCTACCACTCCTGAAGCTGAGCCGATGCAGCTTCGTCTTAGTCCGTGGAAAGACTACGTAGGCGCCAGGGCAATCTGTGCCTTTACTGTGGGGGTTCTGGACATTTCCTTCGTACCTGCCCCGTGAGACCCAGTAAGTCCTACCTACGGTCTGTTATTAACCAACAAGTTTCCGGTTCTTCTCAGTCTTATGTTACTCTTTTTGTCTCCTTACAGCTACCGGAAGAGGAAGTTCACCTACCCGCTATAGTTGACTCCGGAGCGTGTAGCTGTTTTTGGATGCCTCACTAGCCACAAGCTTGCACATTCCTTTAACCACTAAGAACCGAAGTCTACAAGTCCACCTAGCCGATGGGTCTCTTCCCCGCTCTGGGCCTATCACTCAGGAAACCAGACCCATCCTTACCACCACTGATACAGGCCACCAAGAATACCTGCGCTTTGATATCATCTCTTCCCCTATGTTCCCCATTATCTTGGGACTCCCATGGCTTCAAGCCCATGAACCATAGATCAATTGGAATAAAAAAGAAGTCTCTTTCTCATCCCAATATTGCTCCAGACATTGCCTTCTACCGGCCCCAGCCTCTGTCTCTACCATTGCAACCATGTCCGATAGTCTTCAACATGTACCCGCAGGCTACCTGGAATTCAAAGATGTATTTGATAAACAGGCAGACTGTCTACCACCCCATCAGCCTTATGACTGCCCTATAGATCTTTTGCCGGGTGCTGAAATTCCTTTTGGCCGCATTTTTCCTTTGTCCGAAACAGAATTAAAGGCTCTCAAAACATACATTGATGAAAATCTTGAGAAAGGGTTCATTTGCTCCTCCTCATCACCAGCCGGAGCTAGTATTTTCTTTGTAGAGAAAAAAGATGGATCCCTCCGACCTTGCATTGATTACAGGGAATTAAATAAGATTACCATCAAGAATCGGTACCCACTTCCTCTCATCCCGGAACTATTCCAACGTTTCAGATCCGCCCGCATCTTTTCCAAGCTGGACTTGCGTGGCGCATACAATCTTATTCGGATCCGAGCGGGCGATGAATGGAAGACCGCCTTCAGATCCAGGTTTGGACACTATGAGTACCTGGTGATGCCGTTTGGACTTTGCAACGCCCCAACCACGTTCCAACACTTAGTGAACGACATCTTCAGCGAATATCTTGACAACTTCCTAGTAGTCTACTTAGATGACATTCTCATTTTCTCAGCCACCATGGAACTTCATCGGGTACATGTCAAACTGGTTCTCTCGATCCTCAGAAAACACAAGTTATACCTTAAGGCGGAGAAATGCGAATTCGAAAAGACCACAGTGCAATTTTTAGGATTCATAATCTCAACTGACGGTGTCGCAATGGACCCCCAGAAGGTCAAAGCAATCCAAGAATGGCCAGCTCCTGTAGATAGAAAAGGGGTACAGCGGTTCTTAGGTTTCTCAAACTTTTACCGAAGATTTATTGTAGGGTTTTCCGCTATCGTAGCTCCCATCACTCAACTTACACGCCAGCATAATCGGTTTCAATGGTCCTTGGAAGCTCAGGAAGCGTTCTTAAAATTAAAAACACTATTCTCGTCTGCACCAGTCTTACGACACCCGGATCCAGCCTTGCCTTTCATTCTGGAAGTTGATGCCTCAGAGACCGCTACTGGTGCCATCCTCTCACAAAGACAAGGGCCCAAGGCTCTTCTGCATCCCGTAGCTTTTGCGTCCCGGAAATTAAGCATCCCCGAAAGAAACTATGATGTAGGCGATAGAGAGTTATTGGCCATCAAGTTCGCCTTGAAGGAGTGGAGGTATCTGCTTGAAGGGGCGTCCCATCCAGTCATGATATTTACTGACCACAAGAACCTGGAATACCTGCGAACAGCTAAACGTCTAAGACCCAGGCAAGCCCGATGGGCCCTCTTCTTTTCCCGATTTAACTTCCACATCTCGTATAGACCAGGTTCTAAGAACGGAAAAGCAGACGCACTTTCAAGGATGTTCCATGAAACTTCTCAGGTAACAGAGCCAAGCACCATCCTGTCTCCGCAAAATTTCCTCCTGGTTACCCAAGGGGATCTAATGTCCGCAATCAAATCCGCATCCGCTCAATGCTCTGAACCCCACGTATCTTCTATGGGGAAACGCAATGATCTATTTTAGTCTCACGGAAAAATCTTTGTTCCGCTGGAATCCAGGCTCCTAACCTTACAGTCCTTTCATGACCACAAGTTGGCAGGCCATTTTGGGTCACAAAAGACCATGGAATTGATCTCACGTTCCTTTTGGTGGCCAGGCTGGAGACAAGACTGCAAGAACTATATTTCATCCTGCATTCCTTGCCAGCGCAGCAAGGGCTCAAATACAAAGTCGTGGGGGCTGCCTTAACCCTTGTCCATCCCTGAACGCCCATGGGCAGAAATCTCCATGGACTTTATTGTGGACTTGCCTCCATCAGGGGGGTTCACGACTATCTTTGTTGTAATTGATCGACTTTCAAAGATCGCACACTTCCTGCCCATCGTGGGTACTCCCTCCGCCTCTGCTACCGCTAACATGTTCTTTAAGGAAATTATCAGGCTTCATGGTACCCCGGTGAGCATCACCTCTGACAGAAGGGTTCAATTTACTTCAAAATTTTGGAGAGAATTATGCAAAACCTTGGAAATAAAGATTTGTCTGTCCTCCGCTTATCATCCCCAAAGTAACGGCCAGACGGAGAGGACAAACCAGACCCTGGAACAATACCTCCGAGGCTTCTGTTCCGATTCCCAGGATGAATGGTCCTCCCTTCTGCCATATGCGGAATTTGTATATAACAACTCCATCCATTCCGCTACCAACCAGACACCTTTCTGGTCTAATTTTGGATTTCACCCTTCCTTTTCTCCCAGTTACCATCCCGGAATTATCTGTCCCTGCTGTGCAGGACCGAGTAAACTCTATCCAGTTAAATTTCCAAAGGATCAAAGCAGCTATGCAAAAAGCCCAGGAGAACTATCAAAAGTACTACAACAGGGGAAGGAAGAAGAATCCGGCCTTTAAAGTAGGCGAGGAAGTGTGGCTATCAACTATCCATCTCAGACTGCCAATTCCCTCCCGGAAACTGGGGCCAAAGTTTATAGGTCCTTTTAAAATAAAAAGGGTAATCAACCCAGTGGCTTTTGAATTAGCTCTACCTGATGCTTACAAGGTGCATCCAGTCTTCCATGCATCCCTCTTAAAACCTATTGTTCCCAGCCTTTTTTCAGACAGAGAGAGACCTCCACCGCCACCGGTCCTAATCGACGGAGAAAACGAATTTGAGGTGGAAAAAATTATAAATTGCAGAAAAAAATGGTAGACAGCTTCAGTACCTGATCAAATGGAAGGGTTATCCTTCTGAGGATAATTCCTGGGAACCAGCCAGAAATCTACATGCCCCACGTCTTCTCCAGGCATTTCACAGAGAGCATCCAGAACTAATGTCGGCCTTGGGTGTCCAGAGGCCACCCCTCGGGGGGGGGGGGGGGGGGGCACTGTCAGAAGAAGCCTTCGTTCCGGTCCGGTCGTTTTTCACACATTTCCGGCGGAATGTCGTTCCGGCGCATGCGCGTTCGCGGCTCGGCGCTTGCGCACTGGTGCACACCCAACGTGATTCCCTGGGCAGCCTATAAAAGGCGCTCAGAGAATCAAACAAGTTGCTGGTTTGTCTCAGCTTCCTGTGTTATCTGAACCTGTATCCTGTATCTCTGCCTGACTACCTGTTGTGACCCGGATTTGCCTTTGGACTTCTCTGCTTCTCTCCTGGACCTGACCTCGGCTTGTTTATCGGATTCCTACCAATCTCCTGTGTTTGACCCTCGGCCTGTTACCTGGACTATTCTCCTGTCTCCCAGCCTGACTTCCTGCCTGTACCTGGACTCTCCATATCTTGCCATCCTACCCTGCAAATCCTGCAAGTGCTAAATCACCGTCACGGTGTTTGACCCTCAGCCTGGTTCTGGACTTCCTGCCTGTTGTCTCCGGCTGCACCTTGCCTACCAGTACCTGCACAGTGGCTCTTCTCTGCCAAAGACCCCATAAGCAAGTCACCCACAGTCCATTGGGGTAGCCTGTGCCTCTTCGTGCCGTTCCCTCCCTGTACCACCTCCAGGGGGCGGACTGCGCTTAGTCGCAAGGGCGAACCGCTCTTGGCATCTCGGCCTCGGTGAGTACTATAAGTGACAGCCTGCTTGTTCAGATAAGCAGGAGAACCTGCAAAGAGCAAAGTGGATCCCTGTAACTGAAGGGAATAGTTACATAGTTACATAGTAGGTGAGGTTGAAAAAAGACACAAGTCCATCAAGTCCAACCTATGTGTGTGATTATGTAAATAGTGTATCTCACATAAGTGCAGAAAGCGGGTTGATGAAAGGGAGCGTTCCTTTAGTGCCGTGGTGACACGGGGTCCACAGAGGAAGTAGAAGTGGGACGTCTGCGGTCTCGTCTGCAGCCCCTGCGGTTAGCTGGAAGCCAAGGTTGGGGGAGCTGTAGGTGTGGGTGGTCTTGTGGGCCCCTCCAGTCCGGAAAATCAACTGGCTCAAGTCCCAGGGTGTCCAAAAAATGTGGGAGGTCATCCTTAGTGCGCAGCGTAACATTTTTGCCATCTTTATAAGAAATAAATAGTTCCGCGCTTAGGAAATAAAGGAACTGCAGCCCCCCCCAGAACAGAATAACACCTAGGTGGAATTCTAAAACATAGAGTACTAAATTGGGGTGATTGGCGCTGTTCGACTGGGTCCACTATGATGTGCACAACAATATATAAGTGTGAAATAAAAATAATAAATAATGAATCGTATGTGTATAAGAATGATAAAAGTTCCAGATGTGTAGACAAAATATATGTGCATGTATAAAAAACCTGACTGCAATCTATAAAGTGCAATGTGTAGTATCACACAGAATGCAAACACTGAAAAAATGAGCGATAAAGATAAGTGATAAAAATTAAATCATCCCAAAAAGTGAGTATAAATATGAAGAAAATAATATAAAATAAAATTATTTGAAAAACACTTATTAGTAAAAGTCCTTTGCTGATAAGTACACACAATAGTGCTAAAACATATTGGTAAAACTCCTTTGTTAATATGTACACACAGTGGTGCTTAAAACATAAGAAGAGTGATTAATTCATAAAAACAAGTGTCCCCAAAAAAAGAAGAAATTCCATAAAAAGTTCTTCTTAAAGTGCAGTGATGTGTCTCTTCATTCACATAACAATATTCCTGGTGTGGAAAGTGCTCCCAGCCTTCCAAAGGACCCCCACTTGTGCCCTCACTCACCGGAAAAATTCACCCCTGCAGGGGTATCAAGCCTGTAAACTGAATCCAGCAGCAATGGTCCGTGGTGACAATCCTCCGTTCTCCTATCCTTATCTGGTGTCCCGATCACCTCCAATTGCTCCCAGGTTTAAACATCCATATGTATTGAAACAAAAATAAGCCCCATCTCGTAAATCCGAAAAAAACTGTACTTTATTGTAAACAGGTAGATTAAAAAGGAGCTGACAGTGCTCCGCTGACTAATACAGAGTCAATGTATGGGAAGTGCAGCGCGGTGTAGCGTGCGTTCCACCGCCTGTTAGCTAAACCCGGAAGACAACTAACACAGGGAAAGACGTATGCGTATCACAGGGCCACGCCTTATGCGTTTCGTCATCAAGACGGACATCCTCCAGGGTGGGAACAATATCTTTAGGAGCTGTGGCTTCTGGTAAACCGCGTATGCGAATATTTGCTCTCCTACTGCGGTTTTCAAAGTCATCTAATTGACACAGTAAGGCTTCAATTTTCTGATCTTGGAAGCTGCATCTGTCTTGGAGCATGGAGATAGCAGGCAACACATCATCCAGCCTCTGTTCCAGTTTCCACCCTGGCTCCCAAATGATTAGTGTCAGCCTTGAGCTGGGCTATGTCCTGTCTGAAGGCTTTCTCTTTCTTGGCGCTTTATGTCCCCTTCCCCTAGGAAGTCAGCCATGTTAGGGCCCTGGTCATGGGAGGCAGAGGATCCCGGGGAGAGTGGGGGGGCTGTATCACTCACCAACCTCGGAGAGGGGATCTGTTAGTCCTGTAACTGCTGCTGTTGCTGAGCCGCTACTTTCTGTGCGGCCTTTGTTGCCTTATTTGTTTTCGGTGTCAGCGCCATTTTGGAGGCCTCGTGTCCCAGTCCGCGGTTCGGGACGAAATAGGTGTCCAGCTGCTCCTGCCAGGATCCCTCGGCTCTCGATTGCTGTGAGAGCGCGCTCCGTCCCTGTGACATGTCCCGGAGGCAATCTCTCCCCTCTGTGTGGCTACTGTAGCAGCGGTGGACGGAGAGCTGAGCAGACACACGTCCTCATTCTTCCATAGCCAGGCCACGCCCCCCCACAAATTTATTTTTAAATAAGTATTTTTGATTGCCTTTTATACTTTCCCCGCCTTCATATGCAGGCTAAAATACTTAATATAGGATCTTGGAATGTCAGGGGAATGGGTAGCCTGGCTAAAAGAGCAGCAGTATTTTCCATGTTGGAGGGATATGGAACAGAGCTGATCTGTCTGCAGGAAACACACTTAACAAAACAATCTCGCAATTAAAGAATAGGAAATATCAACTTCAGTACCATTCGGTACTCTCCTCTTAGTCTAGAGGGGTAAGTGTTATGGTAAAAACAGGGGTGTCTTTTTTCCTGCAGACAGATCAGCATAGATGAAATGGGTCGTTATATTTTTCTTTACTGTTTAATGGAGAACAGATTGTATGTGGTGGCAAAAATCTATATCCCTCCACCATTCAAAATGGACGTTATGCTTAGATTAAATGAATTTATGCTAGACAAGGAAAAAGTACCGGTTATAATAGTGGGAGACTTCAATGAGGTCCTGGATAAAAAGCTGGATAGGTTTCCCGCAGGGGTACAGTCAGGGCCTACGGAGAACAGTTGATTGAGTCAATTCCTGGAGGAAACAGGGCTATTGGATATGTGGAGAGCGCGGAATCCAGATGTCCTGCAATATTCTTGCTTCTCAAGCTCGTATTCCATGCTCTCCAGGATAGATATGGCCCTGGGAAATAATAGAGCGTTGCAGATTTAGAAGGAAATTGCATACTTACCAAGAGGGGTCTCAGACCACACACCTATGGTGCTGACACTGAATTTAGGGGCAAAAAGAGCTCAGAGAGAGTGGAAAATAAGTACAATCTGGTTTGAATTAATAAAGGAAACAGATGAGGTTCTGCTCAAACTAAGAGAGTTTCTAGAGTTTAATGAAGGTACTGTGGCAGCCGCATACCTTGAAGGCATACCTTAGAGGTATTCTGATCCAACGAACGACACATTGCAAAAGATAGTAGGACAAACCCCCAAAAATTCTTCAAATATAATTATTGGAAAAAGGTCAGGTCTGAGCATGTAGGCCCTTTACAAAATAATCTAGAGTGGGTGACAAGGGACAAAGAGAAGGCAAATTTATTAAATATCTTCTTCAGCTCTGTGTATACAAAAGAGCATGGGGGAAGCTCATGTCCATAATGGGGGTGGTACTGACACAGCCCCGAATGATCCACAATGGCTCAAAAGTGATATGGTCCAGAAATATTTAGATAGAATAAAGGTGGATAAAGCACCTGGACCGAATGGCATCCACCCACGGATCCTAAAAGAATTGAGCTCTGTAATTTCAAAGCCATTGTATCTAATTTTTAGGGACTCATTAATGACGGGAATAGTACCACTGGATTGGTGCAGGGCGAACGTGGTGCCTATATTTAAAAAGGTATCAAAGTCTTTACCAAGTAACTATAGACCTGTTAGTTTAACTTCTATAGTCGGGAAGATACTGGAGCGTTTAATAAAAGACCACAGACGAGTTCTTGCTGGAAAAAAACATTTTAAGCAACGGACAGCATGGATTCATGATAGACAGAAGTTGTCAGACAAGCCTGATTTCTTTTTTTGAAGAGGTAAGCAAAACCTTGGACAGAGGGGTGGCTGTGGACGTGGTATACTTGGATTTTGCAAAAGCGTTTGACACAGTTCCCCACACCCGACTCATGTGTAAGGTAAAATCTACAGGCCTGGAAATATCAGTTTGTAAATGGATAGGAAACTGACTAAAAGACAGAATTCAGAGAGTAGTGGTTAATGATTCTTACTCTGAATGGTCTAAGGTTGTCAGTGGTGTACCTCAAGGTTCAGTGCTGGGACCCTTTCTTTTTAATACCTTTATAAATGATATTGGGTCTGGGATCAAAAGTAACATTTCTGTCTTTGCAGATGACACCAAGCCTCCAATTTACAAGCCGACCTCAATGCACTGTCTAATTGGGTGACTATGTGGCAGATGAGGTTTAATGTTGAGAAATGTAAAGTTATGCACTTGGGGGCTAAGAATATGCATGCATCATACATGCTAGTGGGAGTACAACTGGGGGAGTCCGTGGTGGAGAAGGACCTGGGGGTTTTGGTAGATCATAAGCTCAATAATAGCATGCAATGCCAAGCTGAGGTTTCCAAAGCGAGAAAAGTCCTTTCTTGTATTAAGAGAGGTATGGACTCCAGAGAGCGAGATATCATTTTTCCCCTGTTCAAATCATTAGTAAGACCTCATCTGGAATATGCAGTTCAGTTTTGGGCACCAGCTTTCAAAAAGGATATCGGGGAACTGGAGATAGTGCAGAGAAGGGCAACCAAACTGATAAGAGGCATGGAGGAGCTCAGCTATGAGGAAAGATTAGAGGAACTGAATTTATTCACTCTTGAGAAGAGGAAATAAGGGGAGATATGATCAACATGTTCAAATATATAAGGGGTCCATATAGTGAACTTGGTGTTGAGTTATTCTCTTTACGGTCAACCCAGAGGACACGGAGGCACTCTTTACGTCTAGAGGACAAGAGATTTCATCTCCAAATACGGAAAGGTTTCTTCAGAGTAAGAGCTGTGAAAATGTGGAATAGACTCTCACCAGAGGTGGTTCTGGCAAGCTCAGTAGATTGCTTTAAGAAAGGCCTGGATACTTTCCTAAATGTGCATAATATAACTGGGTACTAACATTTATAAGTAAAGTTGATCCAGGGAAAATCCGATTGCCTCTTGGGGGATCTGGAAGGAATTTCTTCCCCTGCTGTAGCAAATTGGAGCATGCTCTGCTGGGGTTTTTTGCCTTCCTTTGGATCAACTATGGGTATAAAATTGGATATATTGCATTGTACGATATTTTTTTTTTATTTCAAAAGATTTTTATTTTGAGAAAGAAAAAGCAATTATACAAAACAGAATCATACTTTGTCAAGTGTAGGCATTAAGAAACAGAGCAGAGTCTAAACAGTAAGTACTGTAACAGTTTCCTGCAGCATGGACTACATGTGGTCGAGGGCTCCCGGGCTCTATAAGTGGGCTAGCACATAATTAAAAAAAAAAAAAAAAAAAAAAGTGTCAGAGAAAGCTATATCCTGCCGCCCATGGGACATTCCTCTACCCAGCACCCTACATGGGAGCACACTGTGCCGGGCCGAGGAACCCCCCAACTATCTCGCAGGCCCAAGTTCTCCCTACGAAAGCCCACACCCCTATAATATTACATCTCTGAGAGCCGAGGGGTAATGTAGAGCTACAGGGGAGGTGGAAATTGATCAATTCCTTGCCCCGCTACTGTGGTTAACACTGAATATGAACAACTCTGAGCAATCAAAGTAACCATGTAACTGATATAATACCAAGGTCTAAAGAAGACCTGAAAAAGAGGGAATAGTAGGAAGGAAGAAAGAAAGAGAAGGAGGGAGGGGAGGGGGAAGGGGAGGAACATCATTCATGCGTTTAGGATATGCTTTATGTGGGTCTATTAGGAGGGCCTAAAGTTACTCCCACCAATCGGGCCCATGGATTCCAGATACCCTCAAATTTCTTCACAGTGTCCTGGAGTATACTAGTGAGCTTTTCCTGGGACATTATCCAGGATATTTTCCTTTTGGCTGCTGGGACAGACACTCCCGGCTGTTTCCAGGCTCTGGCGATCGTGAGCTTAGCCCCCAGCAGCACAAAGTGAACCAGTCTGCGAGAGGATTTTGGAATCCCCGGGATCGGGGTGTTAAGGGCCACCAGAGGAGTTCTGGGAATCCGAGACTCCACCAGCTCTTCCATTATATTGAATATTCTTTTCCAGAAGGGACGAATTCTGGGGCATTCCCACCAGATGTGAGACATTGTGCCCTTGAGTTGACAACCTCTGAAACAGAGAGGGACTGCCGTTGGGTATATTGAGGCCAGTCTAGTCGGGGTATAGTACCACCTGGAGATCACTTTCAGGCTGGCCTCCACTAAAGTGGTATTGAGGACACCCTGGAAGGATCTGAAACAGGATCTCTGCCAACTTTCCAAGTTCCAAATAAAGTGAAGCTCGGACTCCCAGGCCTCCATAAAAGTCGTTTTTGAGCATGGCGATGTAAGTGACAAATAAATCACCGAAATCCCACCCCTCTGGTCTCTGGCTTGACCACACCACATTTCATAGTCAGAAAATTTGGGGGGGAAACCTTTGTCTTTACATAGCGATTGCAAGAAATGGGAAATTTGGCTGAACCGAAAGGTTTCAGATAAGGGCATATCTAGCGTTTTGGTGCAGTGTTTTAGAGTGAAGGCGTCTGCAGCCGTGAAAAATTGACCTATCCTGTACAGGCCCCTACCTACCCACCACTTGAAGGCCATAACATTTTTCCCCGGAGGGAAGTCTGGGTTATTATAAATATGAGTGAGGGGCTTATATGCCAATACTAATACTTCTGAAGAATGCAAGGAGTCCCATAGAGCAAAAGAGTGGGAAAGGGTCTGGGCCAATATAGGAGGGTCTGTTTCTTGGGGGTATCCAGAGGAGGAAGTCTAGCGTGAAGTTAGGAACTGCCTGTTTTTCTATTGCTACCCAATCAGGTTTTTCGGAACTAAAATAGACTGTTGACATTTGGGCCAATCTGGCAGCTTGGTAGTACTTGTAAAGGTGGGGTAGACCCAGCCCTCCTTTTTTCCTATGTAGGTAAAGGGTTCTTTGGGGGATTCTGTATCCCGCCTTACCCCAGATGAACTTTAGAAGTTTGCTTTGGAAGGATTTAATATGGTCCTTCCGGATGGGGATAGGTAAGGCGCTTAACAGATATAGCAATCTGGGAAGTAATGTCATTTTAACTGAATTAACCCTCCCCAACCAAGAAATATTATTACAGGACCAGGTGTTTAGGTCTGTTTCAAGCTTACGGTACAAAGGAGGGTAGTTATGGCTGTATAGAGTTTCAGTTTTAGCTGTTAAGTTAATACCTAAGTATTTGATGGAGGAGTCACTCCATTTAAAGGGAAAGTTCTGTTGTAAGAGATTAACAGTCTCGGGTTTTAGTGAGATGTTGAGTGCTCGTGACTTTGAATAATTAACTTCTAATCCGGACAGTTTGGCCAAGGCATCTATGGTTTTGCATAAGTTGGGAAGGGAGGTTACGGGGGAAGTGAGAAAGAGCAGGACGTTCTCCGCATATAGCCCGCATTTGTGAGTTTGGGAGCCGCAAGTCACTCCCTGGATGTTTGGGTTATGACGAATTGCAATAGCAAGTGTTTCAATGCCAATTGCAAATATGATTGGCAAGAGTGGGCACCCTTGTCTAGTCCCTTTTTTAATTGTGATGGGTTTTGTGTAATATCCTTGCAGGCGTATACTGGCACTGGGGTTGGAGTAAAGCGCCTGTATCAGTCCGATAAATCTGTGTCCAAAGCCCCAGCGCTTCAATATGGCAAAGATATATGGCCAGGAGACAGAGTCGAAGGCCTTTTGTAGGTCCAACGACAGGAGCATTCCAGATTGTATAGGACCTCCCGCCCAGTTGGTTTGAAGGATGGAGACCAAGTCTATGGCCCGCCTTATTTGGTCTGGGCCTTGTCTGCCCGGTATGAAACCCACTTGATCCTTATATATATATATATATATATCTATATATCTATATGTCTATATATATATATATATATATATATATATATATATATATATATATATATATATATATATATATAGACAGACAGACAGAGATATATAGATAGATATATATATATATATATATATATATATGTGTATATATGATGAAGCCAGCCATGCGATTAGCAAGAATCTTAGTGAAAATTTTGACATCATAGTTAATAAGTGATATAGGGCGATAGTTTCCAACATCTTTCGGATTCTTGTCCGGTTTAGGGATCACTGCAATGTATGCAGTATTAAGTTGTGGATCAAGTGAGTTCCCCTGTGTTTTAGAGTTGAAGAAGTGTGTTAGATGTATGGCTAAGGTGTTGGAGAAGGTCTTGTAATAGGTGTTGGACAGACCGTCCGGGCCGGGGGCTGAGCCATTTTTTAGTGATTTTATTACTCCAAGTACCTCTCCCTCTGTGAAAGGAGCTTCAAGGCTGTCTCTATGTTCCGCTGAAAGCGATGGAAGAGAGATACCGCCCAGGAATTAATCCAATGTGGTATCCTGCGGGGGAGATTTTGGCGAGTAAAGTTTGCTATAAAAGACCTGGAAGGCCTCTAAGATTTTGGAGGGATCAGCCGTGGAGCCCTGACCTGGGATTTTTATTTTGGGCATGGTATGTGATCTAATACGGGGTATTAATTTGGCGGCCAGCATGGAACCCACCCTATCCTCTTGGGTATAGAATTTGTGTTTGTTCCAGCGAATTTGTTTTTCCGCCTTAGCTGTCAGGGCTAGGTTGAGCTCCAACCTGGCCTTGTCTAGCTGGGATATCGAGAGGGGGGAGGGGTTGGATTTGTGAAGTGTCTGAAGTTTGGAGAATTCAGCCTCCAGGATTTTTATGTCAGCCTCTCTTTCCCTCTTAAGTTGGGAATCGAGTCTGATTAGCTCCCCTCTAATAAAGGCTTTATGAGCTGCCCATAGTGTTTCGAGCGAGATGCCCTCGGTTTTGTTTAGGAGGAAATATTCCTTTAAAGATTTGTTCAGCATAGTGACATGGATTGAATCTGTGAGAATGGATTCGTTAAGTCTCCATTGTCCCCTGCCCGTTCTGCGGTGGTGTACGTGTATTTCCATGACGACCAATGAATGATCGGACAAAACAGTGTCTTTGATATGGGATTTTATGATTAAAGGGACAGACTGTGTTTTGACGAGGAGGTGATCGATCCTAGCATAGGAATTGTGTGGGTGGGAGAAATGGGTATAGTCCCTTTTAGTAGGGTTTAGTTCCCTCCAGACATCCGCAAACCCATGGGCATGAATGAGTCTAGCTATTTTGAGGCTTTGTTTGGTAGGGCGGGTAAGTCGGTCTGCGAGGGGCTTGGATTTGGATCCGGTGAGAGGACACTCAGAAGGTTCTGAAAAAAAGAAGCTTGACCCTTATTAAGGGACTTATTAGTAGGAGACTAGGGAGTAGATCTGTTCGTCTATTTTACCGTTAACTAAGAGAAACCTGCCGTTTGGGTCTTTAATTTCTGCAAGCCAGCTAAAATTGCAAGATTTGGCAAAAGCTATGGCCACCCCTTTGGACTTATTTTCGGCACTTGCCAGATAAAAATTTGGAAAGTGGGAGTGGAGGAACTTGGGACAGTATTTGGCCAGGAAATGAGTTTCCTGCATTAGAATAATATCTAATTTGGAAGATTTAAAGAAGTTAAAAATCTTATGTCTTTTAATAGGGGAATTTAGGCCCTGTACATTGTGGGTGGCAATCCTTAAAGTGTCAGGTGTGAGATCAGCCATGAGACCAGAGAGAGTGAGTGCTATCGAGTCCTCCGTCACTTACCAGTACTGGGGCCTTCGGAAATCGCGCCGAAGGGGGATGCAGTACTATGTCCACAATAGGAGCCTCCGATCGGGGGTATAAACTTCTGAACTGGATGGAAATGAAAAAAACTGTTAAGTGATGTTCCGTGAGTTGGGTAAGGAAGGGAGGAGATAGGAAAGACGAGAGGAGGAAAGAGCCAAAAAAGAAGAAACGGGAGAGTTCTCTCCCCCTGGGGCCACAGAGAGCCCAAGGAGGAAAGAAGACCCCTCCCGACATCTCACTGTAACACGTGAATAAAATCGTTGTCAAAAGTCCAACCATGGTTGGACTTCCTATCCCCCAGAAACTCATTGGTGACTAAGGGATAGGAGGAGGCACATGCATTCCGCCCCAAATCAGGTCTCCCTACAACCTGTGTTAAATGTTAAATATGACGCTGAAACCAAACAGGCAAGAACAGGTTGTAATAAATGAAACTAAAATATGAGTTTTCCGAACCCTAGATATACCCCATCTTGAGTGCACCGCTCTCCAATTCTCTACAGAGCAGAGAGTGGAGGCGGAGCAACGGGGACCTGAGCTTGAATCATAGAAAAAAAGGAAAAAAAAAAAAAAAAAAAAGAAGGAAGAAAATTGTCAAGCTTGGAGACTTTCAACTTTTCTATTGTCCCTCATCAGTGGAGGGGCATCAGATAGTAAAATTGCTCCCAAGGAGAGGGAGAGTGTCAATTTCTTCTATCAGGAAGTCAGTCAAAAGCGATAGAAACAGACGTCAGGAGACACAAAGGATGTTGCGGCCATGTGGTCATGGTGGACCATAGTGGGAAGATCGTATGGATTTATTCTTGGTCCAAAGAGGGTTTGGGGATCCGGCCGGAGGGGGACGCTTATTGGAGCCAGAGGAGGGAGGGGGATGCTTCCGTCTCCATTTCCTGCGAAATTATCTTCAGGTTGAGTAGTAGCTTCTCTCCCATTATAAAGCTGGAGAAGGAGTGGTTCTGTCCCTTGTGGGAGAATTTGACCGCAAACGGAAAGGCCCATTTGTACTTGATGTCCTTCTGAACCATAGCAGATAGTAGGGGTTTCAGAGTTCTTCTGCGGTGTATGGTGGAGGGGGAGATATCCGCGTAGATTTGCACTGTGTGGCCTTGACAGAATACTTGGGAAAGGGTCCGGGCCTGTTTCATAACAGCTTTTTTTATTTCGTAATAATGTGGTTTGGCAATAACGTCCCTAGGGGAACCGTCTTTCCTGGGGGGCCACAGGGCCCTGTGAACCCGGTCCAATTCCAGACGTGCTGTTGGAATGTTTGGGATCAATTCTCTCATAAGGTCCTGCGTGGCCGCTGCGACATCTGTAACTGATTCCGGTAGGCCTCTGATCCTAAAGTTCAGCCTCCGAGATCTGTTCTCCAAATCATCTATGCGGGAGTTTGCTGTAGCTAATTGGTCTTGGAGGGATTGAATCAGGTCAGAGTTCTGGTGGGAGACTGCATCAGTCTGTTCAAGCCTTTCTTCAATGGCGTCCATTCTGGTGCCTATATTCTGCAGGTCCGCTTTGATGTCTCCTGTGATTTTAGCTGCCGTGGCCTCTAGACCCCTTTCAAGGAGATTGGAGAATTTAGAGAAAAGGTCTTCCATCAGAAGCTGGGTGTTCTGGGTCGATGGGCTGAGGGGAATAGGAGCAGCATAAATAGATGCCATCGGGCCTGCCGGGGAAAAGGCCTGCTCTCCAAATGTGCGCCTGAGAAGGGATTCTGTGGAGGCCGGTGAGGGAGTCTGAGCCTGCAATCCTGCATTGTGAGGGCCAGGGGTGATGTGGAGAAGGGCAGGGGTCAGCACTTGCCTGTGTACCGGAGTATCTTCATTGAGGGAAGCATGGTGCTGTGCTGCAGCAGCGGCCATATTGGTACACCCAGCGCAGGTGGAGGCAGCGAATTCGGGGATCAGGCTTCTCCTGACCCCGGATCCAAGCATATGGGGTTGTTCTCCGGTGCTTGGGGGGTTCCTGAGCCGCGTCTGTGGCAGTCGAGCGGGGTCGGAAAGGTTCGCTGGGCGCGCCTGAGATGGTGAGGTGCGGAGCTCCTGGCTCAAGCGGCCATCTCGGGACTCTCGCGCATGCGCCGTACGATATTTTTTATTTTATTTATTTATTGTTTTTAAGGTTGAACTGGATGGACTTTTTTCAACCTGACTAACAGGTTGCTAAAATTCAATAAGGAATCTAGGGCATGGGAGGAAAACATCTGAAGAGAGGTGTTAGCGCCCAAAAATAATTATCGTATTTATCAGCGTATAACACGCACCCCAAGTTTAGGAGGGAATTTTAAGGAAAAAAAAGTTTTAAGGAAAAAAACATTTAAATGCCCATCAATGCAGCCTTGCACAGCGTCCATCTGCATGCTTGTCCAGTGTCATTTGCAGCCTTGGTGTCATTTGCAGCCTTGTCAGTGTCCATTTGCAGCCTTGTCAGTGTCCATTTGCAGCCTTGCCCAGGCTGCAGTTAAACTGCAGTGACTTGTCAGTGTCACTGCAGTTTGAAAATGGCGCCGCCGAGACACACGGAGCCGATCCTGTGTATCTCGGCGGCTCCTCTCGTAGTCCCGCCCGGGATAGGTGTGACTGTGAGCGGAGGAGCGAGCGCCGCCCATATACATAGATAGCCGAGTGTACTCGGCTAGGTTTGGCTAGCTCCGCTCACAGTCACGCCCAGTCCCTGTGTCCATCATAGGGCGGGACTGGGCGTGACTGTGAGCGGAGCCAGCCGAACCTAGCCGAGTACACTCGGCTATCTATATATATCGGCGGCCAGCGCTCACTCCGCTCACAGTCAGCGGGGGATCGATGGGGATTGGCGTATAACACGCACCTGCGATTTCCCCCTGATTTTAAGGGGAAAAAAGTGCGTGTTATACGCCAATAAATACAGTATGTAATCGATCCATCCCCGAGAAAAAAAGAAATATGGTTAGATAAACAACAAAAATATAAAATAACATTTACAAGGAAAGTTGAGAATAGACATCTCTTCCAGAAGCAATGTACTTTTGGAGAGGGTTAAAGTGTGGGAAGAATGCGCAATTGGTGAAGTTTAACTTCCCCCTCCACCATCTCTACCGTTAGGCTAAAGGGAGGAGAAATTACTTCTCTCACCCCAGAGATAATAGATACATTTAGCGACTTTTATAAAAAACATTATACTTTGCAGAGGATGGGGGAGTAATGGATGATTTCCTGGAGAAACTGGAGATTCCGACTATTACTCAAGGGGATAGAGATGAACTGGAAGCCCCAATAACTCTTGTAGAACTTCAACAGGCAGTAGCTGGGGTGGCAAACCAAAAATCTCCCAGGCCAGATGGGCTCCCGACGGAGACCTATAAATACTATAGAGAAATATTGCTCCCGGAGCTGCTTAAAGCGTTGAGACCTGCCTCGATGCTAGAAGCAACTATCATAGTGATATATAAGGAGGGGAAAGATCCGTTGGAAACAGCTTCATATAAACCAATTTCTCTCTTGTGCTCGGATGTTAAAATTTGAGCCAAGGTGTTAGCAGCTAGGCTGAATAAAATTGCTTCAATACTGATTCACCCAGATCAGACGGGATTTATTGCAAATAGAGCCACTAGCATGAATATCAAAATTATATTCCTGAATCTACAGACCCCATCAGAGAACGAGGGATCAAGAGAGGTGCTGTCACTGGATGTGACTAAAGCTTTTGATAGCCTAGAGTGGGGATATGTCTGGCGGGTTCTGGAGAAATTTGGGTTTGGTCCTTCCTTTATAGGATAAAAATGCTTTACAGCGACCGTAGTGCCAGGCTTAGAATTAATAATGAACTCTCGGATAAGATCTACCTGGAAAGGGGGACGAGACAGGGATGCCCACTGTCGCCCCTGCTCTTCGCCCTCGCGATTGAACCCCTGGCTATCTCTATAAGAACATGCCCTGAGATAAGAGGATTCCAGAGGAATACAGGAGAAGAAAGAATTGCCCTATATGTGGAGAATGTTCTGCTTTTTTGGAGGGATACGGGGCAATCTTTAGTAAAAGCAATGATTATAGTGGAGGAATTCGGAAGATTTACTGGATTACTGATAAACTGGGAGAAATCGGAGCTCCGGAGATGCAGTCAGAGATGGGAGAAAGTTGTAGAAAGTCAACCATCACTGCAGCCCTCCACCAGTCGAAGCCTCTCCTCAGTGCAAGACACATGAAAGCCCGCATGGAGTTTGCTAAAAAAAAAAAACACTTGAAGGACTCCAACATGGTGAGAAATAAGATTCTCTGGTCTCATGAGACCAAGATAGAACTTTTTGGCCTTAATTCTAATGCCGCGTACACACGACTGGACTTTTCGGCTACAAAAGTCCAACAGACTTTTGACGGACTTTTGGCGGACTTGCCGCAGACTTTCTAACGAACGGACTTGCCTGCATACGATCACACAAAAGTCCGACGGATTCGTACGTGATGACGTACACCGGACTAAAATAAGGAAGTTGATAGCCAGTAGCCAATAGCTGCCCTAGCGTGGGTTTTTGTCTGTCGGACTAGCATACAGACAAGCGGATTTCTGGGTCCGGCGTAGTTACGACGTAAAGATTTGAAGCATGTTTCAAATCTAAAGTCCGTCAGATTTGCGGCTGGAAAAGTCCGCTGAAAGTCCGTGGAAGCCCACACACGATCGGATTGTCAGCCGGCTTTAGTCCGTCGGACTTTTGTAGACGAAAAGTCCGAATGTGTGTACGCGGCATAAGCGGTACGTGTGGAGAAAACCAGGCTTTGTTCATCACCTGTCCAATACAGTCCCAACAGTGAAGCATGGTGGTGGAGGCATCATGCTGTGGAGGTGTTTTTCAGCTGCAGGGACAGGACAAATGGTTGCAATCGAGGAAAAGATTAATGCGGCCAAGTACAGGGATATCCTGGACGAAAACCTTCTCCAGAGTGCTCAGGACCTCAGACTGGGCCGAAGGTTTACCTACCAACAAGACAATGACCCTAAGCACACAGCTAAAATAATGAAGGAGTGGCTTCACAATAACTCCGTGACTGTTCTTGAATGGCCCAGCCAGAGCCCTGACTTAAACCCAATTGAGCATCTCTGGAGAGACCTAAAAATGGCTGTCCACCAACGTTTACCATCCAACCTGACAGAACTGGAGAGGATCTGCAAGGAGGAATGGCAGAGGATCCCCAAATCCAGGTGTGAAAAACTTGTTGCATCTATCCCAAAAAGACTCATGGCTGTATTAGATCAAAAGGGTGCTTCTACTAAATACCGAGCAAAGGGTCTGAATACTTAGAACCATGTAATATTTCAGTTTTTCTTTCTTAATAAATCTGCAAAAATGTCAACAATTCCGTGTTTTTCTGTCAATATGGTGTGCTGTGTGTACATTAATGAGGAAAAAAATGAACTAATATGATTTTAGCAAATGGCTGCAATATAACAAAGAGTAAAAAAATTTAAGGGGGTCGGAATACTTTCTGTCCCCATTTTAGGTAGGGGGAAGGAGTGATGCACTTGATGTCGAGGAAGGTGGGATTTAATAATGGGAAGAGGGGACGGAGCACATAGGGGGAAGGGTAAAGGAAGATGGATATATAGGATGGGGGGTAGAAGGAATAGATATGGTTAAAGGAAGATGAGGTGTATATTCACTATAGATAGGTAAGGGTGGAGTATGGCTTATAGAAGCCTCGTTTTTTTGGGGTTTTTTGGGTGTTAAGAGTGATATGGATATGGCTCATAGAAGCCTCTCAAATTTTTTTTTTGTTCTTCTTCTCCCTTGGTTTGGGTGAATTGGGAACACATTTAATATAAGGTATTTGGAAGGGGGAGGAGGGGTGGATGGAGGGGGGAGAAGGGAAAGTTTTTTTTTTTTTTATTACGGGGGGGGGGGGGGGGGGGGATTGGGAAGTAGATAAAGATGTGTTGACTCTTTGTGATAAAAAATAAATATGTTATGAAGGTTGTTTTAATGGATATGTCAAATTTAATAAAAATTTAAAATTTAATAATTAAAAAAGGACACAAGTTTTGGAATGGAATAAAACCCCTCTTTTCCAAAATATACTTCAGGCAGGTACAACCAAGGGTCTTATCTTTGAGTTATATGAACAGCTATGTAAAGGAGCTATTACTGGATTGGATCTCTGTAAGGATAAAGAGAGATGGGAAGCAGACATAGGGAAAGCACCGCAGGAGCAGTGGAGGAGGATTTTGAAGATGGGACCAATGGTCTCGCAGAAAGTATCTCATTTGATGCTGATATATAGAGCCTACTACACTCCTAAGAGGCTGTTTAAGTATGGGAGAAAAACAGATGATAAATGCCAGCAAACTCATCCATATGGTATGGAGATGCCCAACTTACTGGGATAGCGGAAGGAACCAGAGGAGATGAAGAGTATAACAGTAGCAATATTAAGATGCTTCCAAGCCAGAAAATTATTGCAATGCGATGGCAGTCGAAGACACCCCCAGCAGTGAAGGACTGGATTACTGTTATAAACAAGATTACCATATATACTCCTGTATAAGTTGAATTTTTCAGCCCCTTTTTTGGGGCTGAAAGTGCCCCCCTCGACTTATACACGAGTCACCGCCGTCTGTCTGCACGATCAGCGTGTCATGCAGGCAGACGGCGGCAGCGTGTGCTACATAGCACTCAGCAGTGGCTCTCACTGTTCAAAAGCCACGCCTCCTCGTCTGTGATAGGCAGTCAGTGTACAGCCTATCACGGACATTCTCTCATCCTCGTCCGTGGTATGAGGATGAGAGAATGTCCATGATAGGCTGACTGCTGGGAAATGGAGTTTTCTGCCTATCATGGATGAGGAGGAGGTGCGGCTTTTGAACAGTGAATGGCCGCCGCACACGCTGATCAGTTCGGAGCGGCACACGGAGGATGCACAGGACACAGGTAGGATGCACACAGACACATGCACACAGGTACATATACACATGCACACATACACATGCACACATACACACAGGTACATATACACAGGTACATGACACATGCACATATACACAGGACACATGACACATATACACATATACACAGGACACATGACACATGACACATGCACATGCACATATGCACATATGCACAGGACACATGACACATGACACATGCACATATGCACAGGACACATGACACAGGCAGGTATACAGCTGCAGATGGGCATTGTTGACCTTCTTTTTCCACTTACAGTAACTGCTGCATTTCTCACCCTCATCTTATACTCGGGTCAATACGTTTTTCCCATTTTTTTGTGGCAAATTAGGGCCTCGACTTATACTCGGATCGACTTATACTCAAGTATATACGGTATACGTAAAGAAAAAATAGTTTATATAAAAAGAGGGATTCCAAAGGAATTTGAGATAATGTGGAGGCCCTGGTTGGAAAAAATGGGATCCCCCTTAGAGGGGAGAGGAGATAGTAAGATCAGAGAGACACTTAAAGTAAAGTGTTGAAAATAGAACTTATACACTAGATAATTCAGTATAGGTACTTTTTTTTATATAGCCCCGGTAAACGCTAGATAAGAGAAGTTATGAGAATCGGAAGAAATCTAGAGTGAAATAGTTAATAAATTTAAATTATATATAATGAGATTATTTGCTTATTGGGGGGGGCTAATGAGTATTGTTATATTTTGTATAGTGTAGATCAGCATCTGACTGTAAATTTGTGCCACATCCAAAATTTGAACAAACAACAATAAAGAGGGTCCCCTATTGGTGGACTTTTTAGGCACATGTAAAAACCATAGAAAGGTATACTTAGTACAAATATAATTTATTAAATTGACACAATAAAAATATAACAAAACTAACATCTATTGTTAGGAATGTGGGTCAGGCAGTGTTGCAGTAATGCATATACAGTGTTGGAGGCAGTACTCTTGCACCCGACGTGTTTCGGAGTCAATTAAACTCCTTCCTCAGGGGGGATGTGCATTTGAGATAGTTCTATATTAGAGAAAATATATTGAGAAGATGATAATCAACATGTGAATATCCATCAATAAAGCATTTCGTAATATATTGTTTCTATCTGATACACTTACATTAAACACTCCTGCAAAAGATGTGCAAATAATAAATAAAAATAAACAATAAACAGGATCCCTTACTATACACCTATGTTATCACATCTTTTGCAGGAGTTGCCTTTCAGCCTCAGTGGAGCCTCAAGTACTTATTTTACGCCCATTTTTTGGGCTTTCTTTTCTTTTTGAAGAGAATAATATGTATACATTTTTTGTGGAGTAAATTCCATTTCCACCTACATACAGATCTACACCATCCTTAATACATAGATGTCTGTTTGTGTCGGAGCCAAGAGCATACTGGGTAGACAGACTTTGTCACTGTCGCTGTTTTTAATCAAAAACCCTATGGAATGTCAAGTCAGCCAACACAGTGTTTAATGTGACCCCCCCGTCCCGACGAGCTCGCGCGCAGAAGCGAACGCATACGCGAGTAGCACCCGCATATGAAAATGGTGGTCAAACCACACATGTGAGGTATCGCAGCGACCAGTAGAGCGAGAGCAATAATTCTAGTCCTAGACCTCCTCTGTACCGCAAAATATGCAACCTGTAGAATTTTTTAAATGTAAAAGTTTGACGCCATTCCACGAGCGGGCGCAATTTTCAAGCGTGACATGTTGGGTATCAATTTACTTGGCGTAACATTATATTTCACAATATAAAAAAAAAATTGGGCTAACTTTACTGTTGTCTTATTTTTTTATTAAAAAAAGTGAATTTTTTCCAAAAAAAGTGCGCTTTTAAAACCAAAAAAAAGTGCAAAAAAAAGTGCAAAAAAAAGTATTGCAACGACCGCCATTTTATTCACTAGGGTGTTAGAAGAAAAACCATACATAATGTTTAGGGGTTCTAAGTAATGTTCTAGCAGAAAAAGCTGTTTTAAACATGTAAACACCTAAAATCTAAAACGAGGCTGGTCCTTAAGTGGTTAAATATTACAATATATTCACACCGTCATGCAAGTGTATCCAGCCACCTTCATTCTAATGCGCTCACCTCAATGCTTGGACCTAAGAACATACGTTGTTAGGTCTAATGCGCTTATTCCCCCTGGGGTATGGATATGGTGGTCTCTCTCTTCACAGGTGTACATATGGGATAATACCTTCCTTGATGTTAATGAATGGTTGGTATCTCTTTAGGAGATATCAGCCTCTATTCCTCAGCTCCCAGTCACTCAAAAGACCACAGGTTGGGCTCTCAGTGTAGTATTTCATAAAATATCAGGTTTATTAAAAGAATTGCACTTACATTAAAACAGAAGGAATTTGCCTTTAAAACTTATTGTGCAGGCGCGATCCAACACTCGGCGGATGTCGGCATCACCTGATCAAGGGAAGTTGGTTACAAGTGACAAGGAGAAGGCAACTGTATTAAATACATTCTTTGCCTCGGTTTTTAGTACAGAAAAGGAAGGGTATGATAGACAAGATGATGGGTTTAGCAACACAGCAAGGAATGTGCCCTTGTGGTTAACAGAAGCCAGTGTTCTAAAAAGACTAGAAAATAAAAACCTAAAAGCGGAGTTCCAGCCTTTTTTGTGTTTATTAAAAGTCAGCAGCTACAAAAAGTGTAGCTGCTGACTTTTAATAAACACACACTCACCTGTCCCATGATCCAGTGATGTAGCCACCCAAAACCCTAAATTCTCTCCGGCATTACAACTGTGAGCACCCAGCTGTGACAGCTTGTAGCTTCACAGGCGGGTGCGCACTGCACATGCGCAAGTCGCGCTGCGCCTCCTTTATGGTCAGGCAATCTTCTGGGACCTGTGATGTGTCCCAGAAGATTGCAGCTAGTGAGAGGAGAACTTCTGGTCGGATCGTCTAGGTGGTCCGACTGGAAGTAGGTACCTGTCAAAAATAGGTACCCGTTGCGCAACCCCCCCCCCCCCCCAATGTTATGCCAAATGTGGCATAGGAGGGGGGAGGAATGCTTAAAGCAAAACTTCCCCTTTTGGGGGAAGCTCTGCTTTAATATGAACAAATCCCAGGACCAGATGCCATGCACCCTAGAGACCTCGAAGAACTTAGCCAGGTCATTGCTAGACCATTATTCCTAATATATAGCCTGCAGCACTGATCGAGTGTGGAAAATCTAACAGGGCAGTTCTACAGAAGTTAATTGGCTTCTGTACAACATCAATGCCCATACATGGATCAAAATTCAGCCGGACCCTACTAAACCTTTAGGGTGAAAGCACTAAAGGTTATCTTATTCAACTAGTACTTGTGGACCCTGAAGCAGGATGTCCCTTGCAAGGTCCTGAGGGTAAGATGAAAAGAGTCAAGTCTTTCAAAGGTTTGAGGTAGACTCTGATGGCTCTAACTACGTCCAGACAGTGAAGAGCAATCTCCTTTGGGTGCTTTGGAGTAGAGCACAAGGAAGGAAGCACTATGTCTTCATTGAAGAGGAAGGCCAACTACTTGTCTTTGTGAAGAATGAGGAATGGCTCCTTACAAGGGAGTGGCTAGCTCAGAGACCGCCTGAAAGAAATTAGCACGATTCCCCCATCAACACAGACAGTGTTGACAGGGGAATCAGCAATTGTCTATTCCTGGTGGGCGAAGCTGTTCCTGCCGGGAGAAGACAGTGATTATTGCCAGCAGCTATAGCAGCCGCTAGCGATAATCACAAGAGAATCCGGCAGGCTGGTTGTACCCAAGTTGATCAATCAACTTGGTACATTCAGTCTGCCCATTAACGGGTAGAATCTTGGCCAGTTCCTGCTGAACCGGCCGAGATTTGAACCGTGTATGGCCAGCCTATGTGTATAAAATGTCTAAACCATCAAACAGCTAGTGTCAAGTGATACACTGGGATTGTAACAATTATAATCTACTTTAACCAAACATAAGTGCAAATAAAACTGTGTTCAGCATAAAAAAGTCCACTGTAAAACAATTCCTCGCTTTCAAAACGGTGCCCCTAGAAAAAAAATACCAAATGAAAAATGTGTTTAAACAATTTTCAATTACTCCTCCGTGTCTTCCACCAATATTATGAATTGCTCATCACAGTGAACTCACTAAGGGATAACCCCACACCAGATGGTATTGACCACTTATCTCTAAGATGTTCAAAATTTGTGTTCTATAGATATACACACACATACACAGTGGGGACGGAAAGTATTCAGACCCCCTTAAATTTTTCACTCATTTCAGTGCATTTTTTTTCTCATTAATGTACACACAGCACCCCATATTGACAGAAAAATACAGAAGTGTGGACATTTTTGCAGATTTATTAAAAAGGAAAAAAACTGAAATATCACATGCTCCTAAGTATTCAGACCCTTTGCTCAGTATTAAGTAGAAGCACCCTTTTGATCTAATACAGCCACGAGTCTTTTTGGAAAAGATGCAACAAGTTTTTCACACCTGGATTTGGGGATCCTCTGCTATTCCTCCTTGCAGATCCTCTCCAGTTCTGTCAGGTTGGATGGTAAACGTTGGTGGACAGCCATTTTTAGGTCTCTCCAGAGATGCTCAATTGGGTTTAAGTCAGGACTCTGGCTGCCATTCAAGAACAGTCACGGAGTTGTGGAGCCACTCCATTATTTTAGCTGTGTGCTTAGGGTCATTGTCTTGTTGGAAGGTAAACCTTCGGCCCGGTCTGAGGTCCTGAGCACTCTGGAGAAGGTTTTCGTCCAGGATATCCCTGTACTTGGCCGCATTCATCTTTCCCTCGATTGCAACCAGTCGTCCTGTCCCTGCAGCTGAAAAACACCCCCACAGCATGATGCTGCCACCACCATGCTTCACTGCTGGGACTGTACTGACAGGTGATGAGCAGTGCCTGGTTTTCTCCACACATACCGCTTAGAATTAAGGCCAAAAAGTTCTATCTTGGTCTCATCAGACCAGAGAATCTTATTTCTCACCATCTTGGAGTCCTTCGGGTATTTTTTTTAGCAAACTGCCTGCTTTCATGTGTCTTGCACTGAGGAGAGGCTTCCATCTGGCCACTCTGCCATAAAGCTCCGACTGGTGGAGGGCTGCAGTGATGGTTGACTTTCTACAACTTTCTCCCATCTCCCGACTGCATCTCTGGAGCTCAGCCACAAAGATCTTTGAGTTCTTCTTTACCTCTCTCACCAAGGCTCTTCTCCCCCCATAGCTCAGTTTGGCCGGACGGCCAGCTCTAGGAAGGGTTCTGGTCATCCCAAACATCTTCCATTTAGGGATTATGGAGGCCACTGTGCTCTTAGGAACCTTAAGTGCAGCAGAAGTTTTTTTGTAACCTTGGCCAGATCTGTGCCTTGCCACAATTCTGTCTCTGAGCCCTTCAGGCAGTTCCTTTGACCTCATGATTCTCATTTGCTCTGACATGCACTGTGAGCTGTAAGGTCTTATATAGACAGGTGTGTGGCTTTCCTAATCAAGTCCAATCTGTATATTTCAAACACAGCTGGACTCAAATGAAGGTGTAGAACCATCTCAAGGATGATCAGAAGAAATGGACAGCACCTGAGTTAAATATATGAGTGTCACAGCAAAGGGTCTGAATACTTAGGACCATGTGATATTTCAGTTTTTCTTTTTTAATAAATCTGCAAAAATGTCAACAACTCTGTGTTTTTCTGTCAATATGATTTTAGCATATGGCTGCAATATAACAAATAGTGAAAAATGTAAGGGGGTCTGAATACTTCCTGTCCATACACACTATATATATATATATATATATATATATATATATATATATATATATATATATATATATATATATATATATATATATATATGAAAATTGATCAATTCTGATGTACTGATGGCCTAATTTCTTGAGGCCCCAAAATGTTATGGTAATGGTCGAAGGTTACTTTTTAGCATCTTTATAAATGATATAGGTTCTGGGATTAAAAGTACCATTTCTGACTTTGCAGATGACACCAAGCTATGCAGTGGATTAATGTCCTTACAGGATGTCTCCAATTTACAAGCCGACCTCAATGCACTGTCTATGTGGGCAACTACACTGAGCAAAATTATAAAACGCAACACTTTTGTGTTTGCCCTATTCATCATGAGCTGAACTCAAAGACCTATGACTTTTTCTATGCACACAAAAGGCCTATTTCTCTCAAATATTGTTCACAAATCTGTCTAAATCTGTGTTAGTGAGCACTGCTCCTTTGCTGAAATAATCCATCTACCTTATAGGTGTGGCATATCAAGATGCTGATTAGACAGCATGATTATTACACAGGTGTGCCTTAGGCTGGCCACAATGAAAGGCCATTCTAAAATGTGCAGTTTTACTGTATTGGGGGGGTCGGGGGGGGGGGGGTTTGAAAACCAGTCAGTACCTGGTGTGACCACCATTTGCCTCACGCAGTGCAGCACATCTCCTTTGCATAGAGTTGATCAGGTTGTGGATTGTGGATGGTCGTGGATGAAAGGCACAACAATGGCTTCAGGATCTCGTCACAGTATCTCTGTGCATCAAAATGCCATCAATAAAATGCACCGGTGTTCGTTGTCCATAGCATACGCCTGCCCATACCATAACCCCACCGCCACCATGGGCCACTCAATCCACAACGTTGACATCAGCAAACTGCTCACTCACACGACGCCATACCCGCCGCCTGCCATCTGCCTCGTACAGTAAAAACAGGATTTATCCGTTAAGAGAACACCTCTCCAAAGTGCCCAGACGCCATCGAATGTGAGCATTTGCCCACTCAAGTCGGTTACAATGACGAACTGCAGTCAGGTGAAGACCCCGATGAGGACGACAAGCATGCAGATGAGCTTCCCTGAGACGGTTTCTGATAGTTTGTGCAGAAATTCTTTGGGTATGCAAACAGATTGTTGCAGCAGCTATCCGGGTGGCTGTTCTCAGACGATCTTGGGAGGTGAAGATGCTAGATGTGGAGGTAATGGGCTGGTGTGGTTACACATGGTCTGCGGTTGTGAGCCGGTACTGCCAAATTCTCTGAAACGCCTTTGGAGACGGCTTCTGGTAGAGAAATGAACATTCAATTCAAGGGCAACAGCTCTGGTGAACATTCCTGCAGTTAGCAAGCCAACTGCACGCTCCCTCAAAACTTGCGACATCTGTGGCATTGTGCTGTGTGATAAAAATGCACATTTTAGAGTGGCTTTTCATTGTGGCCAGCCTAAGGCACACCTCTGCAATAATCATGCTGTCTAATCAGCATCTTGATATGCCACACCTGTGAGGTGCATGGATTATCTCGGCAAAGGAGAAGTGCTCAAGATAAATAGGGGCAAACACAAAAGTGTTGCGTTTATAATTTTGCTCAGTGTAAGTGGCAAATGAGGTTTAACCACTTACCAAACCGGCCAATTCTGACACTTTGCTCCTACATGTAAAAATCATAATTTTTTTTGTTAGAAAATTACACAGAACCCCCAAACATTATATGTTTTTTTTAGCAGAGACCCTAGAGAATACAATGGCGGTCATTGCAACTTTTTATCTCGCACGGTATTTGCACAGCAATTTTTCAAACACTTTTTTTTGGAAAAAAAACAGTTTCATGCTTAAAGAAAAAAAAAAAAAAAAAAAACAGTAAAGTTAGCCCAATTTTTTTGCATAACGTGAAAGATGAAGTTGCGCCGAGTAAACAGAAACCTAACATGTCTCGCTTCAAAACTGCACACGCTCGTGGAATGGCGCCAAACTTCAGTACTTAAAAATCCCCATAGGCGATGCTTTAAAATTTTTTACTGCTTACATGCTTTGAGTTACAGAGGAGGTCTAGGGCTAGATTAATTGCTGAATGGCTGCTAAAGTTTTTCCGGCGGAAAAGGGCTGATCACTCTTTGGTAACTGATGTACTCTATAAATCTATAGAATAAACCCAGAGATCTTACATAGTTGGTAAGGTTGAAAAAAGACACAGTCCAACCTGTGTGTGTGCGCTTTTATGTCAATATTACAGTGTATAACCCTGTATGTTGTGGTCTTTTAGGCGCCTATCTAAAAGTTTTTTGAAATTATCTATGATCCCTGCTGAAACCACAGCTTGTGGAAGAAAACACTAAAGAACCCTCTACGCTCTTTCCAGTTAAATCGCTTTTCCTCTAATTTTAGTGAATGGCCGCGAGTCTTTTTAAACGCTCTTTAGCGGAAAACTTTTATCCCTATTGTGGGGTCACCAGTACAGTATTTGTACATTGGAAACATATCCGATCTCAAGCGTCTCTTCTCTAGAGAGGATAAGTTCAGTGCTTGCAGAGCTGCACGATTCTGAGAATCACGATTTTTTGCTTAGAATAAAAAGATCACGATTCTCGCGACGTAAAATCTTTCACATTATACAAAAAAATTGGGCTAACTTTACTGGTTAGTTTTTTTTTTTTTTTTAATTCAATAAAGTAATTTTTCCCAAAAAAAATTGCATTTGAAAGACCGCTGCGCAAATACAGTGTGACATAAAATATAGCAAAACAACCACCATTTTATTCTCTAGGGTCTCTACTAAAAAATATATATATTGTTTGGGGGGTTCTAAGTAATTTTCTAGCAAAAAAAAATGATTTTAAGTTGAAACCAACAAATGTCAGAAAAAGGTTTAGAGTTTAAGTGGTTAAACTTAATTCATTTATACATGAAGTCTATTCCATTGACAAATTGTTACAATGTTTAGACTTAGTTCAACTGCTAAGGAATGTTCTGATTCTTGGCAGACTGCCCCATTTTTCTCTTCCTTTCTTTTGACGGCTGTGGCTTCAGAAGAGCAGAGAGAATTCTTTGCATAGCAAGAATCATGAAACACTTTTATCAAGCTCGCAACAGGGAAAAAATCACGATAACGATTCTTGACAATTAATCGTGCAGCTCTAAGTGCTTGTAATCTTTCCTCATAACCAAGATCCTCCAGTCCCTTTATTAGCTTTGTTGCCATTTACTGTACTCTCTCCATTTCCAGCACATCCTTCCTGAGGACTGGAGCCCAGAATTGGATGGCATACTCCATGTGCTGCTGGACCAGAGTCTTGTAGAGTGGGAGAATTATCGTTTTATCTCAGGAGTTAATTCCCTTTTAATGCATGCCAATATTCTATCAGCTTTGCTTGCAGCAGCTTGACATTGCATGCCATTGCTGCACCTGTCATCTACTAGGACCCCCAGGTCCTTTTCCATCCTAGATTCCCTCAGAGGTTCTCCCCCTAGTGAATAGACTGCATTCATGTTTTTGCCACCTAAATGCATTTTTTTTTACATTTTTCCACATTAACCACTTGACAACTGGGCACTTAAACCCCCTTCCTAACCAGACCAATTTTCAGCTTTTGGTGCTCTCACATTTTGAATGACAATTACTCAGGCATGCAACACTGTATCTATATGAAATTTTTGTCCTTTTTTTCACACAAATGGAGCTTTCTTTTGGTGGTATTTAATCACCGCTGGGTTCTTTATTTTTTGCGCCGTAAAAGAAAAAAGACCGAAAAATCTGTAAAAAAATGCATTTTTCTTCATTTCTGTTATAATATTTTGCAAATTAGTAATTTTTCTTCATATATTTTGGCCAAAATTTATACCGCTACATATCTTTGGTAAAATTAACCCAAATCGGTGGATATTATTTGGTCTTTGTGAAAGTTATAGAGTCCAAAAGCTATGGTGCGAATATCTGAAAATTGATCACACCTGAAGTACTGACGGCCTATCTAATTTCTTGAGACCCTAACATTCCAGAAAAGTACAAATACCCCCCAAATGATACCTTTTTGGAAAGAAGACATTCCAAGGTATTTAGAAAGATGCATGGTGAGATTTTTGAAGTTGTCATTTTTTCCCACAATTCTTTGCAAAATCAAGGTTTTTTTTTTACTTTTTTTTTTTTCCCACAAAATTGTCATATTAGCAGGTTATTTCTCACACACCACATATGTATACCACAAATTACACCCCAAAACACATTCTGCTATTACTCCCGAGTACGGCGATACCACATGTGTGAGACTTTTACACAGCGTGGCCACATACAGAGGCCCAACATGCAGGGGAGCACCTTCAGGCGTTCTGTAGCTCCCAGGCCAATTCTGACATTTCTCTCCTACATGTAAAAATCATCATTTATTTGCTAGAAAATTACATAGAACCCCAAAACATTATATATGTTTTTTTAGCAAAGACCCTAGAGAATACAATGGCGGTCGTTGCAACTTTTTATCTCGCACGGTATTTGCGCAGCAATTTTTTTAACGCGTTTTTTTGAGGAAAAAAACTGTTTTGTGCTTTACAAAAACCAAAACAGTAAAGTTAGCCTAATGTTTTTGCATAATGTGAAAGATGAAGTTATACTGAGTAAATAGATACCCAACATGTCACCTTTCAAAATTGCACGCGCTTGTGGAATGGCGCCAAACTTTGCTACTCAAAAATCCCCATAGGCGACGCTTTAAAATTTTTTACTGGTTACATGTTTTGAGTTACAGAGGAGGTCTAGGGCCAAAATTATTACTCTCGCTCTACCGATCGCAGCGATACCTCACATGTGTGGTTTGAACACGGTTTTCATATGTGGGCGGGACTTACGTATGCGTTCGCTTCTGCATGCGAGCACGCAGGGACAGGGGCGCTTTAAAAATTTTTTATTTTTTTTTATTGTTCATTTTACTTTATTTATTTTAGTTTGATGCTTTTTTCCAAAAAAAAAAATTTTTGACCACTTTTATTCCTATTACAAGGAATATAAACATCCTTGTAATAGGAATATGGCATGACAGGTCCTCTTTACAGTGAGATATGGGGTCAATAAGACCCCACATCTCACCTCTAGGCTGGGAAGCCTGAAAAAAAAAAAAAAAAAACGATCCTGGCTTCGATCGTAGCGGTGAGTCGGTAGAAGCGCGGGGGGGGGGGGACATCCCCTCTCGCCTCCCGTAAGAACGATCAAGCAGTGGAACAGCTGCTATGATCATTCTCATGGTGTAGGGAATCGCCGGCTGAAAAAGCCGATATCTGAATGATGCCTGTAGCTGCAACCATCATTCATATATCTCCGCACAAAGTCAAGGACGTTGTATGACGGCCGGCGGGCGGGAAGTGGTTAAAACGCATTTTTTTTTTAACACAAAGTTGTCCATTTATACAATATTTCTACCACATAACATGTACATACCAAAAATGACACCCCAAAATAGATTCCCCTGCTCCTCCTGAGTACGGCGATACCACATGTGTGAGACTTCCACAGCCTGGCCACATACAGAGGCCGAGTACAGCTGAGCATGGCTCGGTATGGCGGGGTATTGCGGAGTATGGCGGGGTATGGCGGAGTATGGCGAGGTATGGCGGAGTATTGCGGAGTATGGCGGGGTATTGCGGAGTATGGCGGGGTATTGCGGAGTATGGCGGGGTATTGCGGAGTATGGCGGGGTATTGCAGAGCATGGCAGAGTATGGCGGAGTATGGCGGAGTATGGCGGGGTATTGCGGAGTATGGCGGGGTATTGCGGAGTATGGCGGGGTATTGCGGAGTATGGCGGGGTATTGCGGAGTATGGCGGGGTATTGCGGAGTATGGCGGGGGCATGGCAGAGTATGGCGGGGGCATGGCAGGGTATGGCGGGGGCATGGCAGGGTATGGCGGGGGCATTGCAGAGTATGGCGGGGGCATTGCAGAGTATGGCGGGGGCATTGCAGAGTATGGCGGGGGCATTGCAGAGTATTGCGGGGGAATTGCAGAGTATTGCGGGGGAATTGCAGAGTATTGCGGGGGCATTGCAGAGTATGGCGGGGGCATTGCAGAGTATTGTGGGGGTACTGCAGAGTATTGTGGGGGTATTGCAGAGTATTGTGGGGGTATTGCAGAGTATTGTGGGGGTATTGCAGAGTACTGCACAGCATTGCAGAGTATTGTGGGGGTATTGCAGAGTATTGCACAACATTGCAGAGTATTGTGGGGGTATTGCAGAGTACTGCACAGCATTGCAGAGTATTGTGGGGGTATTGCAGAGTATTGCACAACATTGCAGAGTATTGTGGGGGTGTTGCAGAGTATTGCACAGCATTGCAGAGTATTGTGGGGGTATTGCAGAGTATTGCTCAGCATTGCAGTGTAGTGGGGATGGCTGAGCATGGATGGATGGATGCCTGGATGTCTCTGTGCAGCGCTGTGGGCACTACACATACAGCCCACAGCGCTGCAGACATCCATCCATCCCCCTCCCCGCTCACTGTGTACCGATCGGTACACAGGCGGGGAGGAGAGGGGGAGGAGAGGAACCGGCGTCATCAGATGACGCCGGTCTGTTTACATGTGATCGCGCCGTCATTTGACGGCACGATCACATGGTAAACGGCCGCGATCAGCGGCCATTTACCGGGATCCGTGATGCGCCGGGTCCTCTGGACCCGGCGGTCACGGATGTGTTCGGGTGCGCGCCCCAGGGGGCGCGCGAGAGGGGAATTCTGGGAGGACGTCATAGTACGTCCACCCAGAGTTATCCAACCGCCCTGTAGCCGTCATTCGGCTATGGGCCGGTTGGTAAGTGGTTAAACCTCATTTGCCATGTAGTTGCCCACCCCATTAATTTGTTCAGATTTTCTTGCAAGGTTTCCACATCCTGCGGAGAAGCTATTGCCCTGCCTAGCTTAGTATCGTCCGTAAATACAGAGACTGAGTTGTTTATCCCATCTTCCAGGTCATTTATAAATAAATTAAATAGGATTGGTCCCAGGACAGAACCCTGGGGGAACCCACTTTCCACATTGGACCATTCCAAGTACTCCCCAATTATCACTACCCTGTGAACTCGCCCTTGTAGCCAGTTTTCAATCCAGGTACTCGCCCTTTAGTCCATGCCAACATGTATTACTTGTATAGTAAACATTTGTGGGGAACTGTATCAAATGCCTTTGCAAAATCCAGATACACTATGTCTATGGGCCTTCCTTCATCTAGATGAAAGCTCACCTCCTCATAGAATGTTCGTAGATTTGTTTGGCAAGATCGATTTTTCACGAATCCATGCTAATTTTAATGATACAGTTTTCCATTACTAAAATTTGTATATAGTCCCTTATCATCCCTTCCAAGAACTTGCATACTATTGATATTAGGCTGGTCTGTAGTTCCCAGGGATATATCTTGGTCCTTTTTTAAAGGTTGGTGCTACAATGGCTTTTCTCCAATCAGCTGGTACCATACCATCTTTGAGGAGAAAGTTGGAGAAACGGATGGGGGAAGTGGTATTCTGCTCCAACACAGAATTCCGCTGGCCCAAGGTTTGGGGTCCAAAGGAGGATCAGTGTATGAGGGTTACAATCAGTTGTGATGAGGAAACATCACGGCACTAGTTGAAAGTGTGAGTCTCCCTGGTGGACTATAAGTCTAACTGAACAGCTGTTTGCGTGTTTGAGATTCTGTGTTGCGTCAGTTGTTTTGTCAATAGCTGCTTGTGTGCAATTACTGGTCAGGTAAATTCCACTGAGTCAGCACATGACATAACAATGAATGTAGCTGGAGATTTTCTTAAGGGCCCTTTCAAGCCAAACACAGTGGGATGCAGTTGGCTGCATTTTGAACTGCACTCCAACTTCACAGACTGCCCAAAATCAAAGTAATCCTATTGGGATAGTTCACATCATTGCAGTGCAGTTTAGCACAGTTAAAAAAAAAAAAAAAAAAATTAGAGCATGCTGCATTTTTCCGCACCTCAAATGCAGGGAACATGCTAGAAACGCACTGCACCCACACCTCACTGCGACCCATTAAGCCACAAAAGCCAAGCCCAAAAACATATAGAAAAATGCACCGCAAACGCAGTGCAAACTGCATGCAGAACACATTCAAGCACGTGCCAAGCGCATGTTAAGTAAACTCGCAGTCAAAAATGCGCAGTTATGTGCAATTTCTGGTGTGAATGGGCTCTAAAATATGTGTTTAAGCTACCTTCAAAACATGTGCAGAAAAGTTTTGACCTTTTTTTTACGATTTGTTAAAGTAATGTGATGTTCAAAATGATAGCATGAAAAATAAACCATTATCTAAAAAAGGAAAGAAAGCAAAAATGGTAAATGTTTTGAGCCTGTTGCTGAATATGAGAGAAATTGCTGAACAGAAAGATCTGCAGTGGTGTGCTGAAAAAGTGCAGCTAGAGAATAAAAAATATTAGCAAGAATATATTTCAGCGGTAACTTAAAGTGTGGACATGATCATTAGGGAACGTGACAGAGATGAGGTTAACCAGCTAATAGAAGAGAATTGTGCACTGGAAGGTTGGATGAATGTGAAGAGAGATTTAAGTCTTTATATTAGCCACGTTATATCACTGCTTAATCCATGTTTACTGTGATTTTAAATAGTTTGTTTAGGCCAAGCTAGACCATACAAATAATATTCTTCACCAATAGATGTGCCTGCTGGGCAAGCTGTGTAAACTGCTATGTAGCATCAGCTACATACAGTATACAGTGCTGTGTTCTGGCAGAAGAACGGGGACTTTACGTCCCGCTCTCGGAACAAAATAGAGTCAGGCTAAGCGCTGGCCAGCCATTCACAAGAAGCTTTGCATTCTAAGAATGAATAAAAAGCTTCCTCTGACTGCCTGATGTGGAGATTGTGACGTCACACGCTCTCCTCTCCTCCCCAGCCAATCAGAAGATGTTTTATATATTCATTCACAGAACACAAAGCTTCCGGTGAATGGCTGAGCAGTGCTCAGCCTGTCCTGCTGTCGAGCACAGCTCTATATACTGCATATACTGAGTACTACATACAATGTTGTACAGTACAACCAGCAGGCATATCTGCTAGTGAAGCAAATAGTTTGTTTGGATCAGCTCGGCCCAAATTAACTGTTTAAAGTCACAGTAAACATGGCTTTAAAAATGAGTTGCATGGATCCAAAACTCAGCTGGCCGAGAAAGATCATTCTATTTGTATTTAACGTCTCGTGCACATTGGGCTTAAAAAATGCCTTTTTTTTACTTTTTTCTGCCTATAAACACACCTCTATGTTAGCCTATGTGTCCATGCACACTTGCATGCATATTAAAATAGGAATGTTTACAGGCATAAAAAAATCTCCACTAGCACATTTATTAGCGGAGCTTGACAGAAAAAATGCTTGATGAGCTTAACATGGGTGAACACGTCTAAACACTGGGCACGTTTAACACCTGAGCGTTCATACAGCATACAGCACAGCAGCAGAAGCCATCTGCCCCCAGCCTGGTCAGAAAATGAGCAGATAATAGAGTGGATTATAGGATTTTACAAGCACTTTAAACTAGGGTTTATATTGCAGCCCTCCTGGAAAATCACAGGTGGTCTTTTTTTCAGAGTAGGTCTTATATTCGGGGAAACACGGTAGTTACAGAGTAAAAGTGCCCAGCTATTGAGGAGTTAATTGTGATCCCCTTGTTTTGTTCTCTCCTTGGCAGCTGTAGGGTTAAATCTGTGTGAGGCTGTTTGGCTCTGTTGATATTGATGTCAGTGAAAGCATGTCTCCCCCTTTCTCCTCCATTAGTAGAGATAAGCACCAGGGAAGTGCAGATGAGGCAGAGCCATGAACATTAAAAAAAAAAAAAAAAAAAAATCAAGCTTCGAGGGTCGCAGCGACCCCAAATTTGGGGGGTGGGTAGCCTAGGTCCTACTCCACCACTGGGCTCCTACGACCTATGGTTCTGGAGATACGGGGCTCCTACAGGACTGTCAAGAGCTACATACAGAGCGGCCAGTTTAAATACAAGCTGGTACACTCTGTTTGCAGCAGATAGAGGATGAGCTCACAGTGCCTCTCCTCACTTCTTGTCAGAGGCACTGAGCTCAATGGACAACTTGAAGTCTTGGACCAATGGTAAAGTACCATTAGCCCCAGCTGTCCAAAAAAAATGCTGCAGTGGAGGAACGCCTCTCACTGCAGTGTCATAGAAGGGGCATGTGTCTAAAAGACAAATGCTCCTTTCCAGCCCAGCCCTCTTAACTACAAGGAAATACATGTGTTTATGGGTCTAAGATTTACCCACAATCCCATGTTTTTCTCACACAGTTAAAGTGATTGTAAGGGTTCGTTTTTTTTTTTTAAATAAACATGTCATAATTACCTCCACTGTGCAGCTCGTTTTGCACAGAGTGGCCCCGATCCTCCTCTTCCTCACATAAGATAACTGCCTAGGAGAAACGCTCTCCCGAGGGGGTTAACTTGCTGGCGCGCTCCCGAGTCCAGCATTCGGGATCCATAGCTGCCGAATGTATAACTCGGCCCTGCCCCCGCATCATTGGATTTGATTGACAGCAGCAGTTGCCAATGGCTGCGCTGCTATCAATATATTCAATCAAGAGCCGAAAACCCCAGGCAGAGAGACAGCGTGTCCCCGCCGGGTCAAGTTCCAGGGCTCAGGTGAGTAAAACGGGGGGGGGGCTGGGGGGCCTGTCACTGCCAGGTGTTTTTTCACTTTAATGCATAGGATGCATTAAGGTGAAAAAACACAAAGTTTACAGCCCTTTAACCACTTAAGGACCAGCCTCGTTTTGGATTTTAGGTGTTTACAAGTTTAAAACAGGTTTTTTTGCTAGAAAATTACTTAGAACCCACAAACATTATATATTGTTTTTTTTCTAACACCCTAGAGAATAAAATGGCAGTCAATGCAATACTTTTTTTTGCACCGTATTTGCGCAGCGGTCTTATAAGCGCACTTTTTTTGGAAAAAAAAACACTTTTTTGAATAAAAAAATAAGACAACAGTAAAGTCAGCCCAATTTTTTTTTATATTGTGAAATATAATGTTACGCCAAGTAAATTGATACCCAACATGTCACGCTTCAAAATTGCGACCGCTCGTGGAATGGCATCAAACTTTTACCCTCAAAAATCTCCATAGGCGACGTTTAAAAAATTCTACAGGTTGCATGTTTTGCGTTACAGAGGAGGTCTAGGGCTAGAATTATTGCTCTTGCTCTACAGGTCAGGGCGATACCTCACGTGTGGTTTGACCACCGTTTTTATATGCAGGCGCTACTCACGTATGCGTTCGCTGCTGCACGCGAGCTCGTCGGGATGGGGGTTTTTTTTTAATTTTTTTTTTTATATTTATTATGTATTTTACATGATTTTATTTATTTTTACACAGTTTAAAAAAAAAAAATGTGTCACTTTTATTCCTATTACAAGGAATGTAAACATCCCTTGTAATAGAAAAAAGCATGACAGGACCTCTTAAATATGAGATCTGGGGCCAAAAAGACCTCAGATCTCATATTTACACTAAAATACAATAAAAAAATAAAAAAAATGTAATTTAAAAAAATGACATTGAAAAAAATATGCCTTTAAGACGTATGGGCGGAAGTGACGTTTTGACGTCGCTTCCGCCCTGCAGTGTCATGGAGACGAGTGGGCGCCATCTTAGCCTCACTCGTCACCAGGCACAGCACGGAGAAGGATGAGATTGCCTCCGCCGCTGCCGACGGTTCTAGTAAGCGGTGGGGGCACCGGATCGCGGCGGGAGGGGCGGTCCCTCTCCCGCCACCGATAAAAGTGATCTCACGGCGAATCTGTCGCAGTGACCACTTTTATCTTAAAGCCGACCGCTGCACAAAAACGGGGATACCGGGGTTATGGCAGCTAGCTGCTGCCATAACGATATCCGCCGCCAAAGTTTGGACGTACATCGGCGTGCGGCGGTCGGCAAGTGGTTAAGAGGGAGAATGAGAATGCTATTGAAAGGGTACTGTTATAATCAAGCTAAATCATATATTTATATGCTATATGTTAGAACATAATAATTTATTATTTATCTATTTACTGTGAAATTACTGGTTTGAAGCTATAACTTCAATCTTCAGTAATTTGTCCGTTAAGCCACCTGCTTGAATACAGTTTTTGAAAATATAGTAAAGTACCTTAAAGTGGAGTTCCACCCTAAAAAAAGTGTTTCCATTAAAAGATTCCTTTTAACCTATAAATAAAGATTTGGAGGATTTTTTTTTTTTTTTTTTTATACTTACCATGTAGTCCTCGTAATCTGCCACTTCCTGGTCCGCGGAGCTCCTCGTGGCTTCCTCCCTCGCCTATGCTCCTGGGAAATTGGGAAATGCTTACACATCATTTCCCAGGAGTCTGTGGGCAGTACTGTGATGTTGCCATAACAATGGGGCGGGACCTTCCTCCGTCGCCGCCCATTGTTATGGTAACTTTAGAAACAATCGGCGCTATGACCGGTGATTCGCGCATGCACGAGATCGAAAGGTGCATGCTGGTTACCTAATCCAGGAAGCGATCTGGATTAGGCTTCACATGCCCACAATCATGATGGAAACAGCCAAAAACGGAGGCATCAAATATTACAGTAAGAAATTTATATTTTTGATAAATCGTTGATAATTGTGTACTCGTTTTTGGATTACATTAGTAATAATGCTAGGATCAAAAAAAACAAAACTCTGCTTTAACCACTTAAGGACCGAGCCTCTTTTTGAGATTTGTTGTTTACAAGTTAAAAACAGGTTTTTTTGCTAGAAAATTACTTAGAACATTTTTTTTCTAACACCCTAGAGAATAAAATGGCGGTCGTTGCAATACTTTCTGTCACACGCAGCGGTCTTACAAGCGCACTTTTTTTGGAAAAAATATGCTTTTTTGAACTAAAAAATAAGACAACAGTTAAGTTAGCCCATTTTTTTTTTAAATTGTAAAAGATAATGTTACGCCGAGTAAATGGACACCCAACATGTCATGCTTCAGAATTGCGCCCGCTCGTGGAATGGCGACAAACTTTTACCCTTAAAAATCTCCATAGGCGACGTTTAAAAAATTCTACAGGTTGCATGTTTTGAGTTGGAGGAGGTCTAGGGCTAGAATAATTGCTCTACCGATCGCGGCGATACCTCACATGAGCTCGTCGGGACGGGGCGCGTTTAAAATTTTTTGAATTTTTTTTCTTATTTATTTTACCTTTTATTTTAACACTCTTCTTTTAAAAAAAAAAATAGTGTCACTTTTATTCCTATTACAAGGAATGAAAACATCCCTTGTAATAGATAAAAAGCATGACAGGACCTCTTAAATATAAGATCTGGGGTCAAAAAGAACTCAGATCTCATATTTACACTAAAATGCAATAAAACAAAAAAAGTTTGTCATTTAAAAAAAATACAAAAAAAATGGCCCGTTAAGAGCTATGGGCGGAGCGCGGTGGGAGGGGGGGCCCACTCCCGGCGTCGATAAAAGTGATCTCACGGCTACCAGTGTCACCAGCTTCCCTTCCTCCTTGATCCTGTGTAGAAGCCGTGGTAGAAGCTGAACTGGGGAGAACGCATAAATCAGTGAAAACTGATCCCAAGGGGTCACTAGCGCATCTGTCCCGAATGCGAGCGGATCCCTACTTAGGTGTTGCAGCAGTGTCCTTTTAGCGTAGCCCCCCCCCCCGACAGCGCAGGAGTTTCCACTTTCACCTTGTCCTTGACACAAAGCTGGCCAACTTCTTGTTGAACCTGGACACCAACAGATCTATGTCCAGGGAACCCCACTTTTGGCATATGGCCTCGGGATGCAGGGACCATTCCCCCGGGGAAAATTGTTGGTGTCTCAAGAAGTCCACCTGCCAATTCTCCACTCCCGGAATGAAGACTGCTGGCAGAAAAGGCACATGCTTCTCTGCCCATGTCAGAATATGGTCCACCTCCTTCTGGGCCGCCTGACTCCTGGTACCCACCTTGGTGGTTGATGTAAGCCACTGCTGTGGCATTGTCGGATTGTTTCCTGACAGGACAACCCTGCAACCTGAAAGTCCAGGATATTAGAGCCAGACGCCCTCCCCAAATCTCTAGAATGTTGATGGGCAAGGCTTTTTCGGTCTCTGACCACTTCCCCTGGATAGTGGCCTCATCCAGAACTGCTCCCCAGCCCAATAGGCTGGCATCCGTCGTTACTACCATCCAGGCAATTGGCATGAAGGATTTCCCCTTCTGAAAATTTCTATCAACCAACAATTGAGACCCTGGCGCACCCTTGGGGACAGATACATTGGGTAGACCAAGGCTTCCTCTTGTTCCAAGCAGACAGAATACTGTTTTGCAACAGTCTCGAATGAAATTGAGCATAGGGAATAGCTTTGAACAAAGCCACCTAGCAACCTCATGCAAAGGCGAATGAAGGGATCCTTCTTTCTCTTGACCACACGGACCAGATCTCTTTTATTCCTGACCTTCGTCTGAGGCAAAAAGACCTTTTCTTGGACTGTGTCTATGACCAGACCCAAGTATTCTAGCCTTCTTACTGGTCGTAAGGCTGACTTCTCTAGGTTGAGAATCCAACCCAGGTGTTCCAAATACTTGACCGTGCTGGACACACTCCGGTCTAGCCGTGCAGCCGACTGATCTAACAAGCAGCAGGTCGTCTAGGCATGCCATTACTGATATACCCTGGACCCTTAATCTTGCCAATACCAGGGCCAGAACTTTTGTGAACTGGGGGGCGTGGCTAATCCGAAGAGCAAGGCCACGAACTGAAAATGGTGCTGTTTCACCTCAAATCGCAGAAACTTCTGGTGAGAGGGGCAAATTGGCACATGCAGCTATTCATCTTTGATGTCTATTGATACTAGAAATTCTCTTCCCTCAGAGTGGACACGACTGACCGGATTGACTCCAAGCGAAAAGAGCGGATGGTTAGAAATTTATTTAGAGCTTTGAGATCTAGAATGGGTCTGACATATCCATTTGGTTTTGGCACCGTGAAGAGATTAGAATAAAAACCCATGCCCTGCTCCTCTGTTGGAATTTCTATAATTACACCCTGTGACGTCAACCGGTCCAGTGCCTGGAATAAAGAACTCCTTTTTAATGGGTCTCTGGGAACATTCGATCTTAGAAAACGAAATGATGGAAGAAGACCCCCGGAGCTGTCTAATAAATTACTTTAACAACCTGTGTAGTGTGTTTTTTTTATTAAAACTTTTTCCCTAGGTGAATGGGTACCATGGTACCATGGGTACTCCATACTCAGTCACATAGGGTGGGGGGCCGGGATCTGGGGGCCCTCTTAATAAACGGGGCTCCCGGATTCCGATAAGCCCCCCGCCCGCAGACCCCGACAACCAACAGCCAGGGTTGTCGGGAAGAGGCCCTTGTCCTCATCAACACGGGGACAAGGTGCTTTGGGGTGGGGGGGCCCGCAGGGCGCCTCCCTGCCCCAAAGCACCCACCCCCCATGTTGAGGGCATGCGGCCTGGTACGGTTCGGGGGGGGGGGGGCGCTCGCCCGTCCCCACCCCCTTTCCTGACCGGCCGGGCTGCGTGCTCGGATAAGGGTCTGGTATGGATTTGGGGGGGACCCCCACGCCGTTTTTTCGACATAGGTGGTTCCCCTTAAGGTCCATACCAGACCCAAGGGCCTGGTATGCTCTTGAAGGGGAACCCATGCCGGTTTTTTATTTAAAATTTGGCGCAGAGTCCCCCCTCAAGATCATCTGAGCACATTCGCATGCCAAAGTCAGATCATGCAAGACGGCGATCCGACTTTGATCCGACTTCAATGATAGTCAATGGGCTAAAGTAGGATCAAAGTCGGACCAAATTAGTACAGGGAGCATTTCTAAAGTCGGAACGACTTGTGTCGGACCAGTTAGGATGGCTCCCATAGGGAAACATTGGATTTCACACGTCATGCGACATGAGCTCCCAATGCGTTTGTCGGACCAGTGTGAACCCAGCCTTAGAGTCTCCAATTATGGTGCCAATCACTGAAAATTGATCACATCTGATCAGGCCTTCAGCACATCAGGTGTATCTCATTTCTTGAGACACTAACAAGTCAGGAAAGTACAAATACTCCCCAAATGACCCCTTTTTAGAAAGTACACATTCCAAGGTATTACGTAAGTTGCATGGAGAGTTTTTTTTAAGTTGTAATTTTTTCCCACAATTCTTTGCAAAATTATTATTTTTTTGTGCAAAATTGTCTTATTATTAGGTTATTTCTCACACACAGCATATGCATACAACAAATTACACCCCAAAATTCATTCTGCTACTCTTCCTGAGTATGACGATACCACACGTGTGAGACTTACACAGTGCGGCCACATACAAGGGCGCAACATTGAAGTAGCACCTTCAGGCATTCTACGAGCATAAATGACACATCTCATTTCTCAACCACCTATTACACATTTGAAGGCCCTGAAGCACCAGGACAATGGAATTGCCCACAAAATGACCCGATTTTGGAAAGCAAACACCCCAACGTATAATCTATGAGGCATGATGACTCTTTTGAACGGTTCATTTTTTTCCAGAGGTTTTTGGAAAATGTGGAAAAAAAATGAAAACGCATTTTTTTTTTTTTTTTTTTTACACAAAGTTGTCAATTTATAAGATATTTCTAACACATAGCATGTATATAGCAAAAATTACACCCCAAAATACATTCTGCTACTCTTCCAGAGTATGGAGATACCACATGTGTGAGACTTTTACACAGCCTGGCCACATACAGAGGCCCAATATTGAAGTAGTACCTTCAGGCGTTCTAGGAGCATAAATTACACATCTCATTTCATTCCTATCTATCACACTTTTGAAGGTCCCTTGAGCACCAGGACAGTGGAATTACCCACAAAATGACCCCATTTTGGAAAGTAAACACCCCAACATATATTCTATGAGGCATGGGCTGCAGATAGGTACTCAGGTACTCTGATGGGCTGGTGACAGGAACTCAGATGGACTGTGACAGGTACTCGGGTACTCAGATGGACGGTGACAGGTACTCGGGTAATCAGATGGACTGTGACAGGTACTCGGGTAATCAGATGAACTGTGACAGGTACTTTGATGGGTGATGACAGGTACTCTGATGGGTGATGACAGGTCCTCTTTATTGGGGGGGGGCAGTGTGATTGGTGTACACTGTAAGCGGTAACAAGATGTTACCGCAATCTCCTTCTCACACACGATCGGTTTGTGATGAGGAGAACCCGGTAACATCTCGTTACGGCTCTATGTTTACATTTAGTGATCGGCTGTGAAAGGATCACAGCTGATCACGTGATAAACAGCAGCCGGCAGCAAGCAGTGTTCCTGGGAACACGCTGCCACCGACGTGCACGCGCAGAACGCTCGCGATTGCGCGCATGCACTGTGCAATGTGGGGCAGTACCATCTGTGATCGGCCATGACTTCATCACGGCCGATCACGCGGTAAAGAGCCATGCTCAATGGCTGTTCACCTCCCTCGGTGGCGAGCGGCGTCTCCGTGACACGCCGTCACCGAAGGTACAGGGCTGCGCACACACGATCGCGTGCATGCCCTGTTTAAATGGACGGACGTCATATGACGCCCGCCCAGAACAAGAGCCGCGCCGCCTGGCCGTCATATGATGGCTAGCGAGCGGCAAGCGATTAAGGATGCAGTCATTATGACTTTATTTTACTGCATTCACATGCTTATTACATCCATTTCAGATACCCCTATCTGCATACTCTGCGCTGGTTGTCCATGATTGGGTGGTCCTTGTGGTTGCACGGCTGCCCACCTTTCTGCCCACGCACCTGTCTCTGGGTGGGCGGTGTGTTTTCCAACTCCATCTATTGAGGAGCCCTCCATCGATCCATGTAACACCATGGTTGGTTTGTTTGCCCATTCATATACATTTGATTTTTGAAAGTATTCACAATAGCTTAAACATTGGTCTATACTTGATATACTGTTACAGAGACATGACTGTACAGCAATCATATATTTGCACTATATTAATTGACATAATTAAATTAGCATTTTTAGAAAGCATGGACTACTCAAATCTTCCCTGAAGAAGGAATTTAATTCCGAAACCTGTTGAGATACATCGCAGCAACTCATGTGGACTGACCACAGTTTAACTCTGGCAGTACCCAGGGTGCTGTCTAGTATTTTTAAGTACTTGTTTTTCATATGGATTAAATTCTTTGTATTTTCTTTTTGTACATGTACAGTATGTATACTATCTCTGGGGGTATCCAGGCCTTGCTCTTATCTTATTTCAAACTGGTATGAATAAAAGTGGCGTTGATGGCTTTTTAATCTACTTACGTTTCTACTTGATTTCTGCCTATAAAGTCCAAGTATACATATATTGTGTTTTTTTGGATGTTGGCAGTATTATAGACTTAGCCCCAGACACCAATATTTTCGGTGTACGTGAAACTAAACATAATATTTTACACCAAATAATGCTCTCAAATACATGCACAAATAACCATAAATGCCAAATAACAAAACCCAAGTAATCATATCCACTTTTTTGTCAATCCATGCATGCATATGCAGCATAGTGATTCCAGGTGCCCAGTGCTGCAAACAATACTCTTACACACTCTGTGTGTGTGCAATGGGTTATACTGGTGATTGTTCTATAACTAAAAACCAACTACTTCCCAATGTGTCAAACTATTCATGTGTACATAAAACTACATATAATATTTGACATCACCAAATAATGATCTGAAGTGCTGCTGTGCCTTTAAACCCTTTCATGACTAAGCCGATTTTTGAAATTTGGTGTTTACAAGTTAAAATCCGTATTTTTTGCTAGAAAATTACTTAGAACCCCCAAACATTATATATAGAAAAAAATGGAGATTGTTGCAATATTTTATATCACACGGTATTTGTGCAGCGGTGTTTTAAACGCAAATTTTTGGGAGAAGGGACACTTTCGTGAATTTAAAAAAAAAACAAACAGTAAAGTTACCCCAATTTTTTCTATAATGTGAAAGACGATGTTACGCCGAGTAAATAGATACCAAACATGTCACGCTTTATAATTGCACACACTCGTGGAATGGCGACAAACTAGGGTACCTAAGAATTTCGATAGGCGACGCTTTAAATTTTTTTTAAGGTTACCAGGTTAGAGTTACAGAGGAGGTTTAGTGCTTTATTGCTCTCGCTTTGACGATCGCGGCGATACCTCACATGTGTGATTTGAACACTGTTTACATATGCGGGCGCGACTTCCGTATGCGTTTTTTTGCTGCGCGAGATTGCGGGAACGGGGGCGCTTTAAAAAAAATTGTTTTTTTTTCTCATTTATTTTATTTTTATATTTATAAATTAAAAAAATTTGTTAAAAAAAAAAATTTTGATGACTTATATTGCTGTCACAAGGAATGTAAACATCCCTTGTGACAGTAATAGGTGGTGACTGACAGGTACTCTTTATGGAGGGATCAGGGGTCTAAAAGACCCCCAATCCCTCCTTTGCACTTCAAAGTATTCAGATTGCCGAAAACGGCGATTCTGAATACCGTGTATTTTTTTTAAATTGGCGCCATTGGCAGCCGAGTAAACGGGAAGGGACGTCATGACATCGCTTCCGCGTTTACAATTGGAAGGCTGGAACAAAGCCGCCCACAGCTTCGTTCCAGCCCGCCCCCAGCTGCTGGAGACAGCCGATTGGTCACCGGGCCTCCCGATCGACCAGGCAGTGGATACAATCTACATGCAGGAGACGCACGTTACGTCGGGATCAGTCCCTAAATTGCCGTTATCTCAATATAATAAATGGTTTCATACACTATCCCCAATAGCAAGGGCAAGAGGAGTATCTATAGCTTTTAAGAAAACATGTCCCTTGATTACCATAGCAGTACAAACAGATCAAGAGGGGAGGTATTTGTTTATTAAAGGAACAATTTATGGATTTTTTTATACATTTGCAACTATGTACGTTGGGGGGGGAACACATACAGGGGGCTGCACATACAGGGGTTCTTCCAAAGTAGTGGGGTTCTTTAAATAAGTGGCACTTCTGCTCTTGCACTTCAGCGATTTGCACAAAGCAAACTACAACAGACTGCAGATGACCTCAATTCCAACTTCCTCTCTGAAACATGCTCTCTTTACCTCTCCTCCTTTTCACAATTGCTGCCTCTCTCCTCAAACTCTCTTTTATTCAACCCTCTGCTCCACCTCACAATCCGTACATATCACCCTCACTTCTCCCCTCCCCCTATTACTGCACTCATCACCTCTTTCTAACTCTAAGCCCACTTGCTAACAAACCCCCCAGGATACTGAAGCATGTTCCCTCATACAAATCATATTCTCATATTACCTCCCTTACTCTTCTGCTTCTAAGCACTGGAGATATTTCCCCAAACCCTGGGCCTCCCTTATTTAACTGTGCCCAACACACCCATCACCATCACCCTACACCCTCTGGCAGTAGTCGCAATTTAGTCTCCATTCCTCTTCTTCCCAATGCCAGCCTCCCTCTCTCCTGCGCCCTCTGGAACGCCCGCTCTGTCTGCAACAAACTCACTGCTATTCATGACCTCTTTGTCACCAATTCCTTTAATCTACTTGCTCTCACCGAAACCTGGCTCCACAAATATGACACCCCTTCTCCTGCTTCCCTATCCCAGGGTGGCCTTCACTGGACTCACTCCCCTAGGCCTCATGGATGCAAGGGAGGTGGAGTGGGATTCCTCCTATCCCCCCAATGCACCTTCCAGGTTATTCACTCTCCTCCCTCTTTTTCTCGCTCATCATTTGAAGCCCAATGTATACGTCTATTCTCTCCTACTTCCCTAAGAATTGCTGTGATCTACCGGCCCCCTGGACCATTATCGACTTCCCTTGATGAGTTTTCTGCCTGGCTACCCTACTATCTCTCTTCGGAAATTCCCAATCCTTCTCGGTGATTTCAACATCCCTGCTAATACAAACACTCCTGCTACATCTAAACTTCTTAGTCTAACCTCTTCATTTGACCTAAAACAATGGGTACAGGCTTCTACTCACTCTGATGGCAACACCCTTACCTTGTATTCTCCTACCTATGCACTCCATGCAACTTCTCTAATCCTTTTCCTCTCCCCGACCATCACCTTATTAGTTTCTCCCGTCTCCCACCACCTTTCCCTCCAATCGCCTAACCATCACCCGTAGAAATTTTCGCAACTTCAACTCCTCTCTCCTCTATTCTGCTACTGACCACCTCTATAACAAAATTTCTCCCCTGTCCTGCCCCAACCAAGCCACGTCCATCTACAATAAATCCCTGTCCTCCACCCTGGACAAGCTCGCTCCCCTCACTACACGCAGAATCAGGCCTCGACCTCTACAACCCTGGCAAACAGATGACACAAATTCTCAAAAAACGTAGTCGCGCTCTTGAGCGTCTGTGGCACAAGACTAAGTCTCTCAAAGACTTCAACCAATACAAATCTGCCCTCCAAAAATACAATTCTTTCCTCCACACTGCCAAGCAAACTTACTTTACAGCTCTTATTAACACCTTCTCATCCAGTCCCCGTAAACTCTTCTCTACCTTCAACTCTCTACTTTGTCCTCCACCGTGTCTGACTCCTTCCTACACTCTCTAACTCACATCTTCAATCTCTCCCTCACCTCTGGCATCTTTCCCAATGCTCTAAAACATGCACTGGTCACCCCCATACTTAAAAAGCCGTCCTTGGACCCTACCAATCTTAACAACCTACGCCCTATCTCGTTGCTCCCCTTTTCCTCTAAACTCCTTGAACGCCTGATTTACAACCAACTAAGTGACCACCTCATTAAAAAAAACCTTCTTGATCCCCTTCAATCTGGATTTCGCCCTCAACACTCCACAGAAACTGCTCTTTTAAAACTCACAAATGACCTAACTGCAAAAACCAACGGACACTATTCTGTACTCCTACTTCTGGATCTTTCAGCTGCCTTTGACACGGTTGACCACCTCCTCCTCAAAAAATACTCTACTCCCTCGGTCTCCATGACTGTGCTCTTCAGTGGCTCTCATCCTACCTATCCCAAGGCACCTTCAGTGTCACTTACAATTCTACTTTCTCCACTCCTCTTCCCTTCTCTGTCGGGGTCCCCCAAGGTTCTGTTCTTGGACCTCTTATTTTCAATCTACACCTCTTCCCTGGGTCCGCTGATAGCCTCTTACGGCTTTCAATATCATTTCTATGCTGACGACACACAAATCTATCTCTCCACCCCTCAACTCACTCCATCAGTCTCCTCACGCATCACTAACTTACTAACTGACATATCTGTATGTATGTCACACCACTTCCTCAAACTCAACTTGTCCAAAACCGAGCTTATAATATTTCCTCCTCTTCCCCTGACTGGTCTGTCAAGAGCAATGGCACAACCATCCACCCGTCCCCACATGTCAGGTTACTAGGTGTTATCCTAGATTCTGAACTCTCCTTTCGGCCCCACATCCAATCACTTTCCAAAGCTTGCCGCCTCAACCTCCGCAACATCTACAAACTACGTCCCTTTCTAACCAATGAAACCACAAAGCTCCTGATTCACTCCCTGGTTATCTCTCGCCTCGACTACTGCAACTCCCTCCTCATTGGCTTACCTTTAAATAGACTACCCCCCCTTCAGTCCATCATGAATGTTGCTGCCAGACTCATCCACCTTACAAACCGCTCAGTATCTGCTACCCCCTCTGCCAATCCCTCCATTGGCTGCCACTCGCCCAAAAAATTAAATTCAAAATACTAACAATAAGTTACAAAGCCATCCACAACTCTGCCCCCAGCTACATCACTAGCCTAGTCTCAAAATACTAACCTAATCGCCCTCTCCGTTCCTCCCAGGACCTCCTGCTCTCTAGCTCCCTCATCACCTCCTCCCATATCCGCCTCCAGGACTTCTCCCGAGCCTCGCCCAACCTCTGGAATTCCCTACCTCAATCTGTCAGACTGTCTCCAAATTTATCCACTTTTAGGCGATCACTGAAAACTTTCCTCTTCAGAGAAGCCTATCCTGCCTCCATCTAACAGCTGCACAATTTTCTCCATTAGCTCATCCCCCACAGCTATTACCCTTTTGTATAACTTGACCCTCCCTCCTAGATTGTAAGCTCTAACAAGCAGGGCCCTCTGATTCCTCCTGTACTGAATTGTATTGTACTTGTACTGTCCTCCCTAATGTTGTAAAGCGCTGCCTAAACTGTTGGCGCTATATAAATCCTGTATAATAATAATAATAATAATAATAATAATAATCCTAAACTAGATACTTCATCAGGGAAAACTGCCATCTCATTTAAAGTGCTTAAACAACTTACAAAAAAAAAAAAAAAACAGCTACGATGCCATCATTTAGTAGACAGTTGGAGGGCCTTTAATGAGGGGGCGAAAGATTATAATTACTATTCAAAGACCCACAAAGTATATTCTAGGCTGGACTTATTTATGGTCGACCAGTATTATTTGGAACAGGTGAGAGCAGTGATAATAGAGCCAATAACGATTTACGACCATGCCCCAGTCGTAATGAAATTTCTTCCGTTGTCTGTGGGTCAACGGGAACAGATGTGGCGATTAAATGAGTAATTGTTAGATGACAAACAGATAACGGAAGATTTACGAAAGAAAATAATAAGTTATTTTGAAGAAAATATAGCAGGAGAAGTTTCGGAACAAATATGGGAGGCACATAAAGCTGTTATTAGGGGGGAGTTGATAGCCCACGGTTCATGAGTTAAAAAGAAGAAAAGGAAGGAGCTGGAGGATTTGCTAGGAAACATACATGGGCTTGAGATTAAACACAAAAGCAGTCTTGACCCTGAGGAATTAAAACAGCTGGAAAAGCTTAGAACAAAACTCTCTATATATTTGGCTAAAAGGACCAAAGATAAATATAGATTCTATGCACACAGATTCTATGAACATGGAAACAAATGTGGCAAATTATTAGCCAGACAACTCAAAAAACAACAAGAGATTTCCCATGTTCATAGCATCCGAGCAAATAATAAACAGGTAATAGACACTAAATCTATAGCTAAGGCATTTGAACATTTCTATAGGGATCTATACAATATACATCCAACTTCATTGGGGTCAGAGGGAAGAGATCAAGTAGGAGGAATAAGAGTACATTAAAGAATCTAAATTACCATCACTCTCCTCGGAAGCGGTGGATAGACTGGAGGCACTGATCACTGTAGAGGAAATTAAAAAAGCGATAGAAAATCTGCCAATGGGGAAAAGTCCGGGGCCAGATGGCCTAACAAATGCGTATTATAAAAAATTAATTAACGTTCTGGCCATACCAATATGCTCCTATTTTAATCAAATTACAGCAAGGAACCTGCTACCCCCAGAAGCACTGCTGGCCTTTGTGACAGTAATCCCATAAACCCCCACAAACTACAGACCTATTTCCCTTTTAAACTAAGGCACTAAACTACTCGCAAAAATTTTAGCAACTAGGTTGCAAGGTAAAGTAACACATTTGGTACATTCTGATCAGATGGGGTTCATGATGGGAAGGGAAACTAAAGACAATACTATACTGGCCCTTCATGTTCTCCATTGGATGCAGAATGGACCTAGTAAGACGCTAAATGTAGTGCTATCAATGGATGCCAAAAAGGCCTTTGATAGAGTGAATTGGACATTTATGATGGAAGTATTGAGGGCAATAAGTCTGGGGGAACGGATGATGGGGTGGGTATCAACATTATACGCAGGACCAAGGGCAAGGGTAAACGTTAACGGAACCCTCTCAAGCGGCTTTGATATAAGAAACGGCACAAGGCAAGGTTGCCCATTGTCCCCAACATTGTTTGCTCTGGTGTTAGAACCTTTCTTGTGCAAAATAAGGGAAAATTAAGGAATACTGGGAGTAGAAATCGGACCTAAAGAATATAAAGTATCAGTTTACGCTGATGATTTGTTATTTTTTTTATCAAAGCCCCATGAATCCATTAAAGAAGTGATGCAGGAAGTGATAAGATATGGGAAATTATCAAACTTTAAAATAAACTTAGCGAAATCGGTGTTATTACCTAGTTATGTGCCACCATTACTAACTAAATCTTTGCAAAATAAGTACCCAGTTAAATGGAATAAGAGGTCCTTGCCCTACTTGGGGGTGCAGATATCTGAAGATATGAAACTATTATATGAACAAAATTACAGCCCCATACTTGCTAAAATAGTAGATGATCTGCGTAGCTGGAAAGGACATACTTTAACAATGTTTGGAAGGATTAACACCCTTAAAATGAATATAGTACCCAGATTATTGTATGTATTATATACAGTACCCATACCACTCCCTCAAATATTTTTCAAAAAGGTGCGTAGAGCATTTTTGTCTTTCATTTGGAAGGATGGGAATGCTAGACTAGCATACAATATTCTTCATAGAAGTAAAAAGGAAGGGGGAGTTGGGATGCCACACATTGCAACCTATTACAAAGCAATATCTTTAGTACGCATTTTAACCCTTTCATGACTAAGCCTATTTTTGAAATTTGGTGTTTACAAGTTAAAATCCGTATTTTTTGCTAGAAAATTACTTAGAACCCCCAAACATTATATATATATTTTTTAGCAGAGAATCTAGAGAATAAAATGGCGATTGTTGCAATATTTTTTATCACACGGTATTTGTGCAGCGGTGTTTTAAACGCAAATTTTTGGAAAAGTGACACTTTCATGAATTTTAAAAAATCCAAACAGTAAAGTTACCCCAATTTTTTTGTATAATGTGAAAGATGATGTTACGCCGAGTAAATAGATACCAAACATGTCACCCTTTATAATTGCACGCACTCGTGGAATGGCGACGAACTACGGTACCTTTGAATTTCCATTTTTTTTTTTTTTTTTTTTATTTTATTTATTTTTGTACTTTATAAATTGTGTTTAAATTTTTTTTTTTTTATTGCTGTCACAAGCAATGTAAACATCTCTTGTGACAGTAATATGTGGTGACAGGTACTCTTTATGGAGGGATGGGGGGTCTAAAAGACCCCCCATCCCTCCTTTACACTTCAAAGTATTCAGATCGCCGAAAACGGCGATTCTGAATACTGTGTACTTTTTAAAATTCGGCGCCATTGGCAGCCGAGTAAACGGGAAGTGACGTCATGACGTCGCTTCCGCGTTTACAACAAGAAGGCTGGAACGAAGCCGCTCACAGCTTCGTTCCAGCCCGCCCCCAGCCGCCGAAGGCAGCCGAACGGACACCGGGCCTCCCGATCGCACGGGAGGCCCAGTAACAGCGGCGGGAGGGGGGGATGTCCCCTCCCGCTCCTCCGGTATAACAGCCGAGCGGCTTTTAGCCGCATCGGTTGTTATACTCGGATAGCCGATCGCCCGCTGTAAACAACGGTACCGGGACGATGCCTGCATCTGCGGGCATCATCCCGGTATAACCCCGGAAAGCCGAGTACGCATATCTGCATACGGTCGGCGGGAAGGGGTTACATTGGTGCCACGACTCCGAAAACAAAGCATGGGTGGCGATGGAGAAAAATATGTCGGGGAGAGATTTAGCAGGAGCACCATGGATATCGGCCAAGGATAGGGGACTCTCCAAATGGACATCCCCATTAACTCGAAACACACTGGCAGTAAGGGACAGACTAAATAAAACAGGCAAATATGCCCCTAGAATATCCCCTCTAGCACCAGTGGGAGGATATCCATGCTTCCCCCCCGGAGAAGAAAAAGGAGTAACATCACAGAGAAACATGAGGATGGCAGGATGGAGATATAAACAAATGCAAAACTTCTTTAAAAAAAATAGATCATCAATTAAGATCCCAAAACGAGTTAACCATATTTGAGAAGATGTGTATGAAGATAAACCCAATCATTTACTATTGCAAATGTATAAATTATTGCTCAATGAACAAGAAAATACAACACCATATTTTATTAAAGAATGGGAAAAGAATGGGAAAATGAGCTAAAATGTACATTTACCCCATTACAAACAAAAAAATTAATAGAAATAACTAAATTCCTCGTAGGTAAGCTCATCTATCCAGGAAATGTCATATAAATTCTGGTCTAGATGGTACAGAACCCCGGTAAGATTGGCACAGATATATCCAACTGTAGATAATCGTTGCTGGAGGTAATGATACAAAAGGGCACAAACACTTGGTAGATTTTTAATTTTTTTTTTTTCTTTTATATACATAAGAGCACATTTATTAGGAGAATATACATTTTCACTCGGGAGGTGGGAGGGAATGTATTAAGTAAATAACATCACATGGCACAATATTTGAAGAGTTAAATAATTTATTTATAAACACTTATAATTCACAGAATACTTTAATTAATATACACTGAACACAAACACTTGAAGAAATTGAAGAAATGTAAGTTTAATATATATATATATATATATATATATATATATATATATATTTATTTATATATATTTATATTTATATTTATTTATTTTTTTTTATATTTTTTTTTTCCCCTGTTATGGGGGAAGGATATGGAGGAGTAGAGGGATCTATTTTCTGTTATTGATGTATATATATAGGTTATGATATTGATTATTTTTCTATGTGATATGCCATGTAAATTTTAAATTGTTACAGAGAAAAAGAAAATGTTTAATAAAGAATGAATTATAAAAAAAATATAAAAAAAATAATTGAAGTGAATTTTTCCCCAAAAATTGCGTTTGAAAGACCACTGCGCAAATACAATGCGACATAAAATATTGCATCAATCGCAATTTTATTCCCTAGGGTCTCTGCTAAAAATATATATATATACTGTTTGGGGTTTCCAAGTAATTTTTGAGCAAAAAATACTGATTTTAACTTTGTAAGAAACAAATGTCAGAAAAAGGTTTAGTCTTTAAGTGGTTAAACTTCCCTCATTTACAGACCGAAGTTCATTCCTTTGATCTAAGAACGAAAAGTTATAATGTTTATAGTTATCTACCAGCACAGACAATGTTGTGAAAACGTGGCAGGATGCCCAGCTTTTTTCTTTTGACAGCTGAGTGAGCAGAGAACTCTCTACACTTGTTACATGAATGAATCGGGGAAATTCTGCATAGGGGATCGTAATGGGGGTTGAAGCAAGATCACAATTTTTAAATGATTAATCGTGCAGCTCTACTCCACTGCATCTCATCTCTTGTGTATCACTGCAAACACAGTAACACAGGAGGCACACAGGAGTCTCCATAGTGTAGTATTTTAAAGTGCTCACAAATATATTAAGATATTGTAAAATAACAAAATACAAATATTTTAGTATCTTTTAGACATTTCCGGATGATTAGTTTGATAGCCAGGCTGACCTAAAACAAAAGTGTGATTTTATTTTCACACAATTGGCATCATAAAAACATTGTAAAAAAAAGTATCATAAACAACAGTTCAGTGTAGGTAAACAAAAATTTAAGAAATAAAAGCAATACTTATAAAATGTGTCAAGCATAGAGTCATGGCTGTCTAGGCATGTGCGTCTTATCTGCTCAATGCAGCATGAGTCTCCAAAGAGACTGGAGGAAGTGATGTGATCTTAGGCTTCTGAGAAAAAGCACCTAATAATATAATATATATATAATAATAATATACAGTCGATATAAAAAGGTCTACACACCCCTGTTATAATGTCAGGTTTCTGTGATATAAAAAAAATGAGACAAAGATAAATCATTTCAGAACTTTTTCCACCTTTAATGTGACCTATAAACTGTACAACTCAATTGAACAACAAACTGAAATCTTTTATGTGGAGGGAAGTAAAAATAAAACAATAAAAATAATATTGTTGCATAAGTGTGCACACCCTTAAACTAATACTTTGTTTGAAGCACCTTTTGATTTTACTACAGCACTCAGTCTTTTTGGGTATGAGTCTATCAGCGTGGCATATCTTTGATTTGGCAATATTTGCCCACTTTTCTTTGCAAAAACACTCCAAATCTGTCAGATTGCGAGGGTATCTCCTGTGCACATCCAGGGGCAGATCCAAGGGGGCAACGGGACAACTGCCCCCCCCCCCCCCCCAAGAAAATATCACTGACTAGACTGACACTGACTGCCGTCCCGACTCCCGAGTCTCTCTCTCTGTCTCACATCAGCCGATCAGTTGTGCCGAGAGACTCTGTGTTCGTTTAATAATTACGTTGCGCTGGACCAGGGGCAGGTGGGTGGAGCTGCGCCTCTGTGTTCCTTTCCTGCACTGGTTGATAGCGCCTGGGCCGCCTGGCATCTAGCAACAAGTGACATCAGTGAGTCACGTCGGAGCCGCTCCTGATGAGGAGAGCGAGAGCGCCAGCATTCTTCCTTCTCCACCACTGAGTGAGAGTGTTGGCCCCACCCACCGGCTCCTCCTCCCTCCATCTTCTCCACATTGCAGGCCTTCTGCCCCTGAATGTTGGCTCCACCCACCTTCTCCCTCCATCTTTTCCACACTGCAGAGCGGCGTGAACACAGGAAGAAGCAGTCATCTAACGCTGGCTGCGGACAGTGCAATTACCGGATCCATCTCCATTGCTAATGCATGGGAGCCCCTCCCCCCACCAGAGCACCAAAATATTTTACTAAAAGTGAGTAAAAGAATGAATGTCATGTGTCAAATCGCAAAATACATGTGTGCCATTATGTATGAAAAAAAAATGCCCTTTTAGTCTTGTTCAATCTTAACCCCTTCAGCTCCGGAAAGTTTTACCCACGCCCCCACGACCAGGCCATTTTTTTCGATACTGCGCTGCGTTACTTTAACTAACAATTGAGCGGATGTGATGGTGTACCCAAGTAAAATTGATGTCCTTTTTTTTCCCCCACAAATAGGGCTTTATTTTGGTGGTATTTATTCACTTTTGCCATTTTTATTTTTTGCGATATAAATAAAAAGAGCAACAATTTAAAAAAAAAAAAGCAATATTTTTTACCTTTTGCTATAAAAAAAAGTCTTCATCAGTTTAGGCCAATATGTATTCCGCAACATATTTTTGGTAAAAAAAAAAAAAAATCCCAATAAGCATGTATGGATTGGTTTGCACAAAAGTTATAGCGTCTATAAAATAGGAGACAGGTTTATGGCATTTTTATTTATTTATTACTAGTAATGGCGGGACTGCAACATTGCAGCAGATCGGACACCTAACTGACACTTTTGACACTTTTTGGGGACCAGTGACACTAATAGTGATCAGTGCTAAAAATATGTACTGTCACTGTACTAATGACATTGGCTGGGAAGGGGTTAACATCAGGGGCAATCAAAGGGTTAACTATCCCTAGGGGGTGCTTGCCAACTGTGTGGGGGATAGATTCACTAGATGAACAGAGTGATCCATGTTCCTGGTTAGCAGGAACACAAGATCACTCTGTTCATCTCTGACAGAACGGCGATCTGCCTTGTTTGCATTGGCAGACCAATGTTCTACCTCTGTGGGGAGTGATCCCGGGTGGCCGGCAGACATCGCTTCCACCAGACCCGCTGATTGGCTCCCCCTCTGGCCAATCAGCGCGCGCGTCTTCGCTGGCTATTGCAAGAACTGGCGTACAGTTCTGTAAGCAACACCTTATTTTCTGGCAGTGCCCCTCCCGAGACTACACTCTGGACTAGACTCTGGGTCCGCCCCTGTGCACAGGCCTCTTCAGATCACCCAGAAATCGATTTTCAATCAGATTCAGGTCTGGGCTCTGGCTGGGCCACTCCAAAACTTGATTTGGATGCATGCTTTGGGTTGTTGTCTTGCTGAAAGATGAAGTTCCTCTTCATGTTCAGCTTTCTAGCAGAAGCCTGAAGGTTTAGAGCCAATATTGACTGGTATTTGGAACTGTTCATACAGTAATTCCCTCTACCTTGACCAAGGCTTCTGTTCCAGCTGCAGAAAAACAGCCCCAAAGCATGATACTGCCACCACCATACGTCACTGCGGGTATGGTGCTCTTTTGGTGATGTGCAGTGTTGTTTTTGCACCAAACATATCTTTTGGAATTATGGCCACAAAGTTCAACTTTGGTTTCATCAGACCCTTACATTTTCCCACATGCTTTTGGGAGACTTCAGATGTGTTTTTGCAAAATTTAGCTGGGCCTGGATGTTTTTCTTCGTAAGAAAAGGCTTCCGTCTTGCCACTCTACCCCATAGCCCAGACATACGAAGAATACAGGAGATTGTTCTCACATGTACCACACAGCCAGTACTTGCCAGATATTCCTGCAGCTCCCTTAACCAGTTCCATACCAGGCCATAGCTATATGACGCCGGCAGGAACATCCTCCAATCCCAGGTGGACGTCATATGACGTCCTCACATTCTCGCTGCTCCTGCGGGCCCCACAGCTATCTGGGATGAGGCGTTTCCGTCGGCACACAGTCCATTCCAGATCAGTGTCCAATAAAAATGTCTCTTTACCACGTGTCCAGTCACAGCCGGTCACATGCACTGTCTTCGTGCACTGGACTTCTCTATGTGGCCAGGCTGCGAAAAAGTCACAAACGTGGTATCGCCACACTCAGGAGGAGTAGCAGAATATATTTTGGGGTGTAAATGGAAGTATACATATGCTGTGTGAGAAATAACTTGTTATCATGACAACTTTGTACACTGTATAAAAAATAAATAAATCATTTCATTTTCCCAAGAATTGTAGGAAATATTTACGTAGAAAAACTTGCCGTGCTCCTTACTAAATACCTTGGACTGTCTACTTTTCAAAAAGGGGTTATTTAGGGGGTATTTGTACTTTCCTGCCTCAAGAAATGAGATGAGGATGTCAGTACATCAGGTGTGATCAATTTTCAATGAATGGCACCATAGCTTGTAGACTAACTTTCACACAGAACAATTAATATACTTATTTGGGTTATTTTTAACAAAGATGTAGAAGTATAAATTTTGGCCCAAATGTATGAACAAAAATGACTTATTAGCAAAATGTTATCATAGAAACTAAAAAAAAAAAAAAAAAAAAAAATCAAATTTTTTTCTAAATTTTCATTCTTTTTTCACTTATGTCACAAAAAATAAAAACCCAGTGGTGATTAAATACCACAAAAAGAAAGATTGATTTCTGTGAAAAAATGATAAAAAGGTTGTTTGGGTACAGTGTTGCATGAGTAATTGGCATTCAAAGTGTGAGAGCAATGAAAGCTGAAAATTGGTCTGGGCAGGATTGGGCTATAAGTGCTCTGTATTGAAGTGGTTAATGTTGCTGTAGGCCTCTTGGCAGCCTCCTGACTAGTTTTCTTCTTGTCTTTTCATCAATTTTGGAGGAACGTCCAGTTCATGTAATGTCACTGTTGTGCCATATTTTCTCCACTTAATGATGACCGTCTTCACTGTGTTCCATGGTATATCTAATGCCCTGGAAATTCTTTTGTACCCTTCCCCAGACTGATACATTTTAACAATGAGATCCCTCTGTTGCTTTGGAAGCTCTCTGCGGACCATAGCTTTTGCTGTAGGATGCGACTAAGAAAATGTCAGGAAAGACCTACTAGAACAGCTGAACTTTATTTGGGGTTAATCAGAGGCACTTTAAATGAAGTAAAACACAAGGAACAGTGCCCTCTAAATGCAGTGAGTTTTAACTAATGGTAAAAGGCAAGATTAACCACTTCAATACAGGACACTTATACACTTTGCTGCCCAGACCAATTTTCAGCTTTCAGCGCTGTCACAGTTTGAATGAGAATTGCGCGGTCATGCTACACTGTACCCAAACTAAATTTTAATAATTTTGTTCCCACAAATAGAGCTTTCTTTTGGGGGTATTTGATCACCTCCGTGGTTTTTATTTTTTGCGAAACAAATAAAAAAAGACGGAAAATTTTGAAAAAAATAAGTTTTGCTTTTGTTTCTGGTTAAAAATGTTGTAAATAAGTTTTCTCTTTCACTGATGGGCACTGATAAGGTGACACTGACAGGCACTGATAAGGCAGCAGCGATGAGGTGGCACCAAGTAGCGGGCACTGACGGTGGGCACTGGTAGGCGGCACTGATGGGTGGCACTGATATACAGCACTGATGGGCATTGATAGGCGGCAGTGATGGGCACTCATGGGTGGCACTGATAGGCAACACTGATGGGCACTGAAAGGCTGCAAAGATGGGTTCTTATGGGTGGCACTGATAGGCGGCACTGCTGGGCACTGATACGCGGCACTGACAGGCATCCCTGATGGCACTGGCAGTGGTAGGCATTGGAGTGGGCACTGATTGGCAGCTGGCTGGGCTTTGATTGGCAGCTGCCTTTGCACTGATTAGTATTTCCCTGGGGGTCTAGGGGGCATACCTGGTGGTCCAGTGTGGCTGGTTTCCCTGGTGGTCCTGGCAGCTTCCCTGGTGGTCCTGGCAGCTTCCCTGGTGGTCCTGGGTAGGATCCGAGGGGGGGCTGTGCTGATAATCAGCACAGACCCCCCGTCAGGAGAGCAGCCGATCGGCTCTCCTCTACTCGTGTCTGTCAGATGCGAGTGAGGAAAAGCCGATCACCGGCTCTTCCTATTTACATCGTGATCAGCCGTGATTGGACACGGCTGATCACGTGGTAAAGAGAATCCATCAGAGACTCTTTACCTAGATCGGTGTTGCGGGGTGTCAGACTGACACCCCCGCAACAACAATCGCCACGATGCGCGCCCCCGGGGGCGCGCAGCGGCTCAATATCCTGAGGACGTCATATGACACCCAGTCAGGGTATTGAAACCACTTTGCCGCCATCATTCTGCTATATAGCGGGCGGCAAGTGGTTAAAAACACTCACAAACGAGCGACAAATGTACCTTTTACCATTAACCACTTGCCACCCAGGCCAATTCTGACATTTCTCTCCTATATGTAAAAATCATCATTTTTTTGGTAGAAAATTACATAGAACCCCCAAACATTATATATATTTTTTTAGCAAAGAAACTAGAGAATACAATGGCGGTTGTTGCAACTTTTTATCACGCATGGTATTTGCGCAGCAAAACAGTAAAGTTAGCCCAATGTTTTTGCATATTGTGAAAGAATAAGTAACGCAGAGTAAATAGATACCTAACATGTCACGCTTCAAAATAGCACATGCTCGTGGAATGGCGCTAAAGTTTGGTACTTAAAAATCCCCATAGGCGACGCATGAATTTTTTTTACTGGCTACATGTTTTGGGTTACAGAGGAGGTCTAGGGACAAAATTATTGCTCTTGCTCCAACGTTCACCGTTTTCATGTGTGGGCGGGACTTACGTATGCGTTTGCTTCTGCGTGCGAGCACACGGGGACAGGGGCACTTTAAATTTTTTTTTTTTTAGTTTGACACTTTTTGAAAAATAAAAAAAATTTTGATCACTTTTATTCCTATTACAAGGAATGTAAACATCCCTTGTAATAGGAATATGGCATGATCAGTCCTCTTTACAGTGAGATATGGGGTCAATAAGACCCCACATCTTACCACTAGGCTGGGAAGCCTGAAATAAAAAAAAAAAAAATAATCCGATCACGGCTTCCCAGCCGAGGTGTCGCCGTTTTTTTTAATGCAGAGGCCGGGCGTGACGTCATAACATCGCGCCTGGCCTCCGACGATCATAAAGACTCCGGCGACCATCTGGTCCGACGGAAATCTCTATGATCAACATCCGAGGCTGGCGGATCCTTCTCCGACTCACTGATCGTAGCGGTGAGTCGGCAGAAGCACCGGAGGGCGGCGGGAGGGGGGGACATCCCCTCTTGACTCCCGTAAGAACGATCAAGCAGTGGATCGTTCTTATGGTATAGGGAATCGCCGGCTGAAAACGGTAATATCTGAATAATGTCTGTAGCTACAGGTATCATTCAAAGTCCATGACGTCATATGACAGTGGGCGGGCGGGAACAGGTTTAATAGTTAAAATTCGCTGCATTTAGAGGGTGCTGTTACTTGTCTTTTACTATGTTCCAGAGTCTCTTCTAGCTTTTGAACTGGCAGCCTCCTAAAGACAGCAAACTACGCTCCTCACATGGACACATTGTCATATATGGATTTATTTTCTTGCTCAGCTTGATCACCCAGCCCACCCCATTGATGCCAGTAGTATACAGCCATATCCTGAGTGCGCCATAATATCCAATTGTTTGTATATGTTTCACTTTAAATGAAGGCAGGTGTGTACTGAGTCCTATTTAACATGAAACTGAATGTGAATTCTGAACACATCCCCACTTATTAGAAGGTGTGCACATACAGTGGGGCAAAAAAGTATTTATTTAGTCAGCCACCAATTGCACAAGTTCTCCCACTTAAAAAGATGAGAGAGGCCTGTAATTGTCATCATAGGTATACCTCAACTATGAGAGACAAAATGTGGAAACAAATCCAGACAATCACATTGTCTGGTTTTTAAAAGAATTTATTTGAAAATTATGGTGGAAAATAAGTATTTGGTCACCTACAAACAAGCAAGATTTCTGGCTCTCACAGACCTGTATCTTCTTCTTTAAGAGGCTCCTCTGTACTCCACTCATTACCTGTATTAATGGCACCTGTTTGAACTTGTTATCAGTATAAAAGACACCTGTCTACAACCTCAAACAGTCACACTCCAAACGCCACTATGGTGAAGACCAAAGAGCTGTCGAAGGACACCAGAAGCTTGTAGACCTGCACCAGGCTGGGAAGACTGAATCTGCAAAAGGCAAGCAGCTTGGTGTGAAGAAATCAACTGTGGGAGCAATGATTAGAAAATTAGATCTGGGGCTCCACGCAAGATCTCACCCCGTGAGGTCAAAATGATCACAAGAACGGTGAGCAAAAATCCCAGAACCACACAGGGGGACCTAGTGAATGACCTGCAGAGAGCTGGGACCAACGTAACAAAGGCTACCATCAGTAACACACTACGCCGCCAGGGACTCAGATCCTGCAATGCCAGACGTGTCCCCCTGCTTAACCCAGTACATGTCCGGGCCCGTCTGAGGTTTGCTAGAGAGCATTTGGATGATCCAAAAGAGGATTGGGAGAATGTCATATGGTCAGGTGAAACCAAAGTAGAACTGTTTGGTAGAAACACAACTCGTCGTGTTTGGAGGAGAGAGAATGCTGATTTGCAACCAAAGAACACCATACCTACTGTGAAGCATGGGGGTGGCAACATAATGTTTTGGGGCTGTTTCTCTGCAAAGGGAACAGGATGACTGATCCGTGTACATGAAAGAATGAATGGGGCCATGTATGTATGAGATTTTGAGTGCAAACCTCCTCCCATCAGCAAGGGCATTGAAGATGAAACGTGGCTGGGTCTTTCAGCATAACAATGATTCCAAACACACCGCCTGGGCAACGAAGGAGTGGCTTCGTAAGAAGCATTTCAAGGTCCTGGAGTGGCCTAGCCAGTCTCCAGATCTCAACCCCATAGAAAACCTTTGGAGGGAGTTGAAAGTTCGTGTTGCCCGGTGACAGCCCCAAAACTTCACTGCTCTAGAGGAGATCTGCATGGAGGAATGGGCCAACATACCAGCAACAGTGTGTGACAAACTTGTGAAGACTTACAGAAAACATTTGACCTCTGTCATTGCCAACAAAGGATATATAACAAAGAATTGAGATGAACTTTTGATATTGACCAAATACTTATTTTCCACCATAATTTGCAAATAAATTATTTTAAAAACCAGACAATGTGATTGTCTGGATTTGTTTCCACATTTTGTCTCTCATAGTTGAGGTATACCTATGATGACAATTACAGGCCTCTCTCATCTTTTTAAGTGGGAGAACTTGCACAATTGGTGGCTGGCTAAATACTATTTTGCCCCACTGTATATAAATATATATAAATATAACAGGTCTTCTGCGACAAAACGCACGTCAGGCAAGGCACAGGAAATAGCGGTGATGTCAACACGTGACGAACGTTACAAGTGACTTAGGATGAGCTGAACAGCCCCCAACCCCCCCACCCCCGCCGGTTCGGTTCGCGGCAGAATATGCGAACAGGCAATACATTTGTGCGAACACCGTTAAAGTCTATGGGACTCGAATGTGAAAAATCAAAAGTGCTATTTTAAAGGCTAATATGCAAGTTATTGTCATAAAAAGTGTTTGGGGACCCAGGTCCTGCCCCAGGGGACATGTATCAATGCAAAAAAAAGTTTTAAAAATGGCAGTTTTTTCGGGAGCAGTGATTTCAATAATGCTTAACCACTTGCCGACCGCCGCACGACGATATACGTCGGCAGAATGGCACAGGCAGGCATAAGGGCTTACTTGTACGTCTCTGCCTGCCCGCCCCGGACCCCCCCTGGTGCCTGCGGCGGTCGACTTTGTTACAGGAGTGATCCGTGCTGAGGGGGAGGCCATCTATTCATGGCCACCCCCTCGCGATCACTCCTGACGAATGAAAACCTTCCTCTGCCTCTGTAATGTAAACAGCGGCAGAGGAAGTGATGTAATCTATCCTCGTGAAGCCTTTTCGTTCCGGCTTTCGAGGGGAGAAGACATCAAGTAAGTGCACCAAACACTACACTTCCAGTAGAACACTCTAGGCACACTTTTCACCCCCAAAATCACCCCCCCCCCCCTGCACCCCCTGTCACAGTGACACCAATAGCAGTTTTTTTTTTTTTTTTACTGATTACTGCATTGGTGTCATTTTGTGACAGTTATAAGTGGTAGGGCAGTTAGTGGTAGGTCCCTTTAGGTCTAGGGTACCCCCCTAATAAAGGTTTAACCCCGTGATCACCCCCCCGTTGCCAGTGTCACTAAGCGATTGTTTTTCTGATCGCTGCGGGTGATATAAGTTAAGTTTTAGGGTCAGGTCTGTGTCGACCCAGGTAGCGTCAGGTTAGTGCCAGTACCGCTAACACCCACGCACGCAGCATACACCTCCCTTAGTGGTATAGTATCTGAACGGATCAATATCTGATCAGACCAGACCTGTACTAGCGTCCCCAGCAGTTTAGGGTCCCCAAAAATGCAGTGTTAGCGGGATCAGCCCAGATACCTGCTAGCACCTGCGTTTTGCCCCTCCACCCAGCCCAGCCCACCCAAGTGCAGTATCGATCGATCACTGTCACTTACAAAACACTAAACACATAACAGCAGCGTTCGCAGAGTCAGGCCTGATCCCTGCAAACGCTAACAGTTTTTTTGGTAGCGTTTTTTAATACAGTCGCTGACAGTCAGGAGCTTTTTTACCTGAGTCTCACTAGTGTACCACTAAATTTAGAGCCCAAAATGGCAAATCGAAGGTACACTAGTGAAGAGGCCTACACGTTTCTGAGCATGACAGATAGTGAAGAGGAAGTCACTCATATGTCAGATTCAGGCTCAGAATACGAACCTGTAGACAGCAGCGGCTCCATGACAGATAGCTCTGACGACGGAGTTGTGGTCCCTGCCAAGGTCAGGCGTACCAGACCCCAATCTTCTTCTTCTGCTGTTGAGGTGCAAGAACCGCAGGGCTCTCGTATAGAGCAGAGAAGTACTAGCGCCGATATTCCTTCTGGTGAACTGGCAAGCACCAGAGGCCTAGTACACCCTGGTCGTACATACAGCACAGCAGTAACACGTGGTGACTTGGCGAGTCCCATAAGTGCAGTTCAAGCTGGTGAGGTGACAAGCACAAGTAGTGTCCCGCTACCACCAAGAAGACAAAGACAGGCCTGTCGTGCTCATAGTGCCCTTCCTGCAGAATTCGCCAATCCGAATTGGGAGCCCACCACTTCTGCAGCACCCGTACTTCCCCCATTCACTGGCCAACCCGGCATTCAGGTAGAAACAGTTGATTTTACGCCACTTGATTTCTATTCGCTGTTTTTCACCGAAGATCTCTATAGATCTATTGTGGACCAAAGCAATTTGTACGCTGGTCAACACATCGCCACTATTCCCCAGTCCTCCCTTGCCAGAGATTAGAGACCAATTACGGTCTCCGAATTTAAGACCTTTCTGGGCCTATCCCTCAACATGGGCATAGTTAAAATGAGTACGTTGCGGTCATATTGGTCCACTGACCCAATGTACCATATGCCCGTGTTCTCTGCTTCCATGGCCAGGGCACGATATGAGCAGATTTTGCGGTTCACGCACTTCAATAGCAATGAACTCTGTCATCCTCGTGGAAACCCTGGATACGATCGGCTCTACAAAATTTGGCCCCTCGTAAACCACTTCAACCAACGTTTTGCAGACTTGTTTACTTCCCATCAAGTTGTCTGCGTTGATGAGTCTCTCATTAAGTTTTCTGGCCGCTTGCCATTCAAACAGTACCTTCCCAGCAAGCGTGCCAGATACGGGGTCAAGATGTAGAAGCATGTAGTTTTATGGTTTACGAGGGAAGAGATAGCAACGTAGAGCCGACAAACTGCCCTGACTACATAAGCAGCGCTGGCAAGATTGTGTGGGACTTGGTGTCACCCTTATTCGGAAAGGGGTACCATTTGTATGTGGACAATTATTACACGAACGTGCCACTTTTTAGTCACCTTTTTGATCATCAGATTGGAGCATGTGGCACCGTGCGATCTAATCGCCGGGGCGTTCCCTAGCGGCTTGTAGATTCCCATCTTAGGCTGGGGGAAGAGAGCATGCTTGAAGTGTAATAACTTGCTCGCTATGAAGTGGAGGGATAATAAGAATGTTTTCGTTCTTACCTCCCTTCATGCAGACACGACGGTCCAAATTACTACGGCGACGGATGTTGTGGAGAAACCCCTCTGTGTCCATGAATATAACCAAAATATGGGAGGGGTGATCTCAACGACCAGTTGTTGGCGCCATACCTAGTTGCCCGTAAGGCCAGACGTTGGTATAAAAAAGTGTCTATTTATTTCAATTGGCTTTGCAGAACGCTCATGTGCTATACAGAGCTTCAGGACGGACTGGATCCTCCCTAAATTCCAGGAAGAGATCGTCAGAGCCCTTCTGTTTCCAGACGGTGCTCCACCTCCCCATTCCCAACCAAACGCAGTAAGCCGGCTGCATGAGAGGCATTTTCCTTATGTCCTCCCGCATACCCCTACCCAACGAGCCCCCTCAAAGAAAATGTGTCTGCAGAAAGCGCGGATATAGGCGTGACACCCGCTATTATTGTCCCTCCTGACCTGACAATCCTGGTCTTTGCATTGGTGAATGTTCTGAACGCTACCATACACTAGTGGAGTTTTAGCGTAGGGTACAGCATTGCAAAGAATAGGCACACTTTCACAGGGTCTCCCAAGATGCCATCGCATTTTGAGAGACCCGAACCTGGAACCGTACAGTTACAAAAGTTCGTTACAAAAAAGTGTAAAAAAAAAATAAATTTATAAAATAAAAAAACAAAAATAGTTGTCGTTTTATTGTTCTCTCTCTCTCTATTCTTTCTATTGTTCTGTTCTTTTTTACTGTATTCTATTCCGCAATGTTCTATTGTTATCATGTTTATCCTGTTTGCTTTTCAGGTATGTAATTTTTTTATACGTTACTGTTTACTGTGTTTTCTTGTTAACCGTTTTTTTGTTTTCAAGTACGCCATTCAGCTGCAGCGTGGATTTATTTATCTTGACAGCAACAGCGTTTGCTCCCACGATACATAAAGCCTTGACTCCAGCGCTGTCGGAGGTGATTTCACCACCACAGTTACATACTTCAGCATATATGCCGAAGCATGGGAGCAGCAGGGGCGGAGGAGCAATTTGCTTTTAACTTTTGCAGGTGGATGCCCCCATGCTTCGGCATATATATATTTTAAGGCACAGGTTGCATTAAAAAATGTTTTATTTTTTACTATGTTTTTTTTTTTGTATTTGCTTTGCAGGTTTGGCAAGTCTTACTGTTATACTGTAATGTGACTTTGTTTTATTGTTAACCATCATTTGCTTAGCAGGTACGCCATTCAGCTGCAGCGCGGATTTTTTTATCTTGACAGCAACAGCGTTTGCTCCCACGATACATAAAGCCATGACTCCAGCGCTGTAGGAAGTGATTTCACCACCACAGTTAAAAACAAAACGGTGCATGTATGCCCATCATTAGAAGCGGGTGGATAAAGGGAGGTATTCTAATGGTGGGCATACCTACCGATCAATCTCTTTTTTTCGTTCAGCCCACAGGCTGCATGAAAAAAAAATTACAATATATGCCCAACAAGGACCAGCAACGTACTGGTATGTTGCTGGACTTTGAGTGGTTATACCAGAATGATGCCTGTGGGTTTAGGTATCATCTTCATATCATTCTTTTCAGCCAGCGGTCGGCTTTCATGTAAAAACAATCCTAGTGGCTAATTAGCCTCTAGACTGCTTTTACAAGCAGTAGGAGGGAATGTCCCCCCCTCCCACTGTCTTCGATGGTTTTCTCTGGCTCTCCTGTCCCAACAGGGAACCTGAGAATGCAGTCGGTGGTTCCGCCAGCTGACCATAGAGCTGATCAGAGACCAGAATGGCTCCAATCATCTCTATGGCCTAAGAAACCGGAAGCTCTGAGCATGACTTAGATTTCGCCGGATGTAAACAGCGCCATTGGGAAATTCGGAAAGCATTTTATCACACCTATCTTGGTGTGGTCAGATGCTTTGAGGGCAGAGGAGAGATCTAGGGTCTAGATCTAGACCCCATTTTTTTCAAAAAAAAAAAAAGAGTACCTGTCACTATCTATTGCTATCATAGCGAAAATTTACATGAGATAACAATAAAAATGATTAAAAAAAATATAAATGAAAGGAACAGTTTAAAAATAAAATTAAAAAAAAAAATTAAAAAAAAAAAAAAAAAAACACCCCAAAGGTGAACGCAAGTGTCGGTCTGGCGTTATATGTAAACAGCAATTGCACCATGCATGTGAGGTATCACCGCGAAGGTCAGATCGAGGGCAGTAATTTTAGCAGGAGGCCTCCTCCATAAATCTAAAGTGGTAACCTCTAAAGACGTTTAAAGGCTTTTAAAAATGTATGTATTTTGTCGCCGCTGCATGTTTGTGTGCACTTTTAAAGCATGTCGTGTTTGGTATCCATGTACTCGGCCTAAGATCATCTTTTATATTACATCAAACATTTGGGCAATATAGTGTGTTTTAGTACATTAAAATTAAAAAAAGTGTGTTTTTTCCAAATAAAATGCGTTTGAAAAATCGCTGCGCAAATACTTTGTGAAACAAAAAAACTTAAACACCCATCATTTTAATCTCTAGGTCCTTTGCTTTAAAAAAATATATAATGTTTGGGGGTTCAAAGTAATTTTCTTGCAAAAAAAAAAAAAAAAAATATATATATATATATATATATATATATATATATATATATTTTTTTTTTTTTTTTTCATGTAAACAAAAAGTGTCAGAAAGGGCTTTGTCTTCAAGTGGTTAGAAGAGTGGGTAATGTGTGACATAAGCTTCTAAATTTTGTGCATAAAATGCCAGGACAGTTTAAAATCCCCCCAAATGACCCCATTTTAGAAAGTAGACACCCCAAGCTATTTTCTGAGAGGCATGTCGAGTCCATGGAATATTTTATATTTTGACACAAGTTGCGGAAAAAAAACTTTTTTTTTTTTTTTTGCACAAAGTTGTCACTAAATGATATATTGCTCAAACATGCCATGGGCATATGTGAAATTACACCCCAAAATACATTCTGTTGCTTCTCCTGAGTACGGAGATACCACATGTGTGAGACTTTTTGGCAGCCTATCCGAGTACGGGACCCCGAAAACCAATCACTGCCTTCAGGCTAAGGGTGTAAATTTTTGATTTCACTCTTCACTGCCTATCACAGTTTTAGAGACCATGGAATGCCAAGATGGCACAACCCCCCCCCTCCCCCCCAAATGACCCCATTTTGGAAAGTAGACACCCCAAGCTATTTGCTGAGAGGTATGGTGAGTATTTTGCAGATTTCGCTATTTGTCAAAGTTTTGAAATTTGAAAAAAGAAAAAAAAAAAAAAAAACATTTTTCTTTTCTTTCTTCATTTTCAAAAACAAATGAGAGCTGCAAAATACTCACCATGCTTCTCAGCAAATAGCTTGGGGTGTCTACTTTCCAAAATGGGGTCATTTCAGGGGGTTTTGTGCCATCTTGGCATTTTATGGCCTTCATGTGGTGTCCCCGTACTCAGGAGAAGCAGCAGAATTTATTTTGGGGTGTAATTCCACATATGCCCATGACATGTGTGAGCAATATATCTTTTAGTGACAGCTTTGTGCAACAAAAAAAAAAAAAGTTTGTCATTTTCCCGCATTTTGTGGCAAAATATAAAATATTCCATGGACTAAACATGCCTCTCAGCAAATAGCTTGGGGTGTCTACTTTCCAAAATGGGGTCATTTGGGGGGGGGGTTTGTGCCATCTTGGCATTTTATGGACTTTAAAACTGTGATAGGTAGTGAGGAGTGAAATCAAAAATAAAAATCTACGCCCTTAGAAATCCTGAAGGCGGTGATTGGTTTCGGGGGCCCTGTACGCGGCTAGGCTCCCAAAAAGTCCCACACATGTGATATCCCCGTACTCAGGAGAAGCAGCTAAATGTATTTTGGGGTGCAATTCCACATATAACCATGGCATGTGTGAGCAATATATCATTTAGTGACAACTTTTTGTAAAATTTTTTTTTTTTGTTGTCATTCAATCACTTGGGACAAAAAAATAAAATATTCAATGGGCTCAACATGCCTCTTAGCAATTTCCTTAGGGTGTCTACTTTCCAAAATGGGGTCATTTGAGGGGGTTTTGTACTGCCCTGCCATTTTAGCACCTCAAGAAATGAGATAAGCAGTCAAACTAAAACCTGCGTAAATTCCAGAAAATGTACCCTAGTTTGTAGACGCTATAACTTTTGCGCATACCAATAAATATACGCATATTGACATTTTTTTTTTACCAAAGACATGTTGCTGAATACATTTTGGCATAAATGTATGACTAAAATTGAGTTTATTGGATTTTTCTTATAACAAAAATTAGAAAATATAATTTTTTTTCAAAATTTTCGGTCTTTTTCGTTTATATTGCAAAAAATAAAAATTGCAGAGGGAATCAAATACCATCATAAGAAAGCTCTATTTGTGGGAAGAAAAGGACGCAAATTTCGTTTGGGTACAACATTGTATGACCGCGCAATTACCAGTTAAAGCAGCGCAGTGCCAAATTGTAAAAAGTCCTCTGGTCTTTAGCCAGCCAAATGGTCCGGGGCTGAAGTGGTTAAAGTGAAACAATTAAAGTGAAATATTACTTTAACCACTTCCCTACCCGGCCATAGTAATAGGACGTCCACAGATGGGATCTCCCATCCTGGGTGGATGTCATACGACGGCCTGGGCTTCCCGGCCGTCTAGGGGGCCCTCGGGACCCGGTGCATGTGCCCGGCGATGTCCGCCGGGCACCCGCGATTGCCCGTTAACCGGGCCAGACCGTGGATCTGTGTGTGTAAACACACAGATGCACGTCCTGCCAGTTGAGAGGAGACCGATCTGTGTTCCCAGTACAGAGGAACACCGATCGGTCTCCTCCCCTTGTGCGTCCCCTCCCCCCTACAGTTAGAATCACTCCCCTAGGAAACATTTAACCCCTCCTCTCCCCCTAGTGGTTAACCCCTTCCCTGCCTGTCACATTTATACAGTAATCAATGCAATTTTATAGCATTGATCGCTGTATAAATGTGAATGGTCCCAAAAACTGTGTCAAAAGTGTCCAATGTGTCCGCCATAATGTCGCAGTCACGAAGAAAAATCGCGATCGCCGCTATTACTAGTAAAAAAAATAAATTAAAAAAAAAAAAAATGCCATAAATCTATCCCGTATTTTGTAGACGCTATAACTTTTGCGCAAACCAATCAATATACGCTTATTGCGATTTTTTTTACCAAAAATATGTAGAAGAATACGTATCGGCCGAAACTGAGGAAAAAATTAGTTTAAAAAAAAAAAATTGGGATATTTATTATAGCAACAAGTAAAAAAATATTGTGTTTTTTTCAAAATTGTCGCTATTCTTTCGTTTATAGCGCAAAAAATAAAAACCGCAGAGGTGATCAAATACCACCAAAAGAAAGCTCTATTTGTGGGGAAAAAAGGACATCAATTTTGTTTGGGTACAACGTCGCAGGACCACGCAATTGTCATTTAAAGTGCGACAGCGCTGAAAACTAAAAATTGGTCTGGGACGGAAGGGGGTGAAAATGCCCTGTATTGAACCGGTTAAATATTGTGCCTAGGGGGTGACTATAGTATGCCTGTAAAGTGGCTCATTTTTCCCGTGTTTAGAACAGTCCCTGCACAAAATGACATTTTCTAAAGGAATAAAAGTCATTTAAAACTGCTTGTGGCTTTAATGTAATGTTGCGCCCCCCCCAGCCCATTACCAGGCCCTTTGGGTCTGGTATGGATATTAAGGGGAACCCCGCACAAAAAAAAAAAAAAAGGCGTGGAGCCCCCAGGCCCTATATACTCTGAACAGCAGCAGTATACAGGCAGTCCCTGGGTTACAAACAAGATAGGGACTGTAGGTCTGTTCTTAAGTTGAATCTGTTTGTAATTTGGAACAGGTACATTTTTAAAGTGTAGCTCCAGCCAAAAAATCTATTTTTAAGCTTTTTGGATAACATAAGGAAGGGTTATCATTACCCCTGTAACATTTGTTTTGCTGTCTGTGTCCCTGTTCAGAAGATTTCACCTCACTTTCTGCCTCAATGAAAATTAGATTTAGAAAATTTTGGGTTATTAGGGAAACAAGGATTGGTGATAAAGCATCAGTGGAGACACCTTTTTCCCATATTAACTCTTACAGGAGAGAATTTCCCTTCCAAGGGGTAGATTTCCTCTCACTTCCTGTTGTCACCCTCCGTTATACTAGGAGTCTACTGTAAGTCGGATGTTTGAAAATAGCGGACCGCCTGTATATACAATACGGCCTGCAATATACACACTGTGCAAAATTGGGCCTTAAATGTTAGTGGTACCAGAACACTGTAAGCCCTCACAATTACTCTTGGTGGGCGCTGGAACAGGCCCTGCTGTGAAATATTATATCAAGAATTGAAATTACATGCCCCTGTTAAACAGGGGCAGAAAAATTGGGCCTTAGGCGGTGGTGGCACAACACTGTAAAGCCTCACAGATACTCTTGTTGAGCGCAGGAACGGGCCCTACTGTGAAATATTAGAGCAAAACTTGTAATTACATGCCCCTGTTAAACAGGGGCAGAAAAATTGGGCCTTAGGCAGTGGTGGTGGTGCCACAACACTGTAACCCCTCACAGATACTCTTGGTGAGAGCAGGAATGGGCCCTGCTGTGAAATAGTAGATCAAAAATTGTAATTACAATACAGTGCTGTGCAGTTGGTACTACTTTTCTGGTGGTGTACACAGTACAGTGCAGCTGATACTACTTTTCTGGTGGTGTACACAGTACACAATACAGTGCAGCCGTAGTGCAGCTGCTACTACTTTTCTGGTGGTGTACACAGTACACAATACAGTGTAGTGCGGTGTTGCAAAACAAAATATACATCATGTCCAGAAGGCCACCAAGGAGAGGCAGACACTCACATGCCACTAAAAGAGGGCAAGCAGGCTCTGTGTCTACAGTCAACAGTGCTGGTCATGGACATGGTGCATCCTCTGCCGGTGGTTGTGGGGCACGCTTGTCCTTTTTATCTGCTGCTGGCCGTGTTATTGAGCCAGAACATGCAGAAGAGTTGGTGGAGTGGATAACAAAGCTGTCCTCATCCTCCTCATCCTCTGTCATCCAGGTTCAGAGTAGTTTTCCTTCCTCTGCAGCTACCAAAACGGCCTATTCCACCGGCTCTTTGTCCATTCACTCCTTCCGTAGCCCCACCATCATGCACGGAGGAGTCCCCCAAACTATTCGACCACAGTGTCGGGTACATGCTGCTGGAGGATGCGCAGCGTTTTGAAGGCTCTGATGTTGGTTCCCAGGTTGAGGAAGGGAGTCTTTTTCCTGTATACTATATTTGAGATTTAATATCTCTCAGATATGATTTGGGTGAAATGAGAGTTTTTTGAGCGCGAGCGAAAGCTTTAAAACAATAACAACATTTATGGGTGAGTAGTTGAAAGTCTATCTAATACACAACCATCTATATATAGTCTACACCAAGGAAGAAAATATTAGGTTAAAATAAGAGAATTACATGAAAGAATGCAGAGTATATTCCTGAAAACATTAATCTACAAACATATTTAGTTACAAGTAAAATGCACACCTTTCCCATAATTACCCTTTGCATCAAGGTTCCATTCTGATGGTTGCTCTCCCATAAAAATGTGCGTTTCCCTCCCATCTAGTCTGTGTATATCATTACATGCTGATGCCTCATTGGTTGGCATAGCGTGGCTCTGATTGGTGAGCTTCCCTATTCCTGGTTAAGGACTGGCTACATCTCCAATCAATTTACTTTGCACAAGTCAGCCCCCTTTAATGCAAATCCTTGTGACTATTCTGAGAAGGAGCTTAACTTGAATTTTCCCAGGAAGTTAAGTATTGATTACGGGTTGGCCTCCCTTCACCGCATATCCCAGGATGGAATCCTTTGAAGTGAGTGTGTGTAAAACAATGCAAAAAAACTGAAAATTCGCCCAGGGACTTTAAATGAGGTGAGCGCCTTTGTATTGCCAATGAGAGTAACAACATTAAGTCCATGTTGCCCTGGATGGGGTCTTGTTTGTCTCCGCCCCCTCAGCTCCCTGACAGGATGCCTGCTGCCGCCGTCTGGGAGCTATACATCTGCTGGCTTGGCCATGTTTTGTGGCGAGTATGGGGTTCCAATTAACAAGGCCCCCCACCCTGTGCCTATAGCACTAATATCATGCAACATAACCAGTTTGTATCTTTTCAATTTAGGTACACTCTATATGCATCTACCACTGAAGAGCGAGCTGGGCCTCGCGAAACACGTCCGTAACACCTGATGCCTATGTATTACACAACTGCTGGTACATATATGTACCATTATTTTATCCATTTATGCTATGTATCCTGTACGAATTGGCTTTTATTGATGATATCCAAGCATGTACTACCTTCATTGGAATAAATACTTACTGTATTTAATGTTGTTACTCTCATTGCCAATACAAAGGTGCTTTAAAGTCCCAAGGAGAAGTTTCTGTTTTTGTTGCATATTTTAGGTATGAAGGTGTGTCACTGGTGACACCAGACTTTTCTCCTATTTTACATGTGTAAAACAATGAGGATTGGATCTAGGGTTGTCCCGATACCGATACTAGTATCGGTATCGGCACCGATACCGAGCATTTGCCCAAGTACTTGTACTCGGGCAAATGCTCCCGATGCTTCCCCCGATACCTGGAAGACAGCTGTGATCGTCGCGAGGGGGAGTTACAAGATTCTCCCCCAGCGACTTTCAGCAGCTTTAGTGACATACAGCGGTGATCGCTCACCGCTGACTGTCACTGCATCCTCCTCCATGCCCCCTCCGTTCCTCTGTCCCCCTCCGCTGTCCCTCTCTCCTTCCCTGTGTCTCTCTGCGGTCCCCTCCGTTCCTCTTTCCTTCCCTGTGTCTCTCCGCTGTCCCCTCCATTCCTCTTTCCTTCCCTGTGTCTCTCCGCTGTCCCCCTCCGTTCCTCTTTCCTTCCCTGTGTCTCTCCGCTGTCCCCTCCGTTCCCCTCTCCTTCTCTGTCCCCTCCGTTCTGCTGTCTCTCTCCGCTGTGTGAATGGACAGAGTCAGCTGACTCTGTCCATTCACATAACTGATGCATTGTAATCTCCTGTGATTACGATGTGTCAGTTTATGAATGGAGAGGAGCCGCTGTCTTCTCTCCATTCATTTTCAGTGCAGCTGAGGCTGCAGAGAAATGGACTGGGGAATCTCTATCCTCTGTCGCTTTCTCTGTCTCAAGGGGGAGATATCAGAGGTCTGTTAAGACCCCTGATATCTCACCAAAGCCCCCCAACAGGGCTGATTAAAAAAAAAAAAAAACATATAAAGAATAAAAAAAATATTATTGTGAAAAATAAAAATTGTAAAAAAAAAAAAAAAAAACACACACACACACACATACACCGTTCACCCCCCACCCCCCCCCCAAAAAAAGAAAACACTGTTAAAAAAAAAAAAAAAAAAAAAAACTGTCATGTGACATTTAAAAAAAAGTATCGGTAATCGGTATCAGCGAGTACTTGAAAAAAGTATCGGTACTTGTACTCGGTCCTAAAAAAGTGGTATCGGGACAACCCTAATTGGATCCCATTGTTTGTATACACAAGCCTAGGCACCGACTTGTCTGGTCTACCAGAGATTTCTGTGAAGATAATATGTTCCACCCTACATAGATAAAAGCTAAATTAAATATATTCATAATTCCAATATTTTAGAGCTATTAATGTAAATTTCACATAAACTCATAAGGCAACAAGTCTCCTTGCTCCTCATCTGGGATCTCCAACCCTACTATACCTCCAGTCCTCTCGAAAACCTGCACTGAGAGGAATGAAGGCATAGCAATAGGTGTCCCAAGTACTTGCAGCCAATCTGCTAGCAGTACACCACCATCTGATTTTAGCAGGCAAATTTCCCTACCCCAGTTGCTAAACCTTAAAAAGATATTCGGACCCAGTCATCCACATGCTCAGCGTCTAAATGCTAGCTTGGCCAAATTTCTAGCACTGCAACTACTGCCTTTTCAGCTGGTAGACTCTGCCCCCTTTCGTGAATTTGTGGAATGTGCTAAACCTCAGTTGCAGGTTCCAAAATGCCATTTCTTTTCATGGAAGGCCACTCCAGCTCTCTACCGGCATGTGGAAGGCAATGTTTTTGTCTTGTTGGAAAGGGCGGTCAGCAGGAAGGTGTATATTACCGCAGACTCATGGTCTAGCAGGAATGGGCAGGGATGCTACCTTTCTTTCACGGCGCACTGGGTAACTCTGCTGGCAGCTGGGAAGGATGCAGGACAGGGTTCAGTATTGTTGGAGCTTGTTCCACCAACGCGCCTCCAAAATGCTAGCAGTGATTATGCCACAGCTCTCTCCACCACCCCCTCCTCTTCTTCCTCTATGGCCTCTTCTGCAGATTTGTTCTCGGTGCTCCCTAAGCGTTCAAGGGGCTATGCAAGCACTCAGACAAAAAGATGCCATGCAGTGCATGAGTTACATAGTTACACAGCAGGTGAAGTTTAAAAATGACACAAGTCCATCAAGTCCAATCTATGTGTGTGATTATATGTCAGTATTACATTGTATATATGTTGCGGTCGTTCAGGTGCTTATCTAATAGTTTCTTGAAACTATCGATGCCCCCCGCTGAGACCACCACCTGTGGAAGGGAATTCCACATCCTTGCCGCTCTTACAGTAAAGAGCCCTCTACATAGTTTAAGGTTAAACCACTGCTTAGGGGACAGGAGCCACACTGGGGCAGAGATTCTGTCAGCTCTGCAGGGGCAGGCTCAGAGGTGGTTGACGCCACGCCAGCTTCAGCCAGGAATGGTTGTATGCGACAATGGCACCAACCTTCTCTCCGCCCTCCGACAGGGACACTTGACCCATGTTCCATGCTTGGCAAACATCCCGAATTTGGTGGTACAGCAGCTCCTGAGCAGGTACCCAGGCTTAAAAGATCTCCTGAGGCAGGCCAGAAAAGTCTGTGGTCATTTCCAATGGTCATACAATGCCAGTGCTCGGCTGGCTGGCTGACATTCAAAGGGAATGCAACCTGCCCACCAACCGCCTCATTTGTGACATGTTCACCAGGTGGAACTCAACGTTGGCAATGCTGCAGCTACTGCACACACACGCAACAGAGGGTTATCAATGAGTACCTGTGTGAGTATGGCACCAGGACAGGGTCAGGGGAGCTTGGCTTCTTTTCGCCACACCAGTGGCTACTGATCAAGGATGCATGCACTGTCCTGTCACCATTTGATGAGGCCACGAGGATGGCGAGCAGCGACAATGTATGCATCAGTGATACTGTCCCTCTTGTCTTCCTGTTGGAGCACATGCTTCATGGAATAATGGAGAGGGCACTTGAGGCAGAACAGCGGGAGGAAAAGGAGGAGTTTCTTACCTCTCAAGGCCTCCTTTATCCAGATATTATTCCTGCAGGTCCGCCAAACACACAGGAAGAAGAGGAGGAGGAGGAGGAGGAGGAGGAGGAGGACTAGGAGGAGGAGGAGGAGGACTGTGTCAGCATGGACGTGGAGGATAACACTCAGCAGCAGTCTTCAAGGGATGGTTTTCAGTCCCCAGAAACCCAAGGATTTGTACGTGGCTTGGAGGAGGTTGTTACTGATCATGTGATCCTTAGTGACCCAGAGGACTCAGAATCGAATGCCTCTGCAAACTTTCGCAGGCTTTGCAGAATCAGGGAGGCCATGCAGCGTAAGGACCCCAGGATTCGTGGTATTAAAGAGAGGGATCATTACTGGCTGGCAACCCTTCTTGATCCACGTTACAAGGGTAAGGTTGCAGAACTCATTCTGCCTTTGCAGAGGGAGCAGAGGATGAAACATCTTCAGGAGGCCTTGAAGAAAGGTTTGTGCAATGCATTTCCAGACCCTGCGAGGTTACAATGTCCTGGTGCTGGACAACGTGTTGCTGAGGCTTCGTTCAGTCAGAGGAAGAGCAGTGGAGAAGGTGGCCAGCTGACCGATGCCTTTAGACAATTTTTCAGTCCTTAGCGCCAAGGTCTGATCGGTTCAATCAACCATCGCCAGCTCCTGCATTACATGGTGCAAGAATATCTAGGGGCAAGAGCAGACTTGGAGACCTTTCCAACAGAGCATCGACTGGGTTACTGGGTCTTGATGGACCACTGGCCAGAACTAGCTCAATATGCAATTGAGCTACTGGCCTGTCCTGCATCCAGCATTCTTTCTGAACGCACATTCAGTGCTTCTGGAGGGTTTGTAACGGATCATAGAGTGTGCCTGTCCACAGACTCCATTGATAGGCTCACATTCATAAAAATCAAATCAGTCTTGGATCAGCAGCAGCTATCAAGCACCTGATGCTTATGTAACTAATTGATTTTTCTATGGATGTGGGATCCCTTGAAGACTGCCTATGCTGAGCGACTATTCTATTCCTCCTCAATCTTGATGATGCTAGCTTCCAACAATATTTTTGGTTTAGGGCACCACCACCACTGCCTAAGGCTGAATTTTTCTGTCCCGTTTAACAGGGGCATGTAATTACAATGTTTGATCTACTATTTCACAGCAGGGCCCGTTCCTGCGACCAACAAGAGTATCTGTGAGTGGTTACAGTGTTGTGGCACCACCACCACCAAAGGCCCAATTTTTCTGCCCTTGTCCCAGCAGCAGAAAAAAACAACAAGCGTGCCCCACGGCCACCTGCAGAATATGCACCATGTCCATGACCAGCACTGTGGACTGTAAACACAGAGCCTGTTTGCCCTCTTTAGTGGCCTGTGAGCATCTGCTTCTCCTTGGTGGCCTTCCGGACATGATGGGGATTTTGTTTTACAACACCACACTACACTGTATTGTGTACTGTGTACACCACCAGAAAAGTAGAAGAAACTGCACTATGGGTGCACGGTACTGTGTACACCAACAGAAGTGTAATAACAACTATGGGTGCACTGTTTGTATTTGTACACCACCAGAAGAGTAGTAGCAACTGCACTATGGTTGCATGGGAATGTGTATACCGCCTGAAGTATATTAGAAAAAAGTACACCAGGAACGGCCTGCAGTCAGATATAGTTAAAGTGGATGTAAACCCCCCAATTTTTTTTTTTTTTTTTTTTTTATATCATACTGTAGAGTATACGATTTGCTATCATTTGAGCCCAGTCTTGCCACACAGAGTTAATCCATCTCTGAGCAATCCCCTTTTATTGTTCAGTGAGACAATTCTTGACAAACTGAGAAAAACTTTGTCAAATACTCCCCTTGCTGCGAGTGACAGGTGATTTACATCTCGTGCATTAGCCTAAGAGATATGCAGTATTTTTAAATTCCCTCCCCCACTCCTTTCTTCAGCAGCTCTGCAAGGATTGGCTGTTCCACACCTCACCATGATTTGGCATGCTGAAGTCATGTGGTTACTTTCCTGTCTTTTCACTGGATGTTAGAGATCATAGCAGAAGTTCAGTGTTAGAAATACACAGAGAAAATGCATATTGACAAGGGGAGTGTAGAGGTGGGCGGGGAGTCTACTGACATCACGACTCCACCCACTGAGCTCCAGACAACAGACCCACCCACAGAATATGCAGTTTTTCAGGTCTAATAGCAGACAGAGGGGAGACATTTGACAGGTAAGGATACATGCAGGAGGCATGTATATCCTTATAGATAACCCCCTATGGCAGTAGTTTAGAAAGGATGACATTGGGTTTACATCCACTTTAAACTGTATGCAGTGGATATACACACACACACACACACACACACACACACACACATATATATATATATATATATATACATACATACATACATATATATATAAATACACTGCAGCTAACTGAATAACCTGCCTGCCTGAAGTATATTAGATACAGTACACCAGGAATGGACTGCAGTCAGATATAGCTAAACTGGATACAATGGATATATATATATATATATATATATATATATATATATATTTATATATTTATATATTTATATATTTATATTACACTGCAGCTGACTGAATAACCTGCTCAATCTAAAGGACACTCTCTCTCCGTCCACGCCAACACACTACACGGGGCCGATGTGCAGGCAGCCTAATATAGTGTGTGGCGTGGATTTGGTCCCCCTGAGCCATGATTGGCATAAGGCACCCTGCCTTTGGCCAATTATGGCTCTCTTAGCTGAGGGTGCTGGGATTGGCCAAAGCATGCAGGTCATGGTACATGCTTTGGCCAATCATCATACAGTAATGCACTGCGCTCCCGCAGTGCATTATGGGTCATTACGCGCCACTCGAATTTGGCGCCAACGGCCCATAACCTTCGTTTTTTGACGAACGGACGAACAGCCAATTTTCGAGTCGAACTCATGTTCGACCTGAACAGAAAGCTCATCCCTACAAGTGACAGTGCAACACAATTTTTATTTTAGACCTGTCTAAATACTGTATGTCAAAGAGTTTATGTATAGGCTTCATGTGTCTTTGTGCTTGTGTGTGTCTGTGAGAGTCTGTATAGATCTCTTAATTTGTCTTTTTATGTTACATGTAGAAATCATGACTCCACAAATCTCATAACCTTGTATGGCAAACATTAACCGATCCCGCCCGACTCACGCAAATATACTGCAGCAGAATGGCTCTCCTGGGCGAAATCCGCTATATATACGGCTTTTCCCAGGAGAGCCACCACAGCGGGGGACCCCCGATCGCGTGCACGAGAGCCAGCACCGGGATTTGTGTGTGTAAACGCACAAATCCCTGTGCTGTCAGAGGAGAGAAGACAGATTGTGTTCCTACAAAGTAGAGACAGCGATCTGATCTGTCATCTCTCCTAGTCAGTCCTATGCCCACACAGTTAGAACACAGTGTGGGAACACACAGTTAACCCCTTGATCGCCCCTTAGTGTTAACCCCTTCCCTACAAGTGACATTTATACAGTAATCAGTGCATATTTATAGCACTGATCGCTCTATAAATGTCAATGGTCCCAAAAATGTGTCAAAAGTCTCCAATCTCTTCATCACAATACCACTAAAAATCGCAGCTCACCGCCATTACTAGTAAAAAAAAAAAAAAAAAAAAATTAAGAAAACAACACTATGAAAATGCCATAAATCTTTCACATAGTTTGTAGACGCTAGAACTTTTGTGCAAACCAATCAATATATGCTTATTGTGATTTTTTTAACCAAAAATATGTCAAGAATGCATATTGGCCTAAACTGATGAAGAAATGTGTTTTGTTTTTTTTTTTTAAATTGGGGATATTTATTATAGCAAAAAGTAAAAAATATTGTTTTATTTCAAAATTGTAACTCTGTTTATAGCGCAAAAAATAAAAACCGCAGAGGTGGTCAAATACCACCAAAAGAAAGCTCTATTTGTGGGGAAAAAAAGGAAGCAAATTTTGTTTGGGTACAGCATTGCATGACCGCGCAATTATCAGTTAAAGTGACACAGTGCCATATTGTAAAAAGTGCTCTGCTCAGGAGGGGGGTAAAATTTTCCGGGTCTGGTGGTTAATGCTGTTAACATAAGGGGTGCGCATCTTCACTGGCCTCACGAATCGATTACGATTATTCTGTCCACGATTCGATTTGATTCCACGATGCATCACAATTACTGTGCATGGTTTTCATCCAATAAATTCAAGCAATCAGAAGAACTCAATTTTTTTTATTTTATCTGTTCTTAAAAAAAAAAAAGACAACACTCCCTGCATGTAGCAAAGTGTAAACACAGGAGACAACTTAAAGAGGAGTTTCAGACTGCCCTTAAAATACTACAAGAGAGGGTCAGAGACTGCGGACATGATACAAGAAATGGTCAGAGACAGCAGACATGATGCAGGAGATGGTCAGAGACGGTAGACATGATTCAGGAGATGGTCAGAGACTGCAGTCCTACTACAGGAGATGGTCAGAGACTGCAGTCCTACTACAGGAGATGGTCAGAGACTGCAGACGTGATCCAGGGGATGGTCAGAGACTGCAGACGTGATCCAGGAGATGGTCAAAGACTGCAGACATGATCCAGGAGATGGTCAAAGACTGCAGACATGATCCAGGAGATGGTCAAAGACTGCAGACATGATCCAGGAGATGGTCAAAGACTGCAGACATGATCCAGGAGATGGTCAGACTGCAGACATGATCCAGGAGATGGTCAGACTGCAGACATGATCCAGGAGATGGTCAGACTGCAGACATGATCCAGGAGATGGTCAGACTGCAGACATGATCCAGGAGATGGTCAGACTGCAGACGTGATCCAGGAGATGGTCAGACTGCAGACATGATCCAGGAGATGGTCAGACTGCAGACATGATCCAGGAGATGGTCAGACTGCAGACATGATCCAGGAGATGGTCAGACTGCAGACATGATCCAGGAGATGGTCAGACTGCAGACATGATCCAGGAGATGGTCAGACTGCAGACATGATCCAGGAGATGGTCAGACTGCAGACATGATCCAGGAGATGGTCAGACTGCAGACATGATCCAGGAGATGGTCAGAGACTGCAGACCTACTACAGGAGATGGTCAGAGACTGCAGACCTACTACAGGAGATGGTCAGAGACTGCAGACCTACTACAGGAGATGGTCAGAGACTGCAGACCTACTACAGGAGATGGTCAGAGACTGCAGACATGATCCAGGAGATGGTCAAAGACTGCAGACATGATACAAGAGATGATCAGAGACTGCAGACGTGATGCAGGAGATGGTCAGAGACTGCAGACGTGATCCAGGAGATGGTCAGAGACTGCAGACCTACTACAGGAGATGGTCAGAGACTGCAGACCTACTACAGGAGATGGTCAGAGACTGCAGACCTACTACAGGAGATGGTCAGAGACTGCAGACATGATCCAGGAGATGGTCAAAGACTGCAGACATGATACAAGAGATGATCAGAGACTGCAGACGTGATGCAGGAGATGGTCAGAGACTGCAGACGTGATACAGGAGATGGTCAGAGACTGCAGACACGATCCAGGAGATGGTCAGAGACTGCAGACAAGATAAAGGAGATGGTAAGAGACTGCAGACATGATCTAGGAGATGGTCGGAGACTGCAGAACTACTACAGGAGATGGTCAGAGACTGCAGACATGATACAGGAGATGGTCAGAGACTGCAGACATGATACAGGAAATGGTCCGAGACTGCAGACATGATACAGGAGATGGTCAGAGACTGCAGACACGATCCAGGAGATGGTCAGAGACTGCAGACACGATCCAGGAGATGGTCAGAGACTGCAGACAAGATAAAGGAGATGGTAAGAGACTGCAGACATGATCTAGGAGATGGTCAGAGACTGCAGAACTACTACAGGCGATGGTCAGAGACTGCAGACATGATACAGGAGATGGTCAGAGACTGCAGACATGATACAGGAGATGGTCAGAGACTGCAGACATGATACAGGAGATGGTCAGAGACTGCAGACATGATACAGGAAATGGTCCGAGACTGCAGACATGATACAGGAAATCGTCCGAGACTGCAGACATGATACAGGAAATCGTCCGAGACTGCAGACATGATCAGAGATGTGTCTGACTTAAGTACCTGATGATGATGATGATGATGATAATGATGATGACAGAGTGTGCACTGGTTTCCTGCTGCCTGCAGCAGCCTGTAAGAAGGACAAGCGTGGCCGTCCAGTATTTTTCTGGATCACTCGGGTCTCCCACTGCCCACAGCAGCCTGTTGTGAGGAGGACAAGCGCGGGACGCTGGCTCAGGTCTCCCACAGCAACCTATGTGACAGTGAGCCAAGGAGGACTCTTTGGAGACCGGGAGTCGTGGACACTCACTCCGCATGCCTCCTCTCCTGTAGCAGCCAGATAAACAAACGGCAACGCGGCTGGGGATGACGTCAGCGGGAGGCAGGAAAAGATGGCGCGGCTAACACCCATGGCTCAGTTTGGAGAGGTAGGGCACAGCGCTTTTTGGCTGCTTTCGGCCCCGTTCGGAGTGGCAGGGAAACGCGGGGGACACAAATTATGTCATCACAAAATCGATTTCAGTCGCAGCATCGATGCCGAATTGCGGACGGCCAAATCGCGATGCATCGATGCTGCGATTAAATTCAACACCCCTTGTTAACATCAGCAACTTCCTATTCGAGAGGGGGTACTAAATTCAGAGTCATATATGGACTTTGATTGACAAACCCACATGTAACATTCTATTCTTGTACTGAAACATGTTTCTGACTAACGCCGTATAACCAAAAGTCTACTTGTGTAACACATTACCAATTTATACAAAATAAATTAAATATTACCAATTTATACAACATAAATTAAATAAATACACACAGATACTGGAGCTTCAGTGATGATCCCGGTATAACCACTGCAATCTTAGGCCATTTATAAATGGCCTAAGGAAGAGAAGTGGATAAAAACCAGTATAACATGAAAGCAGGGGAGTCCTAAAAAGATCCTACCTCTTGGAAAAGTCTCCAAGCATAGCATCGTGCAGTGGTTCATGAGGGTTGTATTATGCATTCAAACACCCTCAAGAAGACCTCAGGGGCTGAAGAGGATAACATCCGATAAGCTGTCCATCATCAAGACATCAAGTAGCAGGCTTTGGCCTGAGATTGAGCTACTGTATGTCAGACAGCTTGCCTGCAGTGTGACAGAGCCATTTACTGAATACCAAGAAAATGTATATTGGACAAAAGACCAATAAGGATGAAAACCTAGATGAGATGTGTCAATGTGGGTGGGTCTTTATTATCTTTATAAGAAAAAATAAGGCATGACCCTTAAAAAAGTGACATATCAAATTCATGAATTTAGAAGTGATACTCAAGTCTAGAAGGAAACTGTTCAGACTATGAAAATACACTCAACATTGTTTAGATCAGGCAGTCAATCACCCACAAGAGTGCTCAAAATGTTCTGGATACAAAGATCTTGCAGCCTGCAGGTGAAGCAAAAAGTATCCCAAACAAGCAGGGACAGAAAAGGATGGGGCTAACCGAATAGCAGAAAACGCCAATGTTCTAGTATCAAAAACGGAAAATTGTATCAAATACTTACAGTAATTTTCCTTTCCTGATGCCAAACCATGGCAGCATACTAGTGATAGAGCTCCGCCTCTTGACCACTCCCTCAGGACCAATGAATAGCATAAATGAAGGCATGGTTAGCCGCCACCCCATTCTTTGTAACAAGCCACATACCAGAAAGCATATGGGTGGGCTCATATGCTGCCAGGGTTTGGCGTCAGGAAAGGAAAATTACGGTAAGTATTTGATACAATTTTCCGTTTTCCTGACGCCAACATGGCACCATACTAGTGATAAATAACTAGCTGATTGGTTTGACAAATAGATCCCACCCTATCTTATAATTAAGTTGAGACAGAGGACTGAATAGTCCTTCCTATAAAGTCCCCTGATGACAAGGGTCTATTCTGTCAAGTTTGAGTAGGAATGTTGGAGTGACCATGATACCCCTGTACAGATGGTGTTGGAATTTAACATGAATATCATATTTCTGGATGTTGTACACATATTTCTTTACTTCCAAGAGAAGCTAGACTTTGAAAGAATGAAGGTTTAATACTCCCGGGAGGACAGGATGGTGCCACCCAGGTGGGAATGTAACCTGTTAAGCTTCTTTGCGCATGACAATGCTGGCTCAATCTTTCTATGGGAATTTCCTGATTAGCTACTATACACCCAGGCTTCAAAGACAACCTAAACTGACAGGGATGATGGATGAGGTGAGATACAGAAAATCAAGGGCCCAGGTATTTGTGGAATTTGACATTGGTCAGATGATGGCAATCCATGGACTAACACTGCCCCCCAGAGGCCAGTTAGGGCAAGACGGTCCCATATGATAGCCTGTTGAGGGAACACCTCAGAGACACTGTGATTCGTCCAAAGGCAAAGTTGGGCAGGCAAAAGAGGGGGGGGGTCTGGATGAGGTATGTTTGTTAAAAGGAAATGTTTGCCAGAGAAACTTTCTCTTTAAGACCTGAGGACCAGCCTGAGAGGATGTGCCAAGTATCAATCTTGTATTGTGTTATGATTGTAGGCCTTGTAATATCGCAATTTCTTGTAGTACCTTTATGTTAGTTTTCCTAATTCTGCTGTTTTAGTACATTCCTATTTTATTGGGAAATAAATGTAACTTGTTTACTAAGTAGAAGTGTTTGTTATATCATTGTGCTTATCAGACTCATACAGATTAGCAACTATAGGGATTAGACAAATTAATACATGGGTGCAATAGTTATATAGGATATATTAGATTGTATAATAGTGTACCGATTACTTCATTTGGCACCCCAGATGGGACTGTGAATTTTATTTTTACACAGAATCCACAAAAACCTAATGTATTTTTTTGTCTTGATTTCCCTGTAAGCATAAATCCTCAAGTACAGCCAGAACTGAAAATCATCTCTAGTGTGGACAAGATTGGCGCTGGCTCGCGAATTCTGAAACCACGCTTGGATGGTCATAAAGATTCTATGAAATATTTAATCAGGGAGACGGATGCGTAGAACCTGGTGAGATCTTCGGCTGATATATGTATATATGTTAAACGTTTGTATCGTTAATGTGTTTTAGGCCTGTAACCAGTAAACGGTACTGGTGAGTAAAGGGATTGATCATCCCTGGTACTGATATAGCCTGCAGATTGACAGGATATACCACACATCTTTGAGGAAAAAGTGGGAGAAATATAGATTTTTACTTTTTATTTTTTAAATTTTTTTTTTTGTTTTAATTTTACTAGTGTATTTTTTATTTGGTCCCCACGAGTGTGAAATAGCGCTCTGTTCCAACAGAAGTTCAATGTGGCCTGCGATCTAAGGGGTTTAAAAATCAGTGGGAATATAGTAAGGCATTGACTAAGAGTGTGCCTTGTGTCTTCTAGGCTGTAGAGCTGAAAGGAACAAAGTTGTTTTTAAACGGCTTTTGGATTTGTTTTTGTTTTTTTTTTGCTCTTGGTTGTGGAACTACAAGTGAAAGTTTGCTTTCAAACTGTTTTATCTGTGTGTGTTTTGTTGTCTAGCTGTGGGCATTGTGTAAGCAACTTCAGTGTAGCTAGGTGCGAATTAGCATAGCAATGGAAGCCACTGAAGGTTTTGTTAACAAGTATGTTTGTGTTAGATTTGAGTCTATACAAGAGAATGCATTAACACACCAATACAATGATCTATTAAACAATGCAATACCCATAATGATGCCATAAAGCATAAAAAATCTTCCAAAAAAGGCAAGAAACAGAGATTAGCCAATGCTGTATGCGTGTTGTTAAAGATGAAAGACATTGCGGAACAAAAAGAATTGGAGTGGTATAAAGATAGAACAGAATTAATAGCCAAGATAGAAGATGTGAGTAAAGGTGTTTCTGCTATAGCTGCGAATACAGATTCAAATGTTTGTGAATGTGATGAACTGAGGGATGAGATTGAACAACTGGTGATTGAGGATGGTTCGTTAGAGCAGAGATTGGATGAATTGGAGGAAACGTGTATGTTAAGGGAACAATGTATCGCATCTTTAGGACAAAGAGGCCGGTAATGAAACTGCGATAGAAATGTTTAAAAGAGAATTACAGGAGTGTAAAAATCAGCTAGCCCAAAAAAATCATACAATTTTATCCTTGAAAGCACAGGCAATGGAGAAGGTGCACAGCCATTGTTGTGCTAACAGGGATACACATCCCTTTGTGACACAGGAGTTGGGAGACAGGAGGCTGATCGAACAACAGCCAATATATTCGGCTGACAATCCTGAAGAATCCACAAATCCACCAAATCAAAGTTCTTCTCTCTTCACTCATGGGCCAGAAAGGACTGGGCAAGGATTAGGAATTATAAGAAGGGAGGGTAACACCCAATCCACAACACTCTCCATACAAGATCGCACAAATCTGTGCCAGATTTGGGGGAAATTTGACACTAGCGCTTCGCCCATTAGTCTCTCAAACAGGCTGGAGGCTGTGGTGGCACAGTACATTTTAAACAATAGGGATGCATGCGCACTCCTCGCGCATGGCTTCTATTGCAACTGTGTGAAAAACTGCAGCCACCAGTCGGGAGTCATAGAGGTCTAACTCCCGAGTTAAACTCAAATTGGGGAAACTCTGCAGATAGAATGAGGGAGATGCAGCGCATAATGGGAGGAAGAGATACTAGGGGTTCAGACGCCCTAGAGAATACAAAATTTAGGAGGGGAATGGATCCAATACTCTTTTGCAGTGAATACCTCTCTATTTATAAGCCACATACAATTGTCCTGATATGTCTCCTGATGACAGTAGTTTTCTGTGTTCTATGGCTAATAAGTGCACATGTATTGATTACCATACAAGAATTGCACTGAGAAATGCCACCTCATACCAGACCTTTTTTAAACACATTAAGGGACTGTGTTTGGGAGACAGAGCAGGACAATAGGCCCCACAAAAGAATTTCAGAGATAGCTAAAAGCGAAGGGAAGAGTGAGATTTACAGGCAGGTGCTACAGGTGTGGCAATACGGGCCATCTAATGAAGGACTGTAAATTGCCTAGGAGGAGCACGGGTGAGAAGAAGCCGTGGCATAAGAAGGAACAGCAAAAACCTGGACCAGATAAGGTGGCAAAGGAGCCAAGCGAGGCGCCTGATGCTACAGTATATGGTCCTCTTTTGAGGGAGTTACAGAGGGTAGGGAAAGGAGTTAAAGAAAGGAGGAATATAGAATCCCACCCTCAACCAATCCTTATTTTAAACAATAGTGACGTCAGGCCGGGTATTGTCCCTAGTATGTCATCTGGAGAGGGACAAAGGCAGCAGACCACGTATCCAAGGAGCGGTAGGGGGCCAATATACTTTTGAATACGGGAGCAGCTGTCAGCGTAACAAATATCAAACTTGATAAGGATCCTACGGGGAGACAAATTCTCCTGAGAGGATTCGGAGGACAACTAGTACCTTCTGAGCAGTCAATACCTGTACCCATAGAACTAGAGAGGTTATGTGTAGAATATAGTTTGTTTCTGTCACCAACACAAGAGGGCACTATTTTGGGCTCGGATGTAATGGGGACACATGGACTGATTCTTGATCTGTGTAATTGGGTACTGTGGAAAGGGTCTAGATACAAAGTCAAGGTGCACGTGGTCATGGACAGCTGTGAGGTTACATCAATTAAAACAAATGAAATCCTTGACCCACAGGCACTACTGAAAACAGAGGACCAAACATTGGCTAAAATCTTGTGGCAACATAACAAAGTGTGGGCAACGTCTAAAGCGCAATGTGGTAACGTTTCAAACATGATTGAAAAAATTGAGGGCCCTGATCCGCCACCTCAGCGTCAGTACAAAATTCCGCCCGAATCTATTCCATACATAGAGAGCACAGTGAGGAATTTGTTGGCACAAAATATAATTAAAGAGTGTCAACCCTCTGGCCAGTAAAGAAGGAGGGGGGGTGGAGGCCCACCGTAGATTTCCTGTGCGCTAAACAGATGCACCCCATCTATTACAAATGTTGTTGCTAAGATGCCAGACATGATGACAGCACTGAAACCTTCAGCAAAAGTGTACTCATCAATTGACATATCAAATGGCTATTTTTCAATTCCTGTGCATGAGGATAGCCAATACAAGCTGGCCTTTACGTTTTTAGGGGAAACAGTATGCATTCTGTCGATTAGCCCAGGGGTTCAAATCTAGCTCCACATACTTCCACATCTGTATGGTGGACATTCTGAAGACATTTTCTGAGCCAGAATGCATCATTCAGTATGTGGACGACCTCTTGCTCCAAACTGAGACAAAAGAGCAACATTATGCTCTGCTGGAGGAACTCCTGACACTAACTGAGAATGCAGGTCTGAAATTAAACCCCAAAAAGGCACAATTGATGAAGGATTCAGTATGTTTCTTGGGTGTGATAGTTTCATAGGGGGGAAGGACTCCAGACCCAAACAAATGTGAAACTATCAGGAAATTGCCAAGACCAAGCACTAAGACTGCGCTGAGACAATTCCTGGGGATGGTCGGTTTCTGCAGGGACTTCACTGAAGGCTTTGCGGAAAAGGCAAAACCCCTATATGATTTTCTCAAAGGAGATAAGAAGGAAACAGACCCTTTAGACCGGTTGGGAGAGCATGAGCAAGCTTTCACCAAGCTAAAGGTGAGTCTGTTGCAGGCCCGGCCTTGAGCAATCCGAATTCCGATTTGCCCTTTGCACTACAAGTGTATGCCTTTGCAGTAGCAATAATGGCAGTGTTGCTGCAGGAGAGGCAGGGCAAATGGGTACCTGTTGGATACTGGTCCAGGGTACTAAGCCCAGTAGAGAGGGGATTCAATGAATGTGTCATAAACCTTTTGGCAGCGCACTGGGCTTTTCTTGCCACAGAGCATATCGTGGGATTTGGCAAAATCATTCTGCAGACTCCCCATTCTCTGATTAAAATGCTTTTGGAACGCACCCTCAGTGGAATATCCTCCCAAGGGGTAGCCAGGTGGCTAGTGGATTTAACACCCAGAAACCTTACCGTGACCCACAATGCCACCTACACTCTCCCACAATTGATGCAATATGAGGGGGAGCAGCATGACTGTGGGGAGGTACATCGGACCAGAACACAGGAGGTGTTCAGGTTAGCAACGGTAATGAAGACCTTAAAATCTGGGTTGATGGATCAAGGTATTGGGAGGGAGGAACGTTTCACACAGGGTATGCCCTGTGGTGCCCCCAGACCAATGAAAAAATCATGACCAAATGCCCTCGAAGCTTTTCTGCCCAAAGAGCTGAACTGGAGGCAGTAAGAGAGGCCATCACACATTTCAGTTCCGGTCCAATAAGCGTATTCTCTGACAGCGCCTATGTAACAAGGTCTTTGACTGAATATATGCCTTTGTGGCAGTCAAGGGGCTTCAGTGATGCCTCTGGGAAAGACTTGGTACATAGTGCAGTGCTAAGAGATATATGGGAAAGAGCAAGTGTGGAGCCTCAGAGAGTGGCTATCATTAAGGTGAAAGCTCACCAAAGAGGTGGAGAGGAGGTTACTGTGGGCAACAACAAGGCAGATGAGCTGGCAAAGGAAGCAGCCCTGATAGGAGTCAAGTGGACACCCTATGATGCTGAAGGGAGACAGGCCTGGGAGGAACATAATTTTGAGGAGCAGGAGGTGAAAGCAAGTTCACACGAACTCCTGCCGGTGCTAAGGACGCCTACCCCATGTTTAGCAGATGAACAAAATAAGGATGAGGCCTTGAGCTCAATCAAAAAGCAGCTTAAAATGAAAGCAGCAGATGCTCCCCAAAATTATGTACTAGAAGGCGATCTACTGTTAAGAGAAACGTTAGAAGGACAAAGGTTTGTAGTGCCCTCACAGCATCAAAAGGATTTAGCCCTTGAAAATCACGGGTTAACAGGCCACATGGGTGTTCAGGGTACCCTAAAATTTATGCAAACTAGATACTGGTGGGAGACAATGGGAAACACAATCTCACAGGTAGTGCAGGAATGTTTGATATGTGCACAGATGAACCCTAGGCCAAAGGGACAGAAACCGGTATTAGCAAGGGTACCAGTAGCCAATGGGCCCTGGGAAAACCTACAGATTGACTTTGTTGGTCCGTTACAAAGTGCCCCTGGAGGATACAGATATCTACTGGTAGTGGTGGATGTCTTTTCAAAATGGGTGGAGGCTCTACCCCTGATAAAGGACTCTGCTACTGCCACGGCTAGAGCTTTGTGGACCGAAGTCTTTTCAAGATGGGGGTTCTCCAAAGTCCTGGAATCCGATAGAGGGACTCACTTTACCGGCAGTGTCATGAAAAATATTTGTGAGCTGCTGGGAGTAGAACAGAGATTCCATGTACCGTACCATCCACAGTCCGCAGGGATGGTTGAGAGAATGAATCGAACATTGAAGGAAAGGCTTAAAAAGATGGTACTGCAATCAGGAAAGAACTGGCTGATTCATCTGCCTTCAATCCTGATGGCCGTACGAGGGTCCACAGCGAGAGGTACATCATTAACCCCATATCAGTTAATGACGGGGAGAATGATGAACCTCAGCCATCCAGCAGACCCAATACTTAGTACCCCCTTGAGAGAGAGTGCTGAAAGGGACACATTTCTGGTCCAGCTACAAGAACAGGTACAGGGATATTTGCAATTCGCTGCAAGTAACATGGCACCTAAAAAGAAGGAGCAGCCTGAGAGGCCTCCCATTAGCTTGAAGATTGGAGACAGGGTTATGGTAAAGAACTTTGTTTCCAAGTCTTCATGGGATGCAAACTGGACTGGACCTTTCACAGTCACCATGACCCTTAGTGATCAGGTGGTCAAGGTGAAGTGGCTCATTGACAATAAGGGTGCAAAAGGCATGAAAAAGAGGCAGTTAGAGAAGTGGGTTCATGCCGATCAATGTAAAAGGTACTGCCGATAAGAATTGATCCCGCTCTTGTTCTTGTTTTTCCAGAGTCCTGGTGGAGCAAAGATTGGCAAGGTCTCTGGAGAATGGATGGAAGGATCATAATTGTCGTGTTGGCGATCCATCCGAGCCATGTAACATCTCAAATTGAAGTTGCAATACAGAGTTTCTTTTGCTTTTGGACGATTTAATCCTAACTCAACATCTCAAGGACGTGCGTATAAACAAAACTTGAAAAATATCATACCGGAAGCACTAAAGCCATTTGTGGATGCAACTATATATATGAATGAAACAGGTTATTGGTTAGGGAAAAATTCCAATCTATCCAAACCTTGGGAAGCAAGGGATGTAGGATATGGGGCTTTTGGTGAAGAATTGAAAGAAGGGAAATATGTTTTTGTGTGTGGCATACATTGGCATGACCAAAGTAATAGGGCGCAGAGGCCCAGGAGGCTGACATTTAGGCATAGTAAGGTGGCTGTTGGACAAACTAGGGAGCTCCAGATGACACATCAATGGGGTGAAAATTTCCTTGTGGAGGTGGTATCTCGGTCTTATCAGTCCTACAGAGAAGCTCTTGGTTACTGGACATGTGGGACTCCAGAATTGGACATGGGGGAGATACGCCTGGTTGATGTCTCACCTGAGAGGTTAAAACCCTGCACAGGTAATGCCAATAACTACACACAGGGGCATGCTCCGTTAGAGAAAGGGGAACCACTAGAAATAGATCTGAGCTTGTCCCAAACGCTGGCTACCAGGGTACAGTATGCCTTCACCACATGGCACTTCAATGTCTCGCAATGGTTGGTAAAATCCTATTACCCTATATGTGCTGAATATGCACTGAATCAAGTGCGGTCAGTATATCAGTGGCTTGCTCCCAGAGATGGGTGGACACAGAATGAGGTCCATGCCGGACGCTTATTTCTGAGGAGCAACCGAAAGAGGAGGGATATATTCAGCACTATATTGGGGGGAATAGGAGCTGGGAAGGGTGTCGTTAATGGAGTGGACATCGATCTCCTCAGGAACAAACTCTCAGCTATAGCTTCAGACAGTAAGCAGGGCTTTGTTGCTCAGAGAGAGATTAATGACATTCTTGATAATATTCAACGTCACATAAATACCCAGGTACAGGTAGCTCAAGATTTTATTCGCCATTTTAAGGAGGTTGGTAGATAGTGTGGTGACACAGGGTAAAAATATGTTGTGGGCTCTGGCGTGCACGCAGGGACAGGCAGAGTTATCAACCAATATCAAGCTGATTGTACAGTCTCTGTATGGGAGCAGTGGCCTTATGAGTTGGCATCACAGCTCAGTAAGATTTTACCAAAGCACATCTTACACTAATCCAAGTTGGTGGTCGAATGCCTGGATGGGCTGTACTAATTTGGATTATGAGAGATGTTATGCTTCCTCATTGATCCCATATACAGAAGTGCAGACTCAATCTGTGTATTCGGTGATATCGATGGGCTTGCTGACTGGGGATTCTACTTTGTTGCATCTGAGGCTAACTTACCCACATGTGATCAGAGAGGACTGGAGCTGGAGGCAGGTTGATATTTCCCTCTGTCGGAGGCATGACCATGACATCCTTTGTATGCCAGGTCAATACACGGTGGTGGATGAGAAATGTTGGGAAGATTCCTCACTCTGTGTTCTGGATGGGGAGAACACTGCCTCAAAGGGAACACCGGTGTATTATTTGGGACATAGGAGAGTTTGTTTCTTTGTCCTAAAGGATACTAATGTATCGTTAGTCATGGAACTAGGATGTTCTGTGAACCTGACAATAGCTAGAGGAGCATGGTGTACCCTTGGCGGTGTCTCTGAAATCCAGACACAGGAATGGAATTATGTGGTACCGCATATTGCCAATCTGTCTGTGGATGTCAACCAGAACCGCCCTGTTAATCTGAGAGCCCTGAACCTTGGTATGGGAAGGAAGATACAGGAATGGTTAACAGATTGGGATAGAGATGAGAGCCTTATGAGGATGCTGCAGCAAGAGAGAGCTAATGCTACTATAGCCATCTACCATGACCAGAATGTAATAAAGGAGGTAGTACATCAACTAGAAAATGATGTGGGAGGGTCTTGGTGGGAGGTAATATTCAGACATTCCAGTAAGGCCAACAGTATTTTGAATTATTTGATACATCCCGTGGTAATATTACTCATTATTGCTGCAGTTTCATCATTGGTTCAAGTTGGTATGTGTTGTTGGACTCGACATTTGTATAGGAAGGTCTCGCATTTATCTATACAAGTGGAGGGACGAATTGATGGTAAGGTCTCTTCACACATGGTAGAGGCTTTGCTGCCAGTTCAGAACCCGGAAATACCACTGACGTGCCAGAATTGAGGTAGGAAAGGCCATTGTGAGCGAACCTGCCTAATCCCGGTCCGTATCTACAGTGAGGAGGTATAGGAGGTTGGGAATAGGATGTATAGTCTGATGGATCATAGGTATATATGTATATATTATGGTAATGGGTTGATTTCATGTTATGGTATAGTGTGATAAAGGTGTATTTTAGGCTAATAACATGGGCAAAAGGCCCTCCTCGAGACTCTATATCGGAAAGCTGGTTGATAGGTTGCTCTGAATGTGTGGTAGTGAATGGTGAGTAAATGGACACCCCTTGCCTGTACTGCACCCCGTCCTGAAGATATCGGAGAGAAGAAGACACAGAGTGGGGACATGGAAGCTGTCACGGAAGAATGATGTTGGTGTGTCACCCAGTAGCAAAGCGGCACATGTGGGAACACAGCACGTTAGGACTGTTATGGACTGTTCCACAGGAGCTGGTTCTGAGGCCTATGTTGAGAGGCGCAACACGCAGTAAGACCCTTATGGACTGTTCCATAGATGTTCCTGTTGAAAAACGCAATACGTTACCACAGTTAAGGACTGTTCCATAGGTACTGGTTCAGAAACACATGTTGGGGAGCAACACACGTTAAGACAGTTATGGCTGTTCAATAGGAGCTGTGTCTGAAGAAGGCTGGTATGCGCCCTTTAGGCGCAAAGCGGCATATGTTGGAATTTAACATGAATATCATATTTCTGGATGTTGTACACATTTCTTTACTTCCAAGAGAAGCTAGACTTTGAAAGAATGAAGGTTTTACACTCCCGGGAGGACAGGATGCTGCCACCTAGGTGGGAATGTAACCTGTTAAGCTTCCGTTGCGCATGACAATGCTGGCTCTGATCTGCCTATGGGAATTTCCTGATTAGCTACTATACACCCAAAGACAACTAAAGTGACAGGGATGATGGATGAGGTGAGATACAGAAAATCAAGGGCCCAGGTATTTGTGGAATTTGACATCGGTCGGATGATGGCAATCCATGGACTAACACTGCCCCCCAGAGGCCAGTTAGAGCAAGACGGTCCCATATGATAGCCTGTTGAGGGAACGCCCCAGAGACACTGTGATTCATCCAAAGGCAAAGTTGGGCAGGCAAAAGGGGGGGGGGGGGTCTGGATGAGGTATGTTTGTTAAAAGGAAATGTTTGCCAGAGAAACTTTCTCTTTAAGACCTGAGGACCAGCCTGAGAGGATGTGCCAAGCATCAATCTTGTATTGTGTTATGATTGTAGGCCTTGTAACATTTGCAATTTCTTGTAGTACCTTTATGTTAGTTTTCCTAATTCTGCTGTTTTAGTACATTCCTATTTTATTGGGAAATAAATGTAACTTGTTTACTAAGCAGAGGAGTTTGTTATATCATTGTGCTTATCAGACTCATACAGATTAGCAACTATAGGGATTAGACAAATTAATACATGGGTGCAATAGTTATATAGGATATATTAGATTGTATAATATTGTACCAATTACTTCAGATGGGCACCATAGATTCTCTTGAATGTATTGCCTATGAGGCTTTAACCGCTCTGGTAGAGTGCTCCGCCGCCGCTGACGGAGGCTCGCGACCTCTAGTCCTAAATACACAACCAAGCCTGCTAGGATCCAGGCAGTAACCTCTTTACTTTGATGATTCCCAGCTGGAATGACAAAAGATTTATTTAGATGACCTGAAAGGGACAATTGTGGAGAGATACTCCTTTAAAGTTCTGAAAATGAACAGTATGTGTGACTTTCCTGTGTGGTGTTCTGGAAAGTTAGGCAATGTCCAGCTGTCTGTTAAATAGCAGTCTGTTGCTACGCTTGACGATCCACAAGTTCCAACTTTAATCTTTCTGGAAAGAAAGGAATAATATATATATATATATATATATATATATATATATATATATATATATATATATATATATATATATATATATATATATATATATTTTTTTTTTTTTTTTTTACTTTGAAGCTCCAAGAGCTTGAATCTCTGATAACCTTCTGCTTAAAGTTCTTGCAATTGATACTGCCTTGTAAGTGATGGCCTGAACCTAACACTGTTCTGTTGGAACAAACGGTTAAACTGATATGAGATCCAGCAACTGCAATAGATCTTTCTTCCTCGGTGACCGACTCCTCTCAACTGCCCTCAAAAGTTGTGCAAGCTGAAGGATTCTTGTCCCATTCAAATGTGTTATTGCCAATATAGCCCACATTCGTGAGCTATGTGAGGATAGGCTGAGGCTGACATTGGAAGGGCAGTAGGATCAATGTCTCGCCCTACCAAGAAAAAGCAAACTTGCTCCAGAATTAGACCTAGATGTTGTGAGTAGAATGTCTTCTCGCACACAACAAAGTAGAGATCACTCTGGAGTGAAACTGGAGCAACCGGAGTTACCCATCCTCCCCCTTTATGCCCCGGCCTGCAGCCCCAGTCTGCTTATGTTATAGAGGGGAAATGTCTTCTGTATCCTAAAATGAATGGCCAGGGAAAACTGAGGGCCTCCTGGACAATATGGAGGACTGGCTATGATAACTCTGTTCTCCCTTGACAGCCTCAAGGAGAATCTCATTTACGGGAAATGTTGGGGAAAAATATATAGATTAGATTGCAGTCCCAGGGAGAGACCAGAGCATCTGCCCCTTGCGCCTTGGGTACAGAAACAAATCAGACCAAAGTTTGTGATTACTGTGGGAAACAAGTAGTCTGTCTGTGGTAGGCCCCACTTGTGGACCAGCTTAGAGAAGACCTGGGTCATAGACCCACTCGTTGTGCTCTGGGAAGCTGGTAGTTTTTCAAAAGAAAAAAACGCTGGCAGGAAAACTGCTTCCGAAATTTTGCTGGTGATCTTCTGCCCCAGGCGTAATGGGTTTGCCTCTCTCAATAGCATATTGCTGTGAGTTTCATCCTGGAGCTGAATATAGGCAACTGCTGGCCTGTTGCTAAACTGCAAGGAGATTGGTCCTCCTTGACTCTGTGTAGTAAGGCCAAAGTGCTAAAAGGGCTGTTTGAACCCCCAGCGCGTTCAAAATTACCCTCCTTGGCTGGGAATCTCTGCTTGCCTTGACCGAAAGTCCCTCGCAGTGCATCTTCCCGGCTGTCTTACAGACATGATTCATAGCAATTCTCCAGTCTATAGGTCCTAACGGACCGAGACTTCCTCAAGGTCTTTCCACCACTGTGGACTGCTACTCATACTGAGTAACACTTATTAAAGCGGGGTTCCGGGCGCGAAAAAAAAAAAGTTTAAAGTCAGCAGCTACAAACACTGTAGCTGCTGACTTTAAATAAGTAGACTTAACTGTCCTGGGTGCCCGCGATGTCGGCCGCCCGAGGCCGACCTGTCCCTCGGCTCCCGGAACTGCCATCCTAACGAAGGAAAATAGGCAGTGGAGCCTTGCAGCTTCACTGCCAGTTTCCTACTGCGCACACGCTCTGTGAATGGCCCCGTGGTTTTCTGGGAATACACACAGTTCCCAGAAGGCAACGGGGCCGCTCACCGAGGAGCAGGACACGCCGCGGAATAGGGAGAGGCAGATTAGGAAGACTGCCTAGCAACAAGGGTTTCAGGTAAGTAAATTTTTTTTTTCACGTTTTTTTTTTTTTAATTTTTTGCCGATTTTTGGTGCTCTATCCTGTTTCCTCCCTTGCACTAAGAATTCTAGGTGAAATTTGTGCAGGTGCCCATGCACCCCAGGAATCATCTATATGCATGATGACGTTGTGCCCAGATGACTGAGGCACGGAGAAGCCATCAAAGTGCTAAAAGGGCTGTTTGAACCCCCAGCGCGTTCAAGAATACCCTCTTTGGCTGGGAATCTCTGCGTGCCTTGACCGAAAGTCCCTCGCAGTGCATCTTCCCAGCTGTCTTATAGACATGATTCATAGCAATTCTCCAGTCTATAGGTCCTAACGGACCGAGACTTCCTCAAGGTCTTTCCATCACCGTCGACTGCTACTCATACTGAGTAACACTTATTAACTGTGTTCTATCCTGTTTCCTCCCTTGCACTAAGAATTCTAGTTGAAATTTGTGCAGGTGCCCATGCACCCCAGGAATCATCTATATGCATGACGTTGTGCCCAGATGACTGAGGCATGGAGAAGCCATCAAACAAGCGGAAAAATTCGTCCTCAGAATTCTGTTCCTGGCTGTCACCACTTCCTCTGATGGAAATAAAACAGAGAAAATAGCAGAGCACCCCTGGGTACACCAACCATTGGGATGGAGAAAGGTTGGTTTTGCTTTCCCTCTAAAGTGTGAGGAGAAGATAGGCATCCTGATGATCCAGCAACAGCCTCCAGCCATGTGGTTATACTGTTTAATGGACTCCGTCTTAAAGATCTCAAAGAGGGCCCAAAAGGGTTCGACCTCTTCCGATCTGCAACTGGACACTAACCAACCTCGCCTGTGAACTCCAAACAGGATTGGGTAGAAAACCTGCAATCCCTCGAGTCTGAGGTGTCTGTAAGCATTGTAGCAGCCCACCCTCTGTTGTGGTGGACTTGGCAGCTCTGTGGGAGAGAAATGATCTGGAGGAGGAGCAGTGAGGAATCTCCCGTAGTTACCATGAGTGTCTGATATCTTCATCCAAGGCTCTGTACAGTATGCTGTCCAGAAACCCGTAAAGTGTGCATTCTAGGTCTTACCTTAAAGAGTCTGGGTATGCACTTGTGTGACTGGCTCACTGATTTTCCCAGAAGTCTGCACTAAAATACAATTCAGATTTTTATCATCCACTGTTACAAAAATATAATTTTTTGCAAGATACTCCCAATAGGAAATCATGTCTAAAGGGATGCAGACCCTGCCACTCTCCTTAGAGTCCTGCAGGTGCAGTAGCTGGTTGATAATTATTAAACCATTCCCATTAGACTCACCCAGTACATAGGCTGGATATTGCTGGACTGTCGGCACCTGCAGATGCTACAGTATGTAGGAGCAGGTTGACCTTTTGCTTGTTCAGGGTACAGTTTCGACAGCCTGTTTATACAGGCATTTTTCTAGAACCCCTTCCATTCTTCCCCACTTTTGTTTCTAGGAAGCAATACGCAGTCCAGGGTCTCAACCATATGGCCTCCCTAGCCGCCAAAGTGCTAGGGTGCTCTTCTAGTGGTTATACAAGCAACTAGGGGGGACTTCCTGGTCAGCCTCCCTATTTTGAGTAGCAGGCTGCTGCATCTATAATATATGTAGCAAGGACTCAGGACTCCTTCAGTCCAATGAGAACCTCCAGAGCCATGAGTTGTCGACCTCCCTCCACACAGAGTGGGTCACAAGACATAGTAGGTGCAGTGCAAAGTAGATTCATCAGAGCCAGACACCTAGGGTGTGCCACCTGTCCAGGATTCAGCCGGACAGTTCGGGTTTTGAATCATGTGTCAGGGTTTCAGTCCACCTGAGACCTGGACATATTACCCGGACCAGGCTGTGGTTCCCCAAGTGACCAAGATAGTCATACACAAATCTGTTGCCGCCGTAGGCAGCTGTTTGGCCTCACTGAAGGATGATGTCAGCAAGGGCAATTTGGCCACACTCACTAGCACGCTCTGAGCGCTACATTACCACTCTCCTTGGAGCACCCAAATGTGTCTGTGTAATGCTAACACGGTAAACTCCTGGACTTCTACAGGACAGCCACGCAGGGAAAAGCATCCAGCAAGATGCCTCATCTGCACGGATAAGAGCGCTGTCTCCTATGGCAACAGTCTCCAACAGTTTCCAATACAAGTGTAACAGTTGCTTCAGGTAATTAACCTCCCTGGCAGTATGATTATTTCGGATTTTAGGTGCTGAAAGCGGTACAATTATTTTGCATGGAAATTTGGCGTTTTATATTGTAGACCTGTAATTCTTAACAATAACACTTATGTATGGTATGATGAAGTTTGAAACACAAAAACATAAATTATAATATAATAAATAAATATAAATAATTAAAAAAAATAATAATATAATAATAAAAATAATAATAGTAATAAAATAAATTTCCCCACGATTCACTATCGCTCAATTCTGCAAGTGTTCTAATTTATTATCGCTGTTTTCTAGCTGGTCTAAAGCCACTTTTGACATAAAGGGACACTTTTTGGTTGCAATGGACAATCTCCAGTTTCCAGGCAGAAAGAACATTATATATAACATAAAACTGCATGCAGGGCATGGGCCAAAGCACTGGGGACAAAAGGGATGTGAAATAATTTCATACAGTACTGTAATCTGTAAGATTACAGTACTGTATGTGTTATGGTTTGTACATTTTTTTTTAATTTGCCGCCAGGCTCCGCCCCCGTGCGTTGCAACACTAGCAGGGAACAGAGCCTGACACGGAGAGGCTTCGGAGGAGACAGAGCCCGCAGACACAGCAGGGGACATAGCAGGATCCTGGGGACAAGGTAAGTAACGCCGCACCAGGATCCTGCAATGTAATCCCGAGTGTGGCTCGGGGTTAACGCTAATGGTACTGAAATTTAACCCCGAGCCACACTCGGGATTACCGTCATGGAGGCTACGGTGAGTTCAAAACAGAATCTTGTGCCACTTATCAGCAATAAAGACATTTGGCATTACCTGTAAGCTGTATACTCATTTGGGCAGTGTCTACTCACCAGCCTCCTGGGTATAGATTAGAGGTCGGCCGATATTTGGCGTTTTTTAATTAATCGGCATCGGCCGATTGTGCTGATAAAAAAGGCCGATATAACTTCAGCGCGACTTGCAAATGACTTCTGTAATAGAAGTCAATGCAAGCTGCCTGAAGTCTTCTGTGGAGAGGCTTCTCTCCTCTCTGGGCAGCCTGCCAAGTCTGATAAAAGAAGCTAAAAAGATACAGTGTTTACATTTATCAATGGACTGAACTCTGTGTGTAGAAGCTACCAGTTTAACCATTTAAAGACTAAATCTTTTCTGACACTTGTTGCTTACAAGTAAAAATCCTGTATTTTCTGCTAGAAATTCACATAGAACCCCCAAACATTATATATCTTTTTTTTTTTAGCAGAGACCCTAGGGAATAAAGTAGCGGTTGTTGCAATATTTTATGTCACGCGGTATTTGCGCAGCGGTCTTTCAAACGCAATTTTTTTGAAAAAATACACTAATGAATTAAAAAAAAAAAAAAAAAATAAGCAGTAAAGTTAGCCCATTTTTTTTTCATCCAACAGTTTTGATCACCTGTTTTTGTGTATTTAACCACTTGCCGACCGCCTAACGTAGATATACGTCGGCAGAATGGCACGGGCAGGCAGAATCACGTACCTGTACGTGATCTGCCTCCCGCGGGCGGGGGGTCCGATCGGACCCCCCCCCCCCCCCCCCGGTGCCAGCGGCGGTGGGCATTTCACTGGGAGCGTTGGGAGGCGAGGGGGAGACCATCCGATCGTGGCCCCCCCCCTCGCGATCGCTCCCAGCCAATCGGAATCCTCCCCTGCCTGTGTGTAGTTTCACACAGGCAGAGGATGTGATGTCATCTCTCCTCGGCTTGGCAGTTTCCGTTCCAGCACCGAGGAGAGAAGACATGTAAGTGCACAAAACACAAACACACACAGTAGAACATGCCAGGCACATAAAACACCCCCGACCCCCCCCCCCCCCCCCCCCCGATCACCCCCCAACCACCCCCCCCCCTGTCACAAACTGACACCAAGCAGTATTTTTTTTTTTTTTTCTGATTACTGATTGGTGTCAGTTTGTGACAGTTACAGTGTTAGGGCAGTGAGTGGTAGCCCCCTTTAGGTCTAGGATACCCCCCTAACACCCCCTAATAAAGTTTTAACCCCTTGATCACCCCCTGTCACCAGTGTCACTAAGCGATCATTTTTCTGATCGCTGTATTAGTGTCGCTAGTGACGCTAGTTAGGGAGGTAAATATTTAGGTTCGCCGTCAGCATTTTATAGCGTCAGGGACCCCCATATACTATCTAATAAATGTTTTAACCACTTGATTGCCCCCTAGTTAACCCTTTCACCACTGATCACCGTATAAGTGTTACGGGTGACGCTGGTTAGTTAGTTTATTTTTTATAGTGTCAGGGCACCCGCCGTTTATTACCGAAAAAAGGTTTAGCCCCCTGATCGCCCGGCGGTGATATGCGTCGCCCCAGGCAGTGTCAGATTAGCGCCAGTACCGCTAACACCCACGCACGCGGCATACGCCTCCCTTAGTGGTATAGTATCTGTACGGATCAATATCTGATCCGATCAGATATATACTAGCGTCCCCAGCAGTTTAGGGTTCCCAAAAACGCAGTGTTAGCGGGATCAGCCCAGATACCCGCTAGCACCTGCGTTTTTCCCCTCCGCCCGGCCCAGCCCAACCCACCCAAGTGCAGTATCGATCGATCACTGTCACTTACAAAACACTAAACAAATAACTGCAGCGTTCGCAGAGTCAGGCCTGATCCCTGCGATCGCTAACAGTTTTCTTGGTAGCGTTTTGGTGAACTGGCAAGCACCAGCCCCAGGCAGCGTCAGGTTAGCGCCAGTACCGCTAACACCCAAGCACGCACCGTACACCTCCCTTAGTGGTATAGTATCTGAACGGATCAATATCTGATCCGATCAGATCTATACTAGCGTCCCCAGCAGTTTAGGGTTCCCAAACACGCAGTGTTAGCGGGATCAGCCAAGATACCTGTTAGCACCTGCGTTTTGCCCCTCCGCCCGGCCCAGCCCACCCAAGTGCAGTATCGATCGATCACTGTCACTTACAAAACACTAAACGCATAACTGCAGAGTTCGCAGAGTCAGGCCTGATCCCTGCGATCGCTAACAGTTTTTTTGGTAGCGTTTTGGTGAACTGGCAAGCACCAGCCCCAGGCAGCGTCAGGTTAGCGCCAGTACCGCTAACACCCACGCACGCACCGTACACCTCCCTTGGTGGTATAGTATCTGATCGGATCAATATCTGATCTGATCAGATCTATACTAGCGTCCCCAGCAGTTTAGGGTTCCCACAAATGCAGTGTTAGCGGGATCAGCCCAGATACCTGCTAGCACCTGCTTTTTGCCCCTCCGCCCGGCCCAGCCCAGCCCACCCAAGTGCAGTATCGATCGATCACTGACACTTACAAAACACTAAACGCATAACTGCAGCGTTCGCAGAGTCAGGCCTGATCCCTGCGATCGCTAACGTTTTTTTTTTTGTAGCGTTTTGGTGAACTGGCAAGCACCAGCGGCCTAGTACACCCCGGTCGTAGTCAAACCCGCACTGCAGTAACACTGCAGTGACGTGGCGAGTCCCATAAGTGCAGTTCAAGCTGGTGAGGTGGCAAGCACAAGTAGTGTCCCGCTGTCACCAAAAAGACAAACACAGGCCCGTCGTGCCCATAATGCCCTTCCTGCTGCATTCGCCAATCCTAATTGGGAACCCACCACTTCTGCAGCGCCCGTACTTCCCCCATTCACATCCCCAACCAAATGCAGTCGGCTGCATGAGAGGCATTTTCTTTATGTCCTCCCGAGTACCCTTACCCAACGAACCCCCCCAAAAAAGATGAAGTGTCTGCAGCAAGCGCGGATATAGGCGTGACACCCGCTATTATTGTCTCTCCTGTCCTGACAATCCTGGTCTTTGCATTGGTGAATGTTTTGAACGCTACCATTCACTAGTTGAGTATTAGCGTAGGGTACAGCATTGCACAGACTAGGCACACTTTCACAGGGTCTCCCAAGATGCCATCGCATTTTGAGAGACCCGAACCTGGAACCGGTTACAGTTATAAAAGTTAGTTACAAAAAAAAGTGTAAAAAAAAAAAAAAAAAAAAAACACAAACAAAAATATAAAATAAAAAATAATAGTTGTCGTTTTATTGTTCTCTCTCTCTATTCTCTCTATTGTTCTGCTCTTTTTTACTGTATTCTATTCTGCAATGTTTTATTGTTATTATGTTTTATCATGTTTGCTTTTCAGGTATGCAATTTTTTATACTTTACCGTTTACTGTGCTTTATTGTTAACCATTTTTTTGTCTTCAGGTACGCCATTCACGACTTTGAGTGGTTATACCAGAATGATGCCTGCAGGTTTAGGTATCATCTTGGTATCATTCTTTTCAGCCAGCGGTCAGCTTTCATGTAAAAGCAATCCTAGCGGCTAATTAGCCTCTAGACTGCTTTTACAAGCAGTGGGAGGGAATGCCCCCCCCCAACGTCTTCCGTGTTTTTCTCTGGCTCTCCTGTCTCAACAGGGAACCTGAGAATGCAGCCGGTGATTCAGCCAGCTGACCATAGAGCTGATCAGAGACCAGAGTGGCTCCAATCATCTCTATGGCCTAAGAAACCGGAAGCTACGAGCATTTTATGACTTAGATTTCGCCGGATGTAAACAGCGCCATTGGGAAATTGGGAAAGCATTTTATCACACCGATCTTGGTGTGGTCAGATGCTTTGAGGGCAGAGGAGAAATCTAGGGTCTAATAGACCCCAATTTTTTCAAAAAAGAGTACCTGTCACTACCTATTGCTATGATAGGGGATATTTACATTCCCTGAGATAACAATAAAAATGATTTAAAAAAAAAAAAAAAAATGAAAGGAACAGTTTTAAAATAAGATAAAAAAAATAATAATAATAATAATAAAGAAAAAAAAAAAAAAAAGCACCCCTGTCCCCCCTGCTCTCGCGCTAAGGCGAACGCAAGCGTCGGTCTGGCGTCAAATGTAAACAGCAATTGCACCATGCATGTGAGGTATCACCGCGAACGTCAGATCGAGGGCAGTAATTTTAGCAGTAGACCTCCTCTGTAAATCTAAAGTGGTAACCTGTAAAGGCTTTTAAAAATGTATTTAGTTTGTCGCCACTGCACGTTTGTGCGCAATTTTAAAGCATGTCATGTTTGGTATCCATGTACTCGGCCTAAGATCATCTTTTTTATTTCATCAAACATTTGGGCAATATAGTGTGTTTTAGTGCATTAAAATTTTAAAAAGTGTGTTTTTTCCCCAAAAAATGCGTTTGAAAAATCGCTGCGCAAATACTGTGTGAAAAAAAAAAAATGAAACACCCACCATTTTAATCTGTAGGGCATTTGCTTTAAAAAAATATATAATGTTTGGGGGTTCAAAGTAATTTTCTTGCAAAAAAAAATTATTTTTTTATGTAATCAAAAAGTGTCAGAAAGGGCTTTGTCTTCAAGTGGTTAGAAGAGTGGGTGATGTGTGACATAAGCTTCTAAATGTTGTGCATAAAATGCCAGGACAGTTCAAACCCCCCCCCAAATGACCCCATTTTGGAAAGTAGACACCCCAAGCTATTTGCTGAGAGGCAAGTCGAGTCCATGGAATATTTTATATTGTGACACAAGTTGCGGGAAAGAGACAATTTTTTATTTTTTTTATTTTTTTTTGCGCAAAGTTGTCACTAAATGATATATTACTCAAACATGCCATGGGAATATGTGAAATTACACCCCAAAATGCATTCTGTTGCTTCTCCTGAGTACTGGGATACCACATGTGTGAGACTTTTTGGGAGCCTAGCCGCGTACGGGACCCCAAAAACCAAGCACCGCCTTCAGGCTTTCTAAGGCCGTAAATTTTTGATTTCACTCTTCACTGCCTATCACAGTTTCGGAGGCCATGGAATGCCCAGGTGGCAAAAAACCCCCCCAAATGACCCCATTTTGGAAAGTAGACACCCCAAGCTATTTGATGAGAGGTATAGTGAGTATTTTGCAGACCTCACTTTTTGTCACAAAGTTTTGAAAATTGAAAAAAGAAAAAAAAAATGTTTTTTCTCGTCTTTCTTTATTTTCAAAAACAAATGAGAGCTGCAAAATACTCACCATGCCTCTCAGCAAATAGCTTGGGGTGTCTACTTTCCAAAATGGGGTCATTTGGGGGGGGTTTGTGCCACCTGGGCATTCCATGGCCTCCGAAACTGTAATAGGCAGTGAAGAGTGAAATCAAAAATTTACACCCTTAGAAATCCTGAAGGCGGTGATTGGTTTTCGGGGCCCCGTACGCGGCTAGGCTCCCAAAAAGTCCCACACATGTGGTATCCCCGTACTCAGAAGTAGCTAAATGTATTTTGGGGTGCAATTCCACATATGCCCATGGCCTGTGTGAGCAATATATCATTTAGTGACAACTTTGTGCAAAAAAAAAAAAAAAAATTTGTCACTTTCCCGCAACTTGTGTCAAAATATAAAACATTCCATGGACTCAACATACCTCAAAGCAAATAGCTTGGGGTGTCTACTTTCCAAAATGGGGTCATTTGGGGGGGGGGGTTTATGCCATCTGGGCATTTTATGGCCTTCAAAACTGTGATAGGTAGTGAGGAGTAAAATCAAAAATGTACGCCCTTAGAAATCCTGAAGGCGGTGATTGGTTTTCGGGGCCCCGTACGCGGCTAGGCTCCCAAAAAGTCCCACACATGTGGTATCCCCATACTCAGGAGAAGCAGCTAAATGTATTTTGGGGTGCAATTCCACATATGCCCATGGCCTGTGTGAGCAATATATCATTTAGTGACAACTTTTTGTAATTTTTTTTTTTTTTTGTCATTATTCAATCACTTGGGACAAAAAAAATGAATATTCAATGGGCTCAACATGCCTCTCAGCAATTTCCTTGGGGTGTCTACTTTCCAAAATGGAGTCATTTGTGGGGGTTTTGTACTGCCCTGCCATTTTAGCACCTCAAGAAACGACATAGGCAGTCATAAATTAAAGGCTGTGTAAATTCCAGAAAATGTACCCTAGTTTGTAGGCGCTATAACTTTTGCGCAAACCAATAAATATACACTTGACATTTTTTTTACCAAAGACATGTGGCCGAATACATTTTGGCCTAAATGTATGACTAAAATTGAGTTTATTGGATTTTTTTAGAACAAAAAGTAGAAAATATCATTTTTTTTCAAAATTTTCGGTCTTTTTCCATGTATAGCGCAAAAAATAAAAACGGCAGAGGTGATCAAATACCATCAAAAGAAAGCTCTATTTGTGGGAAGAAAAGGACACAAATTTCGTTTGGGTACAGCATTGCATGACCGCGCAATTAGCAGTTAAAGCGACGCAGTGCCGAATTGTAAAAAGTGCTCTGGTCAGGAAGGGGGTAAAACCTTCCGGGGCTGAAGTGGTTAAGATATAGTTTTTTTTTTTGTTTTTTTTATCTAAATTATACATACAAGTGAACTGATTGGAGGTTTGTTTTGTTTAATAAATGTTTAAATGTAAAAAAATTTCTGTATCACTTATTACTTAAGGTTGCTTACACACTGGAGCGGGCAGGCGTTGACGGTAAAACACTGCTAGTTTTAGCGGCGCCTTATCGTCATTTTAGCAGGGCCATTCGGCTGCTAGCGGGGCGCTTATAACCCAGCTAGCGGCCGAGGAAGGGGTTAAATGCTTTGCAGGCGCTTCAGCAGCGGTGCGCATTCATTTCAATGGGCAGGAGTGATGGAGGAGCGGTATACACCTCTCCAAAGAAGCTGCTTGCAGGACTTTTCTTTTAACATCCTGTCAGAGCATCGCCTCAGTGTGAAAGCACTCGGGCTTTCACACAGACTGTAGGGGAGCCGTTTTGCAGGCACTTTACAGGCGCTATTTTTATCCCAAAAGCGCCTGAAAAATGCCCCAGTGTGAAAGGGGTCTAACTGTTAGATTTTATGAGATAAAGGGGAAAAAAAAAAAATTGGCCTAACATATCGGCCCCAAAAAATCAGCATCATATATCGGCCATCAGCCACCACGATTTCTAAATATCGGCATCGGCCAGAGAAAAACCCATATCGGTCGACCTCTAGTATAGATACTGCGCCATGGGCCCTGCAGGACTCTTGCTGGGGCGCTGGCTCTGGGGAAGAGGAGCAGAGACGTCTTCCTTTGAGCTTTTCTCCTGAGTGGGAGCACCCCTATTTTTTTTTTTTTTCAACACTGGGCATGGTCATACTGCTTGCTGAAGTCCCCGGCTGATCTTCCAATGGGACCCTTGGGGCGGATGGCTGGGTTGAGGTAAACTCAGACAAGGAATCTCATACTACCTTCTTCAGTAATGATGAGACTTGCGCAGTGTCCTGTTCCCTGTCTACTGCAGACTCCTCTAGACAGTCCTTGCACATCAATTTATTGGATAGAGGGACTGTGCCACAAGCCCAGACCGATTTCTTACTGGGATGCCTGTATTGCTCTGGAGAAGAGGAGGCGCGACGTGCTCTTTTGGATCCTTTTTTTTTTTTTGACCGGGTGCGACGTCTGGAGCTATGCTCCTTTGGAGAACGCCTGTCCTCTCTTGTTCTTGAACTCCGAGAGCATGAGCGTGCGGAGCTGAAACATATCAAAGCAAACCGCATTAGAGGGCACTCTTTTAAGGACACCTGAAAACTGGTGGTCCCCCCCTACCTTAAGTATTGAGGGTCTTACATAAGTGATGGCTGACTCATGGTAGTAGAGAATAAGGGATGGCCAGAGGAAAAAAAGAGAGATAGCTGAAAAGAGAAACAGAAGGATGGAGATTGCCAGTAATCTTCTAACATGAAAGTCTGAAAACTACAACAAAGCAAACAGCTAAAACAAACCAAAAGAAAAGAATGTACTTTTTTTTTTTTTTTTTTTTTTTTTTTTTTTTTAAGTACAGAAAACTTTCCTACCAGCCGATGGTGACACAGAAGGTTGCGGAGACTGGACCCAGGAACAAACTTCACAGTCTGAAGACACAGTCAGGAGGCTGTATATTGCCCATCCCACAGCAGCCCACTGACACTCTTAGGTGATCCTGGGACAGGCAGAACTCCTCCTGTTTGTGGGCGCAGCCCTATGACATCATCGGAAGCACCCTAGGGCGGTAAACACGGCGCTGGGCGGCTGCCCCACGCCTATAGGGAGACCCTGACACCTACTGCACAGTGCGGCCCACTCCTCGCTCACCCGGAACCTACCTAAAGACAAATAAGAAGGGAGAAGAGCAGGAACTGAATAAAACAGTTAAAGTCATAGCCTAACGGACAAGAAAGCCCCTAGAAAAGGAAATGACAAGCTGGCCCCCCCAAAGCTCCGGAACCAAGTCATGCTGAATGGCAGATTTCGTTCCTATAGAGGAAACAATGCAGGGACCCATCAAGACCACACGGGCTTATTAGCACGATGTTAACAGCCCAAGCACTGAAACTACACACTGGGAGAGGCTTGAACCCAGCCGGTTATTGCTCAGCTGCAGGGCGGGGGACATAAAATTTCTTACTTCATCACTGGTGCGTGGAGGTATGAGGAAAAAAAAGAAGAATGGGGTGGCGGCTAACCATGCCTTCATTTATGTTATTCACTGGTCCTGAGGGAGTGGTCAAGAGGCGGAGCTCTATCACTAGTATGCTGCCATGTTGGCGTCAGGAAATATAATTTATTGGTATATACAGTCAGGTCCATAAATATTGGGACATCGACACAATTCTAATCTTTTTGGCTCTATAAGCCACCACAATGGATTTGAAATGAAACGAACAAGATGTGCTTTAACTGCAGACTTTCAGCTTTAATTTGAGGGTATTTACATCCAAATCAGGTGAATGGTGTAGGAATTACAACAGTTTGTATATCTGCCTCACACTTTTTAAGGCACCAAAAGTAATGGGACAATTGGCTGCTCAGCTGTTCCATGGCCAGGTGTGTGTTATTCCCTCATTATCCCATTTACAAGGAGCAGATAAAAGGTCCAGAGTTCATTTCAAGTGTGCGATTTACATTTGGAATCTGTTGTTGTCAAGTTCAGATCCAAAAGAGCTGTCACTATCAGTGAAGCAAGCCATCATTAGGCTGAAAAACAAAACAAACCCATCAGAGACTATAAAATAGAAATATGTGGCGCTATTCCATCAATCAGTAACAGTGCAAAGTGTGGTGAAGTGGGCAGAGTATGATCCACTTCGTGTGGTAATATGCCAAGCAAACGTGAATAATGGCCACGGATTGATACCACCATACAAACATAGATCAATAGAAGCGGATGCAATTCTGCGATGAGGAAAATAAAGTGTAAAATATATATAAGCAATTAAATAGAAAGTGACACAGTGCTAGATGAGATAAACAATCACCCCTCAATAGGTGAAAGAAAAATCTGCAGATATGAAAAAATGACCTCCCAAGTGAATGCTCACAACCAAAATTAATATATAAAGTGGAAGCAATTAAATGCAAAGTGACTCAGTGCTTAATGAAATATAACTTGTGAATGAGGAAAAATACCTTCCCAAATAAATTGCTCACAACCAAAATTCATACACAAGTGATGCCAGTGGTTCAAAATTAATCACTAAAAATAGATAATAATAAATAATAACGCTGATAAAAAATAATAAATAAAGTCACTTCTTCTAAGTGAGCTAAAAATGTATCTAGGCAGTGATAAAGTGACAACTAGTGCAGAATAAAATATTAAGATCAGCACCAAATATGTGCATAAATTGCAAAATAGTAAATAATAACGACCAAATTAAATAATGAAATCATGCCATAAAGTACAATAATACAGTAATGAAATAGTTGATGAATAATAATAGGACAGCTAATCCCACAAAAGAGATGCTGTCCCAGATAGTGACAATAGTGCAATAATGTCCATACAAAAGTGCGGTAGTGATGAGTGATTTCCACAAAGAGTCTTTAGACACAGTGCAAAAAAAAATGTGCAGTGACTGATAATTTTTCTTCTATGCACGTTCTAGTGCATCTCCCAGGTGTTTCCCCCAGCCTCTCACCTCCAACAGCGGCCCCCAATGGGCCTAATAGGGCGGGTGGATAATTCTAGGAGAGGATGTATTTCCTGCAGCGTGTCTTTTAAACATCCAGTAGGTCTGTCTCTCTGCAACTCATCCCACAGCTCTCAGCACTCTCAGCGGTCCCAGCAGTTTTTAAGAGCAAAGAAAAGATCTCATGGTGTAGTATTTAAAAGCCCATTTATTAAAAAAAAAAACATAGTAACTTACATTGAGATAAACAGCAAACAGTAGATGTAAGGGAAGCTTCTGGGTTCGGCCGTCCCCGAGAAGCGTCGGCACCTGACTCCTCCTACCCTGACGCGTTGCGTCACAGCACGTGACTTTATCAAAGGGATGACATCCCTTTGATAAAGTCACGTGCTGTGACGCAACGCGTCAGGGTAGGAGGAGTCAGGTGCCGACGCTTCTCGGGGACGGCCGAACCCAGAAGCTTCCCTTACATCTACTGTTTGCTGTTTATCTCAATGTAAGTTACTATGTTTTTTTTTTTAATAAATGGGCTTTTAAATACTACACCATGAGATCTTTTCTTTGCTCTTAAAAACTGCTGGGACCGCTGAGAGTGCTGAGAGCTGTGGGATGAGTTGCAGAGAGACAGACCTACTGGATGTTTAAAAGACACGCTGCAGGAAATACATCCTCTCCTAGAATTATCCACCCGCCCTATTAGGCCCATTGGGGGCCGCTGTTGGAGGTGAGAGGCTGGGGGAAACACCTGGGAGATGCACTAGAACGTGCATAGAAGAAAAATTATCAGTCACTGCACATTTTTTTTGCACTGTGTCTAAAGACTCTGTGGAAATCACTCATCACTACCGCACTTTTGTATGGACATTATTGCACTATTGTCACTATCTGGGACAGCATCTCTTTTGTGGGATTAGCTGTCCTATTATTATTCATCAACTATTTCATTACTGTATTATTGTACTTTATGGCATGATTTCATTATTTAATTTGGTCGTTATTATTTACTATTTTGCAATTTATGCACATATTTGGTGCTGATCTTAATATTTTATTCTGCACTAGTTGTCACTTTATCACTGCCTAGATACATTTTTAGCTCACTTAGAAGAAGTGACTTTATTTATTATTTATTATTTTTTATCAGCGTTATTATTTATTATTATCTATTTTTAGTGATTAATTTTGAACCACTGGCATCACTTGTGTATGAATTTTGGTTGTGAGCAATTTATTTGGGAAGGTATTTTTCCTCATTCACAAGTTATATTTCATTAAGCACTGAGTCACTTTGCATTTAATTGCTTCCACTTTATATATTAATTTTGGTTGTGAGCATTCACTTGGGAGGTCATTTTTTCATATCTGCAGATTTTTCTTTCACCTATTGAGGGGTGATTGTTTATCTCATCTAGCACTGTGTCACTTTCTATTTAATTGCTTATATATATTTTACACTTTATTTTCCTCATCGCAGAATTGCATCCGCTTCTATTGATCTATGTTTGTATGGTGGTATCAATCCGTGGCCATTATTCACGTTTGCTTGGCATATTACCACACGAAGTGGATCATACTCTGCCCACTTCACCACACTTTGCACTGTTACTGATTGATGGAATAGCGCCACATATTTCTATTTTATAGTTGTTGTTTGGGGAACTGAGTGAACCTATCTATGTGAGCGGCTCTCCATCGGGTATCTTACCGTCAGTTTTACTAATCCTTTACTCATATTGTGGTTTTGCGCACTGGTTCTCACGTATCCAAACCCATCAGAGAGATAGCAAAAACATTAGGTGTGGCCAAATCAACTGTTAGGAACATCCTTAAAAAGAAAGAATGCACTGGTGAGCTCAGCAACACCAAAAGACCCGGAAGACCATGGAAAACTGTGGTGGATGATCAAAAGAATTCTTTCCCTGGTGAAGAAAACACCCTTCACAACAGTTGGCCAGACCAAGAACACTCTCCGGGAGGTAGGTGTATGTGTATCAAAGTCAACAATTAAGAGAAGACTTCACCAGAGTGAATACAGAGGGTTCACCACAAAATGTAAACCATTGGTGAGCCTCAAAAAGGAAGGCCAGATTAGAGTTTGCCAAACAACATCTAAAAAAGCCTTCACAGTTCTGGAACAACATCCTATGGACAGATGAGGCCAAGATCAACTTGTACCAGAGTGATGGGAAGAGAAGAGTATGGAGAAGGAAAGGAACTGCTCATGATCCAAAGCATACCACCTCATCAGTGAAGCATGGTGGCGGTAGTGTCATGGCGTGGGCATGTATGGCTGCCAATGGAACTGGTTCTCTTGTATATATTGATGATGTGACTGCTGACAAAAGCAGCAGAATGAGTTCTGAAGTGTTTCGGGCAATATTATCTGCTCATATTCAGCAAAATGCTTCAGAACTCATTGGACGGCGCTTCACAGTGCAGATGGACAACAACCCAAAGCATACTGCGAAAGCAACCAAAGACTTTAAGGGAAAGAAGTGGAATGTTATGTAATGGCCAAGTCAATCACCTGACCTGAATCCGATTGAGAATGCATTTCACTTGCTGAAGACAAAACTGAAGGGAAAATGCCCCAAGAACAAGCAGGAACTGAAGACAGTTGCAGTAACCCAGCATCTGGCGATGTCTATGCGTTCCAGACTCCAGGCTGTAATTGACTGCAAAGAATTTGCAACCAAGTATTAAAAAGTGAACGTTTGATGGGCGATTGTTAATCTGTCCCATTACTTTTGGTCCCTTAAAAAGTGGGAGGCACATATACAAACTGTTGTAATTCCTACACCGTTCACCAGATTTGGATGTAAATACCCTCAAATTAAAGCTGAAAGTCTGTAGTTAAAGCACATCTTGTTTGTTTCATTTTAAATCCATTGTGGTGGTGTATAGAGCCAAAAAGATTCTAATTGTGTCGATGTCCCAATATTTATGGACCTGACTGTATAAAAAAAACATGGAGGTAAATTGATGAGACCAATGACAAACTAGCCCTGGCTCAGGTTGGTGACAAGCCACAATGGGCTGATCAAGAACCACAGAAAGGGGGGACAAGACAACTTGTAACAAAAATTAAACAAAAACGTCCGGACGCCAGGTAAATTGGTGTCAGCCTAACCCACCACTAAAGGTGGAATTTCCAGCAATTGCAGAGTTTAGGGTAGACTAATACCAACCCCCCTGGGAGCTTGAGTCAGCGGAGGAAAAAGGGGCAAGTATGGAAGGAAAATGATCAGACAAAAGTCCTGTAATGGCTATGTGTGGAAATAGTCCTGTACTATGGCCGCTTAAAGCAAGTTAAATCCCAAAGCAGCTGAGTAGTCCAGAGGGCTTTGGTGGACCCAATTGGTCAATTTCTCCACATTAGGTGCAATTGCTCTAGTGCTGAGTATTAGATGGGAAAGCGATGAACTGTACAAGCGCTTTCAGGAATGTGGATACTCCCACAGATTAGAAGGGCAAAGCGGAAGGCAGCTGGCCGGGACCCCCCCCGCCCTTACATAGTTACATAGTAGGTGAGGTTGAAAAAAGACACAAGTCCATCAAGTCCAACCTATGTGTGTGATTATGTGTCAGTATTACATTATATATCCCTGTATGTTGCGGTCATTCAGGTGCTTATCTAATAGTTTCTTGAAGCTATCGATACTCCCCGCTGAGACCACCGCCTGTGGAAGGGAATTCCACATCCTTGCCGCTCTTACAGTAAAGAACCCTCTACGTAGTTTAAGGTTAAACCTCTTTTCTTCTAATTTTAAGTGGCCACGAGTCTTGTTAAACTCTCTTCTGCGAAAAAGTTTTATTTCTATTGTAGGGTCACCAGTACGGTATTTGTATATCGAAATCATATCCCCTCTCAAGCGTCTCTTCTCCAGAGAGAATAAGTTCAGTGCTCGCAACCTTTCCTCATAACTAAGATCCTCCAGACCCTTTATTAGCTTTGTTGCCCTTCTTTGTACTCGCTCCATTTCCAGTACATCCTTCCTGAGGACTGGTGCCCAGAACTGGACAGCATACTCCAGGTGCGGCCGGACCAGAGTCTTCTAAATAAAAACATTACCCTCAATCCCCGATTCAGACCCAGTGAGGAAAGCGATGAACTGTACAAGCGCTTTCTGGAACGTGGATACTCCCACAAACAGATTAGAAGGGCAAAGCAGAAGGCAGCTGGCCGGAACCCCCCCCCGCCCTTCTAAATAAAATGGAAAAAACATTACCCCCAATCCCCGATTCAGGCCCAGTGAGGATTATTAACCAATTTAGTACCCAATGGGATACAGTTAGAAATATACTACAAAAACATTGGGGGATCCTGACTAATACCCCGGGTATAGCTCAGATAGTAGGGCCCACTCCCAAAATTGTGGCAAGGAGGGCCAGGAATCTGGGTGATAGCCTAATTCAATTGGAACACACTAGAAGCACGGACACAACCTGGCTGTCACAATTTCAGAGAAGTAAGGGGATGTTCCCCTGTGGACACTGCCAGGTGTGCCCGTATGTACACAGAATAGCAACCTTCAGTGACTTCCTAAAGAAAAACAGTTTCCAGATTAGAAATCTTATCAACTGTACCACAACTAGGGTAATTTACATAATAACTTGCCCTGTAATAAATTATATATTGGCAAAACAAAACGCCAGTTGAGAATCCCTTTGGGGAACACATGAGGGAGATCGTTGAAAAAAATCCTGACAAACCTGTGGCCAGACATTTTGCACAGTTCCACCAGGGCAATCTGGCATGACGGTTAAAGGTATCTATTCACTCAACCTTTCATCTCATAGAGGGGATTTTGATCAGATTCTCCAGCAAAAGGAAAAATGGTGGATCGTTTAGGCTCTCTTATACAGCAGGGCCTGAACACTGAACTAAATATACAGCCTTTTCTGGTAACCTAGGTAACTACCCCATGGGTTACCTGATCCCATGTGGATGTGCATGCCACCCTGTAACTAGGTGGTCTTTGGTGTGTTTTTTCTGTGCCTATGTCTGAGTCTGTGTGTATGTCCGTGTACCTGTATGTGCAAACTCACATTTCTCACCCTATGATCTTGACCCCTTACCCTTGTGTCTCTCTTTCCTCCCCCTCCCTTTTTCCTGGTCTGTTATCCCTATGGATATCTTCCCCTTGATTAATCCGGGATTGATTCTTGAATTCCCCCAGTCTGTGTGAACATGGGCCCCACAATTTGGAGCCAATGCTCTGGGCTGTGATGCCTGTAAAAGATGAAAAAAATAAGTCCTTGATACTTTCTAAATATATGTATCCTACACTCAGCAGACATGGTGTATGGTTTTTTAACCACCATCTACTTAATGCCCCCGTGAAGTGGGATAAGTACTGCCAAGTGAGCGAGGTGAACAGCAATAAGGCGAGTGACAGCCAATAAACAATGGGAGTCTGGCTTTTTCACAGATTAGGTGCTGCTCCTTTAAGAAGTCCAGTTTGAAGGGGGGCGTATCCGAGGAATGGACGCTGTCAAAAGGAGCCCCTGTACACTACCGTTACGTCCAGATGAAGATACGCATTGTTTATTGTGAAACGCATTGATGTCACTTCCGCCCAGGCCCCACGCTACAGCAACATCCCCCGTGGCGCTCGTGAGCTCGCGCACTGAGGGAAGGGTCACAATCGCAGGTTCAGGCAAATGGAAGGAGACAACTTGGCAGGTCCACCAGTGGACCTTATCGGATCTCTGTGGGATTAGTTCGGAAGCAATAGCCTTGCAACACAGCACTCCTTCAGGCAATACCTCCCTGATGGTTTACCGACTTCCCAGGAGATGAATAAGGGTGTATCGCCCGAGAAAAATATTCCTCATTGACTGACGCCATTATTCGCCATCGGGAGCGGTAACGTATTGCCTCTGTTAATACTTTTTTTTAGTACTGTGCTAGTACCGCAACTGTGTATGCCCACCGCTGAATAACTATTTTCTATCGGGGACTTATCCAGTAAGTTTCTTCTCACGCAGGATTTATATCCATATCCTTGCACAGGAATTTGCATGCATCGATGGATTTCCTCTCCCCTCGGGACTACTCAACTGCTTTGGGATTCAACTTGCTTTAAGCGGCCATAGTACAGGACTATTCCCACACATAGCCATTACAGGACTTTTGTCTGATCTTTTTCCTTCCATCCTTGCCCCTTTTTCCTCCGCTGGCTCGAGCCCCCAGGGGGGTTGGTATTAGTCTACCCTAAACTCAGCAATTGTTGGAAATTCCACCTTTAGTGGTGGGTTAGGCTGACACCAATTGACCTGGCGTCCGGACGTTTACGTTTAATTTTTGTTACACGTTGTCTTGTACCCCCTTTCTGTGGTTGTTCTTGATCAGCCCATTGTGGCTTGTCACCAACCTGAGCTAGGGCTAGTTTGTCATTGGTCTCATCAATTTACCTCCATGTTTTTTTTTATATATACCAATAAATTATATTTTGATACTAGAACATTGGTGTTTTCTGCTATTCGGTTAGCCCCATCCTTTTCTATCCCCGCCTGTTTGGGATACTTTTTGCTATAGTTTTCGGGGGCTGAATCACAAGCACCACCTAATTTGGTATATAGTCTTTACATGGTCATTCAAGCCTCTTGTCTTCATATATATGTTTCAGCCTGCAGGTGAAGCCTGGCAAAGATCAAACAGAACTAGTTTTGTACACTGCTCAAATTCCAGATTCTCTAAAATAAGGAGAATTGATAAGTATTGAAAAATTGAAGAGTACTGAAGGACAACAGAAGAAAGGGGGGTATTTGAATAATTTCCTCCACAGTCTCACAAAAGGGTAAAATGGGAAAGGATCTGCTTTACTCAAAGTAGACAATACGATCCTTGGTTTAGCCGAAACTGCAAAAAGCTAGGACATCAATTCTTGTCAATGAAGATCTCGTCGGCATTCCCCAACTGTGACACTAGGACAGATCTACTATTCATTGCCATGGGTAGGGTGTAAAACTACCAGAGAATGCTCAGGAGTTAAACAAAGACAAAAAGATAAGACAGTAGTGAAAACTGATGCCTATTGATCTTGCAAGTCACTAATTTCTCTACAGAGGGATAGGATATGAAGGGTGTCCAGCATCAACATAAGGAGTGCAACCAAAGAAAAATACTCCAATGTGGAGGGGAGTGTGGGATTGAATGGGTTACTACACAAGGTAGGCAAGGTAGGAATCAGAGACACCAGGGTGCAGGAAACTTAAACAATTCAGTGGAAAAGAACAACGGAATGCAGTAATGCCAGAAGAGCAGATATTTATAGATCCAAAGGTCAAAAGTGGAGCTACAATGGGAAGCCTGGGTATTCAATTTGGCTAGGAGATTGAACTTATGATGAATCCCACCAGAATAAACAGCCTCCCATTTGTAAGTGGAAAGGTATCTTTTGTACAGAAGGCTGACTGCTATGGAGGCAAGAGGACACTGCTTTTTTGGGGGGGAGGGGCAGAGGACACTGCTTTTTGGGAGGGCGGAAGACACGGTGGGGTGTGATGTGAAGGTGGCCAGAGAACACTACTCTGGGGGCAGTGTGATGTGAAAGGGAGGCAGAGGATACTACTGAGGATACCACCCATCTCCCCTTCTCTGCACAGCTGTATAGGACTCCAATGAGGACAACTCTATACAGTATATTAGGGGTCCCAGGATTTAGGTTATGCAGGAATGTCGTGGTCCCTTCTTTCCTTCTGGTAATACTGAGAATATCAACAACGGGACTGTCCCTCTGTGTCTCTGAAAAGACATGTTACACCACATAGTAGAGAACTAGGCTCAAAGTGAAGCAATGTCTTGCATACTCGCAAACCCAGAAGAGTGGTTGCTGAAGAGGGTCTCCGGCTGCCAAATGTCACCAAGTCACTGTAGTGAGGGTGTATAACACAATGTGAAACTGGATGATCCAAAATGTGACTCAGAAGCAGGAGAAGCAACAGGAAGGTGCATTCTCCTGAATGGCAGGTGGAGAAATGCATTCCACTTGACATCTGCACTCTATTCCTTCAATAAGTGAAAAAATGTGTATGAATAAATTAAACTTGCATGAAACAAAATTTAAACAAATAAATAAAAAATAAAAGATGGAAAATGTATTGAAATATGTATAAGAAGTGTACAATATCGTGCCAAAACACACATGAGAGAAACTCAAGTGTCAATAATTAAATATCAATCAAGACAAAATGTGACACTGATGAAAATATCTGTTAATAATAAAATAATCCAACGGTAGTGAGCATAGTCCATATAATAAAAACAGCAAGAAAAAGTTCATAAAAATAGGGAAACACATCCACTGTCCATCAGACCGTAATCCATGTGATTGAAGACAGAAGAGAAGGATAAATAGATGTGACTTCCAAGTGAATCCAAGAAAAAGTGATAAAGATGGACCTTTACCCTCGATGGTGGACCCCCCTATTAGCGAGGTCTTGCGAGCAAGCAGATTTAGCCCTCTGCAGGGACCGTATGATGATAACGTCCACAGCAGCTGACACATCCAGCGTCTCCAGTCTGGTCTGATCCAAGTGGTGTGCCTGGAGGGGGGAGAAGCGCCCACTTTGCCCCCACTTTCACATGTAGCATTGTTTGTGTGACCTGAGATTTAGCTATGGCATTGGAAAGAGTAGGATTTTTCCCAAGCTTTAACGACTTAAAATCTGACCTCTGTTTTACCAGCAGGTCAGATAAAGCAGATCCCCTCTGGGGGTAATGAATGAATCGGCCCAGCGAGCAGCTCCTAATCCTTTAGTTTCACCCTCTCTCTTTACTGGCGTAACCAGTCTCAGACCTCCCTCAGGTGACTCCAGCCAATGAGCATCACCTCCTCTTTGCTAAAGAGACCTCACCATGTCCACCTAGATTTAGAAATAATTGGAATATTTTACACAGATATTGGTGTCTTATTGGTGCAGCTACTATCTCAGTGCCCAAAGGGTACCATTCCAGGGTATCCCGTCAATCTTCCGTCCAACAGTGTTCGAGGACAAGCAGATACTGAAATCTGCTGTGTAGAAACAAGCCTAAAGTGAAACGCCACTCAAAAGGGGAAGTTCCAGTTGTTTGTATCCTCTCGCCTTCCACTGCAACATTTGGCACTTTTTGGGGGGAGCAGGTACCGGTTTTTGACAGGTACTCACTTCCAGTGAGATCACTGTGGCGATTTGTGCAGGAGTTCAGCCCCCCTCCTTCCCAAGCAGCCTTCTGGGACACATCACAGGACCCAGAAACTGCGGGGACCATTCAAAAAGCACAGCGAGGCTCACACATGCACAGAAGGAAACCAGCTGTGAAGCTCCTCTTTAAAGCAGAGTTCCACCCAAAAATGGAACTTCCGCTTTAAGGGAAGGTGACCCCCTGACATGCCACACTTGGCATGTAATTTTTTTTTGGGGGGCGGAGAGAGAAACCCTCTTTTTAGAGGGCTCCAAGCTCCCACTTCCTCCTGGGGCACCAGAAGTAAGTTCACCTTTTCCCCCCTCCCTCTCAGCAATCATCTGGGACATGTCACAGGTCCCAGATGATTGCCCAGCCAGTCACAGCATGGCTTGCGCATGCGCAGTGCGTGCCCGGTTGTGAAGCCACAGCCGGGCGCCCACAATGACAATGCTGGTGCCATAGAGAGGAGGGGAAGACGAGCAGGGCTTCGTTATACCCACATCGCTGGACCCTGAGACAGGTAGGTGTCCAATTATTAAAAGTCAGCAGCTGTATCAGTATTTGTAGTTGCTGACTTTTAATTTCTTTTTTTGTCGGAACTCCACTTTAAGCAGCTTTTCTTAATGTATTCATTGAAATTAAAAAAAAAAAGATATCAGATTATCTTTAAGAAAAAAATAACATGAAAAGATAAAAAAAAGATAAAATTGCAGACAGTTTGTCTCTGTAAAGCTAGCAAAAACAAACACTAAAAAAACCCACTAGCAAAAAATTGAAGCACGATGATGATTAGAGGCAGGGTTATATAGGGACTGACTCCTGTAAACTAGGGATACACCGATATATCAGCCGCCGAAAATGATCAGCTGAAAATAGGGTTATTGGCATTTTGCCGATCGAAAAAAAAGGTGCCGATAATAGCATGCTGCGTCCCATTGACTTCAATGCAAAATTGTGTCCCATTGACTTCAATGCAGAAATCCCACCTATTGACTTCAATGCAAAATCTTGTCCTATGAAAAAACATTAGCCACATTAATTAAATTTTTTTTTTAAATTTAAAATTGTCTGTTTCGGTTTTCGGCTAAGTGCATCCTGAATTTTTGGTTTTGTCAACGGAATTTTCATTTCGGTGCACCACTAAACTAAACACTTTTGTTTGCAAGTGTCCAAAGCTGAAGGTGGCAGAATAACCTAAATGTCTGATGCCACGTACACACTGGCGGACTTCGACGGACTAGGTCTGGCGGACTTTTCAACGGACTTTCCGAATGAACGGACTTGCCTACACACGATCAACCAAAGTCCGACAGATTCGTACGTGATGATGTACGACCGGACTAAAACAAGGAAGTTGATAGCCAGTAGCCAATAGCTGCCTAGCGTCGGTTTTTGGCCGTCGGAGTAGCATACAGACGAGCAGACTTTTCGACCGGACTTAAGTCTGTCGGAAAGATTTAAAACATGTTTCATTTCTAGGTCCGTCGAACTTTTGGGAAAAAAAAAGTCCGCAGGAGCCCACACACGATCGAATTATCCGACGGACTCCGGTCCTCCAGACCAAGTCTGCCATAAGTCTGCTCGTGTGTATGCGGCATTAGAAATACTATATACCTGTGTTCCTCAACATAAAATATTTTTTATTTTTTTTGTTTTTTATATTTGTTCATTGGTTTAGAAAACACTAAGAGCACAGACAAAATTAGGCATGATTATGTATGCTATGCTATATAATGCTAGCTATTCAAATAGCAATTTTCTGGCAAGGTCAACCAATTTGAACAAACCTTATAGATTAGATTAAAGGGGTTGTAAACCCTCAAGGTTTTTCACCTTAATGCATTCTATGCATTAAGGGAAAAACCTCCTGTGATGCAGCAGCCCCCAGAGCCCCCCCTTTACTTACCTGAACCCGGTCTTTCCAGCAACAGGGGCGAGCACACCAGCTCCAGCCAGTGTCTCGGGTCCCGATTGGATAGATTGATAGCAGCGCAGCCATTGGCTCCCACTGCTGTTAATCAAATCCAATGACATGGGAGCCGGGGGCGGGGCTGAGTCCTACTGTCTGTGTTAATGAGGGAGAGCGGCTCTCCAAAGGGGCACTCGAGAAGAGGAGGAGCCAGGAGCGCTGCTGAGGGACCCCAGAAGAGGAGGATCGGGGCCACTCTGTGCAAAACCAACTGCACAGAGGTGGCAAGTATGACATGTTTGTTATTTAAAAAACAAAAAATGTGGTGTGGCATGGAGGTGATCAGCCTGTTACACTGCTGAGGTGTTATGGAAGCCCAGGATGCTTTGATAGCAGCCTTCAGCTCGCCTGCATTGTTGGGTCTGGTGTCTCATCTTCCTCTTGACAATACCCCACAGATTCTCTATGGGGTTTAGGTCAGGTGAGTTTGCTGGCCAATCAAGCACATACCATGATCATTGGTACTTTTGGCAGTTTTTTTTTTTTTTCAGGTGCCAAGTCCTGCTGGAAAATGAAATCAGTATCTCCATAAAGCTGGTCAGCAGAGGGAAGCATGAAGTGCTCTAGAATTGCCTAGTAGAGGGCTGCGCTGACTTTGGACTTGATAAAACACAGTGGACCAACAGCAGCAGATGACATGGCTTCAAAAATCATCACTGACCGCGGAAAATTTTTGCATTTCATTTGGAAATCAAGGTCTGGAGGAAAAGTGGAGAGGCACAGAATCCAAATTACATGAGGTCCAGTGTGAAGTTTCCACAACCAGTGATGATTTGGGAAGCCATGTCATCTGGTGGTGTTGGTCCACTGTGTTTTATCAAGTCCAAAGTCAGCGCAGCCCTCTATCAGGAAATTCTAGAGCACTTCATGCCTCCCCCTCTGCTGCTAGGCTTTATGGAGATGCTGATTTCATTTTCCAGCAGGACTTGGCACCTGCCCAAACTGCTAAAAGTGAAGTTTTGATTGAGCTCAGTGCCTCTGACAAGAAGTGAGAAGCACTTTGAGCTCATCCTATCAGTCTGTTGCAAACAGAGTGGTCAGCTTGCATTTAAAGTGGCCACTCTGTATTTAACTTCTGTCAGGCTGCGCAAGGAGCCCCGTATCTCTGAAACCATAGGTCTAGTGGTGGGGTAGGACTAGGCTACATACGGTATATATATTTACTGACCCAGGAATTTGGTGCAAAGAGGAAGCTTATGATACGGATATTTATACACATGCGGTTACCTCATTACCGCAAGGTAAGAGGCCATTCTTACTAGTGTGTGTGGTGTACACGAAGAGGAGTGATTTGCTCCCCGCCACCTGCTGCACTCTTGACGTCGTTTTCTGGACAAGAGGACAGCATTGTTGCTTTGCACTAATTTTTGCACCTTTGCACTTTATTGCTTGTTTTGCACTGTTCATTTGCATTTTTTGCAATTTTTGTACATTTTTTGGAATTTGCACTAAGAGACTTTACTGTTTGTTTCGCACAGTTTATTTGTCATTTTTGCACATTTTATTGAATCAGCACAGAGTATTATTCTCAGAAGAATTATTTTATTGTTCAACACTCGTTTATTAATTTACACTTTCTAATCAGTCACTTTACAGTATATCGCAAAGAAGTTTTGTTCATTTATCTATTTATTTGCATTTATTTACTTATCCATTTGCATCTATACTACGACCTTTAGCAACCCATTTGCTCTCTGTCAGAATACCGTATATATTTGGGTTTCTTTGCTTTAACAGCTCAGCACCAAACCCCCATTTTTTAACAGGACTAGGCTACATACCCCCCAAATTTGGGGTCTCTGTAAGTACGACCCTTGAAGCTCGATTTTTTTTTTTTTTTTAATGTTCATTGCAGGTGAGGCCCTGCCAGATTCACACCATAGCACGTCCCTGATTCACACCTGCCTCCCCTGACTGCACGTCCCTGATTCACACCATAGCTTGCACCATAATGAGTGCATAATGCATGAGCACTGATGTATGTTTTAGCATGTGCTGAAAGGTGTTGTTAACTTGCATTGCAGTGGACATTGCAAGGCTATATGCTGCATCAGAAATGCACTGCACAAATATGCAATATATCTCATTGTTTTTAGTGCAAACCATCACAGGGCACTGTTTGGAACTGAAAGTATAGGACATAAAGCATATTGCCATTTTTTTTTAGTTGGGCAACGCAGCCCAACACTGCTAATGTGAGGCCCTAAAGAGATAGAATAAGGTTTTTTTTATGTGTTACATGCATGTACTGCTAGAATTTGCATTATACACTGAAAAACTAGGGAAATTGCAAGTTTTTTGTTTGTTTTTACAATGTATATGCTCACATTTTTGTTTTAAAGAATATTTATTTACCTGCTGTAGCTGCAGTAATTCCAGACTATCCGTGTGAGCATCGATTGAAGGGTTAATGGCACAGACCATGAAAGCCACTTCCATGTGACGGTCACAACGTAGAAATTTCCCATTTAAATACAGCCAACTCTACAAGAGAAATTGCCAAAAATGTGAGATTATTATCTTCCCTGTAAAAATGCAACAAAAACATCTAAATTAAAAGTGGTTGTAACAAAGCACATCCTTCTATAGCATTTACTTGTCTCAGTCCAAAGCACAGTGTCACTTCTCTCTGCTGTCTATTTCCCTTGCTATCGGAATGAGTAATTTCTAACAGGTTTTCTGGACTTCAAAAGATAAAAAGGTGATAGGTGAGGGAGTTCCAGTACACAGCCTGTGATTGATAGCCTCAACTTTACATTGTTCCTGTGTGCTGTGTAGAGGGGGTGTCCCCCTCCGTGCAGAGGCCATCACAGCACTCCTCACTGAGCTGTGCAGTGTGTGTCCCAACAGGGAACCTGAAAATGCAGCCGGTGATTCAGCCAGCTGACCATAGAGCTGATCAGAGACCAGAATGGCTCCAAACATCTCTATGGCCTAAGAAACCGGAAGCTACGAGCATTTCATGACTTAGATTTCGCCGAATGTAAACAGCGCCATTGGGAAATTGGGAAAGCATTTTATCACACCGATCTTGGTGTGGTCAGATGCTTTGAGGGCAGAGGAGAGATCTAGGGTCTAATAGAGCCCAATTTTTAAAAAAAAGAGTACCTGTCACTACCTATTGCTATCATAGGGGATATTTACATTCCCTGAGATAACAATAAAATTAATAAAAAAAAAATAAAAATGAAAGGAATAGTTTAAAAATAAGATAAAAAAGCAAAAAAATAATAAAGAAAAAAAAAAAAAAAAAAGCACCCCTGTCCCCCCCTGCTCTCGCGCAAAGGCGAACGCAAGCGTCGGTCTGGCATCAAATGTAAACAGCAATTGCACCATGCATGTGAGGTATCACCGCGAAGGACATAACGAGGGCAGTAATTTTAGCAGTAGACCTCCTCTGTAAATCTAAAGTGGTAACCTGTAAAGGCTTTTAAAGGCTTTTAAAAATGTATTTATTTTTTCGCCGCTGCACGTTTGTGCGCAATTTTAAAGCATGTCATGTTTGGTATCCATGTACTCGGCCTAAGATCATCTTTTTTATTTCATCAAACATTTGGGCAATACAGTGTGTTTTAGTGCATTAAAATTGAAAAAAGTGTGTTTTTTCCCCAAAAAATGCGTTTGAAAAATCGCTGCGCAAATACTGTGTGAAAAAAAAAATATGAAACACCCACCATTTTAATCTGTAGGGCATTTGCTTTAAAAAAATATATAATGTTTGGGGGTTCAAAGTAATTTTCTTGCAAAAAAAAAATAATTTTTTCATGTAATCAAAAAGTGTCAGAAAGGGCTTTGTCTTCAAGTGGTTAGAAGAGTGGGTGATGTGTGACATAAGCTTCTAAATGTTGTGCATAAAATGCCAGGACAGTTCAAACCCCCCCCAAATTACCCCATTTTGGAAAGTAGACACCCCAAGCTATTTGCTGAGAGGCATGTCGAGTCCATGGAATATTTTATATTGTGACACAAGTTGCGGGAAAGAGACAAATTTTTTTTTTTTTGCACAACGTTGTCACTAAATAATATATTGCTCAAACATGCCGTGGGAATATGTGAAATTACACCCCAAAATACATTCTGTTGCTTCTCCTGAGTACGGAGATACCACATGTGTGGGACTTTTTGGGAGCCTAGCCGCGCACGGGACCCCGAAAACCAAGCACCGCCTTCAGGCTTTCTAAGGGCGTAAATTTTTGATTTCACTCTTCACTGCCTAGCACAGTTTTGGAGGCCATGGAATGCCCAGATGGCACAACCCCCCCCCCAAATGACCCCATTTTGGAAAATAGACACCCCAAGCTATTTGCTGAGAGGTATAGTGAGTATTTTGCAGACCTCACTTTTTGTCACAAACTTTTGAAAATTGAAAAAAGAAAAAAAAAAATACATTTTTCTTGTCTTTCTTCATTTTCAAAAACAAATGAGAGCTGCAAAATACTCCCCATGCCTCTCAGCAAATAGCTTGGGGTGTCTACTTTCCAAAATGGGGTCATTTGGGGGGGTTTTGTGCCATCTTGGCATTTTATGGCCTTCAAAACTGTGATAGGTAGTGAGGAGTGAAATCACAACATTACGCCCTTAGAAATCCTGAAGGCGGTGCTTGGTTTTCGGGGCCCCGTATGCGGCTAGGCTCCCAAAAAGTCCCACACATGTGGTATCCCCATACTCAGGAGAAGCAGCTAAATGTATTTTGGGGTGCAATTCCACATATGCCCATGGCCTGTGTGAGCAATATATCATTTAGTGACAACTTTTTGTAATTTTTTTTTTTTTGTCATTATTCAATCACTTGGGACAAAAAAAATAAATATTCAATGAGCTCAACATGCCTCTCAGCAATTTCCTTGGGGTGTCTACTTTCCAAAATGGGGTCATATGGGGGGGGTTTGTACTGCCCTGCCATTTTAGCACCTCAAGAAATGACATAGGCAGTCATAAACTAAAAGCTGTGTAAATTCCAGAAAATGTACCCTAGTTTAAATTTTGGCCTAAATGTATGACTAAAATTGAGTTTATTGGATTTTTTTTATAACAAAAAGTAGAAAATATAATTTTTTTTCAAAATTTTCGGTCTTTTTCCCTTTATAGCGCAAAAAATAAAAACCGCAGAGGTGATCAAATACCATCAAAAGAAAGCTCTGTTTGTGGGAAGAAAAGGACGCAAATTTCGTTTGGGTACAGCATTGCATGACCGCGCAATTAGCAGTTAAAGCGACGCAGTGCCAAATTGGAAAAAGACCTCTGGTCCTTAGGCAGCATAATGGTCCGGGGCTCAAGTGGTTAAGACTCCAGATACACCCAGCTACTTTTGTCTCACCACTGGGAATACTATGCCCTTCCACAGCTACTTAAATAGTTACCTTAAAAACAGACAACTGTAAGGCGCATACGCAGCTTGCAAATATGGAAGACGTCTGAGATCTGAGCTGCGGCCTCCGTCCGCATATCCGGACCTCCCGCTCCGTAACGCCAGCTTTTCAAGCTTCGGGAGACATGCCAACCTTCCAGGGAACCCCACATCTACCCTCCAATCGGTGCATGGGTAAGATTGGAGACCAGCGAACTATATACTCAAAAACAAGCTTCGCAGGCCGTGCTCCGGCAAGCCCACTCAATGGAGAAATACCTCCGGTGGCCTCATTCCCCGGCCTCAAGTACTCCGGAGGCGGCCGTGAATCAGACGGACAATTTCCCGTTGGTCGACCCCTCTCTGTTTGCTGAAGAGGATCCCCTTTTTTTTTTGGTTTTATTTTTGTTTCCCTTTTCCTTGTTTCGGTTGGTTTTTCTTTACACATTTCTTTACACATTTCTTTTTTTGATCCATATTCAAAATACAGTTATATTTCTAAAACTCCACAATACTGCCATATGGTTATTAATGATGTTACTTTTTATACATCATGGTACACATATCTTTACCACTTTCTAAATGTAATGTATGCTTTACTCACTTACCTGAGCTATGGCTGTAAGTATATTTTCATGCAATGTTAAAGGTTTGGGTTCCGTCCGCAAACGTTGGCTGGCGTTGAAAGAGTTTAGGGCATCTAAAGCAGAAGTGATCATGGTTCAGGAGACACATTTCAGGGCAGAGGGCTCTTTTAAATTTGCCTCCAAACATTTCCCCACCGCTTATATAGCATTCGATCCCTCTGGCAGGGCTGGAGTGGCCATATTACTGAAACGTAATTCTACCATACGTGTCGAATCGACATATTTAGACCCCCGGGCCGCTTTGTTCTCCTGAACTGTGATCACGAAAATATCTCATTTACCCTTGCCAACGTGTATGCACCCAATACAGGACAGATTGGATTTCTTGAGGTATTTTTTGAAAAACTACAATCCTTCTCTCAACCTTTCATGGTCATTGGGGGCGATTTCAATTTATGCATGTCACCGACTAAAGACAGATTTGCTCTTTTTGCACATACCCCACCTCCCCAGGTCCAAAAATTGGCTTCATCTTTTAGAAAACTTATCAGAGCTCATAACCTTTTTGATACTTGGAGGGTGAAACATCCTACAGCTAAACAATTTACATTTTATTCGCCCCCCCCCCCCCCCCACAAGTTATATACGAGACCATTTTTTTTGTCTCTGCGCCCTTACTGTCATATGTAGTTAACTCAGAAATTAATACAATTACATGGCCGGACCACGCCCCCATAGTACTAGACCTTCTCATAACTAAGCCTACATCTAGGACGTGTCATTGGCGTCTTAATGAGACCCTTCTTAAAATACCTGACATTTATATCCATCTTCAGAAAAAACTGACCGAATTCTTTGAACTCAACGAGGGTTCGGTTCCTGGGGCATCCACTCTGTGGGAGGCTCATAAGGCTTTCTTCAGGGGTGAGTGCATCTCCTCAAGTTCTCCTCTTAAGCGAGACCAAGCTCTCCAAAGATCATCACTTTTACATGCTTTATCTAAGGCAGAGGAGTCTCTTTTCAGCCTTCCCACAGTGGGGCGCCTTAGATCTGTGGTATCATTGCATAACCGCATCAAATCTCTAGACCTAAATACATTTGCTAAGTCCTTGCTTTGGTCCAAGCAAAAATTTTATGAATTTGCTAATAAGCCCCACAGAATGTTGGTCAATAAATTAAAGCCAAGACCCGCCGCCTCAATCCCTGATTTTATATTACAACCCAACGGTAAAATCACCTATTGCCCCCAACACATGTCCAAGGTCTTCGGTGACTATTACCAAAAACTCTATAACTGCTTGGCTACAGACCAAGATTCCGAATTCACTCAAGAAAAATTTGATACCTTCATTGTGTCTCTAAATCTCCCTACACTCTCCCCTGAGGATCGCTTGGGACTCAATGCACCCATATCTGCTGCAGAGGTTACTGCGGTTATAAACCAACTTCCGACCCACAGATCTCCTGGGCCCGGACTTCCTTATTCATACTTTAACAGCTTCCTATCGGTTCTAATGCCCCATGTGATAAACCTGTTTACCTCCCTGATGTCAGGGGTTGTCCCACACTCTCAATTCCTCCACGCCTTTATTACAGTTATCCCGAAACCGGACAAAGACTTATTACCAGACAACTATCGCCCCATTGCTCTCTTGAACTCTGATTATAACATTTTCACCAAAATCTTAGCTAACAGACTATCCCTACTTCCCCCCTCACTCATACATAAGAACCAGGTTGGTTTTGTTCCCACTAGACACGCAGGAGACAACACTAGAAGAACTATCGATCTTATTAACCTATTGACTAAAACTAAGAGACCTGCGATAGTCCTTAGTTTAGATGCCCAGAAGGCGTTTAGTTGCCTAAACTGGTCATTTATGTTCGCTATTTTAGCTAGATATGGATTTTCAGGTCCCTTTATACACACTCTGAAAGTGCTTTACTCCACGCCCACTTCCCAGGTACAATTGTCTACCCATGTCTCTCTGCCATTCTCCTCTCTGCCATTCTCCTTCTCCTTAACGGTACCCGACAGGGGTGCCCCTTGTCCCCTTTGCTTTTCATTCTCAGTCTGGAACCTTTGGCCGAAGCTATTCGCCTCCATCCAGACATAGGGGGAGTGGCACTGAGACATCGGGAATACAAGCTGTCCTTATTCGCTGATGATATCCTATTAACATTGACACATCCCCATATATCACTTCCTTCTCTCCATGCAACCCTAAATAAATTTGGTAATAATTCAGCTTTTAAAATAAATCCGACCAAAACTGAAGCCCTCCCTATAAACCTCTCAACAGCTATGCTCCTGACTTTACAGGAAAATTTCAAGTATCGATGGTGCCCTCACTCATTAAAGTACCTCGGTGTTCACCTGACCTCCTCATATGCTACTCTTTTTCAGGCCAATTTTCCCCCTATGTTTATAGAGATTAACAAATTATTGAAGACTTGGACAAAACTTCCCTTATCCCTTCTTGGAAGGATAAATGTCCTCAAAATGTCAATGCTCCTTAAGCTCCTCTATCTCTTTGAGACCCTTACAGTTAAGATTCCAATGTCCCAATTAAAGCTAATCCAACAAAATTTCCTAAACTTTATATGGAATCATAAATCCCATAGGATAGCTAGCACAGTACTTTTTGCAACCCGAGCTGGTGGAGGTTTGGGGGAACCTGACATAATTAAGTATTACTAAGCTTCACATCTAAGAGCCATAACCTCTTGGACGTCTAGATACGCCCCTAATAGATGGTCTGAAATAGAAATGGGCATTACAGTACCCACACACCCATGTTGCATGCTATGGCCAGCCTCGGACAAATTCATCTCTCAATTACGTAAAATTAGTTTGAATCCGATGTTGTTTACACTTTCAATATGGAAAAGCTGCTCTAATATACGCTTTCGTCTCCATGCTCTCCTTTAACAAATATTTTTAATCCAGAGATCCCTGATAGCCTTTCTTACGACGCCATGTTGCCATGGACAAAAGCCGGTATTTTTCAACTACGTCACCTGGTCAACCCAGTGACACGTAAACTCCTCACTTTTCCTGACCTACAATCTAAATATAAAATCCCGAAAAACCTTTTTTACTCTTTCCTACAAATTAAACATTTTTTTTTTCCACCAAAATCCCACAACTGACCCTATCCATACCTACGGAATTTGAAACGGTGTGCTTCAGAGGTCCTTACGAATCTCACCTAATATCTACTATTTATAAAATTCTACATGCTGCCTCCCCCACCACAGAGCAGAATCACACATATATGCGGAAATGGTCCCACATTTTAAACAGACCTATCTTATTAAGTGAATGGAAGAATATCTGGGAAAGTGCATCTAAGATATCTAGATGTGTGACTCAGAAGGAAACAACCTATAAAATACTGATGTTCTGGTACAGGACCTGGGCAGTGCTGGAGATGTGGTTCATGTTTAGGCACCCATTTCCACATATTTTGGGAATGTCCTTTGATCGTGCCATACTGGTCACAGATTCATGCCCTTCTGGAGAAGGTCCTAGATATCCCTGTACCCCACCAACCTATACATCTCTTACTAGGCTTGCCCCTCCCAAAAATGCCAAAAACCCTCAGGAAACTGATGGCTTTCATTTTATTAGCAGCTAAATGGGTTATACCCCAATGTTGGTTAGCTAGTATCCCCCCTACTTTTGAACAATTTTTGTCAGCCATCGCAGATATTCGCAGGATGGAACGTATCACAGCCATAATTGATGAATCCCTCCCTAGATTTGATGCTATATGGGGGAAGTGGGACTCTTCTGAATATAACATAGAGAATCCCCAGGTAGTCCTGAGTTAAGGGGGTGAAATGACAGATTACTTTATTGTACGAGTAAAATAATGCCAATGACCACAACATTGCAATTGTTTCAGTAATTAATCCTCTTATTCTTTACCATGATGTGTATGTAATGTCTGATAATCATTTGACACTTTATGTTACTTTCCTCGATGCATAATATGCTACAAAATTTTCGTTCATTAAGATTATACTGCTTTTGATGACTTTTCTATGTGAATGTATACTCTGTTTATTTATTAAGTATTTTCAAGTATAAACAATTTAAAAAAAAATAAATAAATAAATAGTTATGTGCCATTAAAAACGTAATAATTTCAGAAATTCTTATGGATTCTGATGGCAAGCTTTTGTAGATTTTGATTCATCATCATGGGTTTAGTTCCAATATCCTTAAAGCGGAGTTTCACCCAGAAATGCAACTTCCGCTGATCCGGTTCCTCTACCCCCCCCCGGTGTCACATTTGGCACCTTTCAGGCGGAGGCGGGAGCAGATACTGTCTAATCCAGGTTCGGTATAATCCAGGTATTTGCTCCCACTTCCGGCGAAAGAGCGCCGCAGGATTCACAGCTTACTACCCCATGTCCAGCCCCTCCTCTGTCCCCCCCCCCGCTAGCTTCTGGGAGACACACAGGTCCCAGAAGACAGCAGGGACCATTCAGAAAACGCAGTGAGACTCAGTAGGGAACCAGGCTGTGAAGCCGCAAGTGGGTAAAAAACCTTGTGAGCTGACAAACTACTCCCCTAAAGTGAAAATAAAAAATAAAAATAAAAAACAGCTGCCAACACTTCCCACACTTCCCCAGATGTGACAATGCAAATTGATCCATCAAAAAATGTGGCGCTTAAATAGCTATTCAACTAATATACATGTGTAGCGCAAATGCCATAAATAAGCAGAAAATATATCCTGTAATACAAAGGTAATTCATAAATTACCAAAAACAATAAAAACATAATATAATAAAGTGCTTGTGCTCCGTGTATTGCACAAAGATCCTTAATCATGTAGTATCCTGTGATACAAGGGTAAAGTGTCCAAAAAATATATATAAATACAGTGCACATGCTCTGTGTATTGCACAAAAATCCTTAATGATAATATTTCAAAAATCCATTATGACAAACATAAAACGTGATGGTGGTGATGATATCTTCACGCACCTGTGCACCCACCCTCCACCAGATGTACCCTCACCTTAAGCGCTTTATATAAAAGCCTGTGATAAATATTATCATCAACTTTTGGCTTAAATGCTGATACAAGGATCACTCCTTCCTCCTGATTAAAGTGCAGATTAAAAGCCACTGCTTCCTCCTGGCTATCAGCAGTCTCCTCATATATAACACATGTGGAAAACAATAGAAGCTTGCAATAGTGTGATAACGTTTAAAACAGGTTTATTGCAACTTAAAATCCACATAGATTTACACTCACATTTTGCATAATAAAAACACGCCTTGGTATGCTTATAGACAAAGGGGTGATAACGTCACCTGGAGACCGAATTTGCAGCCCCGCATCACGGCGCTCACCCCGTCCTAAGCCTGTGCTGCAAGAGTCCTTGCTTACTTCCTTCAGCCGATCAAGCTCCTCCTTAGGATTGCAGATTCGGTCTCCAGGTGATGTTATCACCCCTTTGTCTATAAGCATACCAAGGCTCTGTGATTGTGCACGTTTAGGAGATATTTTCAGTACATATAGGTAAGCCTATAATAAGGCTTTCCGATATGTAAAAATGTCTCAGGGGGGTTTACAACCACTTTAAGATATAGCAATCCAGCCTCCACACATGGAAATAGGAGTGTACACACCTCGAGTCAGCTGTGTGCCTCACTCAGGCAATGTTGTGAAGCCCATGGACCAAAGAGCAAGGCTCATTGTGCAGTATATTTATGATATTTATTAAGTAATAAAAAATATTGCACTTACAAGAAAATAGATAAAACCAAGCGGTAAAGCATAAGAGCCGACCGTGGATTCAACCAACAGATCAGCAACATAGTGACGTCACAGCTCCTGTATTAGGGTAAGGGCTAGGATAGGGTAACACAGGAGCTGTGACATTATTATGTTGCTGATCTGTTAGTTGAATCCACAGTTATTTTTGATGGATATATTTGATTCAATTGTAGCAACCTGGTTTTACTTAATTACCTTCACTTTAAAGGGGTTGTAATAAACCATCGTGTTTTTCACCTTAATGCATCCTATGCATTAAGGTGAAAAAACTTCTGACACTGACCAGCCCCCCAGTTTTACTCACCTGAGCCCGTTCGTTCCCACGGTGGAGACACACTCTACCTCTCTGCCCATTGTCTCAGCTCTTGATTCGATAGATTGATAGCAGCGAAGCCATTGGCTCCCACTGTTAATCAAATACAATGACGAGGACGATAGGGGGCAGGGCCGAATGGTAACCCCCAGGAAGAGCCCTTCGCTTAGGGGGTTTACCGATGCGGGGAGGAGCTGATAGCGCCGCCAGGGGGCCCCAGAAGAGGTGGATCAGGGCCACTCTGTGCAAAAAGAAATGCACAAAGGAGGCAAGTATGACATGTTTGTTATTAAAAAAAAAAAAAAAAACACGAGGGTTTACAACCCCTTTAAGGTTGTACTAGAGATGGCAGACAGCGCAGTCTTTTAAACTTTATTTAACAAATCGCTACTCCAATGTGAATTGTGGTGGATTTTTAACCTAAATGCCACATCTCCTCCAGGACTTATCCCGCATACACACGACTGGACTTTCCGTCAGAATAGACTCCGACGGTCGTTCTGACGGAGTTCCACTGAAACGGACTTGCCTACACACAATCACAGCAAAGTCCGATCGTTTAGAACGCGATGACGTACAACAGGACTAGAAAAAGGAAGTTCAATAGCCAGTAGCCAATAGCTGCCCTTGCGTCGTTTTTGGTCCATCGGAATAGCATACAGACGAGCGGTTTTCCCGATAGGAACTGATTCTATCGGAAAGATTTGAAACATGATCTATTTCTAGGTCCATCAGAATTTTAGAAAGAAAATGTCCGTCTGACCTTTTCTGCCGGAAAGTCCGGTCGTGTGTATGCGGCATTAAACGTATCTGGTGGTATGGAAAAATAATCTTCCATATGCAATACCTACTCTTTAGCTGCTAGACGATCTGTATTTCTTCAGCTCTCCAGTGTGACAGGAGTCAGTAATATTTACTCACCACTTTCTGTCCAGTTCTTTACTAAAAAGCGCTAGAATATATATATATATATATATATACACACACATATACACACACACACACACAGAGTGTATACAATATATATATATATATATATATATATATATATATATATATATATATATATATATGTTTTAAGAAGGTAAATGTGCTGTAATGTCCCTATATAGTAAACCACATTTGTACCCTTTGTGTACATAGACTGCTCAAAAAAAAATAAAGGAACCCGTTGAAAACACATCAGATCTCAATGGGGAAAAAATAGCATGCTGGACATCTACACAGATGTGGACTGGGTAATGTTTTAGGAATGAAAGGATGCCACATCATTTGATGGAAATGAAAATTATCAACCTACAGAGGGCTGAATTCAAAGACACCCCAAAAATGAAAGTGAAAAATTGATGCAGCAGGCATGTCCATTTTGCCGAAATTTCATTGCAGCAACTCAGAATGGTACTCGGTAGTTTGTATGGCCCCCACTAATGGAAGCTATATGATCAAAAAATGTATGGCCCCCACGTCATGGCATGCTCCTAATGAGACGGTGTCCTGGGGTATATACCTCCCAGATCTGGACCAAGGCATCACTGAGCTCCTGAACAGACTGAGGTGCAACCTGGCAGCATTGGGTGGACCAAAACATAATGTCCCAGGGGCCATTCAATGGTATCAATTCATTCATCCTCCTGGAACTGGCTGCATATTGTTGTGTACCAGGAGGAACCCAGAACCCACTGCACCAGCGTAGGGTCTGACAATGAGTCCAAGGATTTCATCTCGATACCTAATGGCAGTCAGGGTGCCATTGTCTAGCCTGTAGAAGTATGTGCGTCCCTCCATGAATATGCCTCCCCAGACCAGACCATCACTGACCCACCACCAAACCTGTCATGCTAAACAATGTTACAGGCAGCATAAGGTTCTCCACGGCTTTTGTAGACCCTTTGACGGCTGTCACGTGCTGAGTGTGAAGCTGCTCTCATCTCTGAAAAGCACAGGGCGCCTGTGGCGGACCTGCCAATTCTGGTGTTCAATAGCAAATGCCAATCAAGCTCCACGGTGCCAGGCAGTGAGCACAGGGCCCAGTAGAGGACGTTGGGCCCTCAGGCCACCCGCATGAAGTCTGTTTCCGATTGTTTGGTCAAAGACATTCACACCAGTGGTCTGCTGGAGATCATTTTGTAGGGCTTTGGCAGTGTTTATCCTGTTCCTCCTTGCACAAAGGAGCAGATATCAATCCTGCTGATGGGTTAAGGACCTTCTACAACCCTGTCCAGCTCTCTTGGAATCTCCTTCATGCTCTTGAGACTGTGCTGAGAGACACAGCAAACCTTCTGGCAATGGCAAGTATTGATGTGCCATCTTGGAGGAGTTGGGCTGCCTGTGCAACCTCTATAGGGTCCAGGTATTGCTTCATACTACCAGTAGTGACAATGACAGTGTCACTACTGACAGTGACAATGACCCTAGCCAAATGCAAAACTAGTGAAAAACTGTCAAAAAAGAGGAGTAGAGAAAAAAAAAAAATATTTCATTGCATTAACACTAAAGCAGCTGGAAATGATAAACAACCCCCTCTGCTACTTAACTGACCAGATCAATATCCCAGGAGTTTAATTGACTTGATGCTATACTCTGATAAAAAGTGTTCCTTTCATTTTTTTGAGCAGTGTTTTTGAGCAGTATATATGTTTTTCTGGTGTACAATGGAACTTAGCAACCAATACTTTTTGTGCAATATTAAGATTTACAATTGACTGCTTTCTCCTTTTCACCCAATGGGTGCCACTACCCAATTCTGTGAGGTTGTCTAGGGGACCACCTGGCGCACAGGCCACCAGGCTGAGCAGGGTCCCATCCAGGGTGACCTGTTTTCAACAGTCAGCGGAGCAACAGGTGCAGTATGACTGCCAGAAGTGGGCGGGGCCACACCGGAGCTCGGGGGAGGCCATACTGTCCATCTGAGTGGGCAAGAGCAAGCATCCCACGCTGGTTGCTTGGCGGGGATAGGACACCCTGGCTCACTATTTAAAGGGGAGTGCCATAGTTATGATCCCACATCACCATTACTCAGAGGGAGACTGACATTTTCTATGAATACTGAGTTTCAAAGGTGAGATCTCACATGTTCTTTCTATACTTTGATGCAATTATGCTGAATTAGGGGGGATACTTAAAAGTGGTGGTATATATGTTCAACTATTCCATATACACCCATTATTACATACATCTCCACTTTATTGGGAATGATGTGACAAGATATGTATTCTCATCCAGGGGATTTAGGTTTTAAACCTACATTTTCTAGTTATAAGTTCCTCCCCCTGGCTCCAATCTTTTTTGCTTTGCTTGTGCAATGGTCACAGTTCTTCTGTGATATTTGGGCCCTTCTCCCTTTGTTAGATGAGTGGTTGACCTCACTGGGTCCTTTCTTGGCTTTCCTCGTGGGTGAATCTGGCAGCTCTAGTGTGATGGATGAAATCAACGCTTCTATTTAACCATATCATGCCTGTGTTTAGCATTAACAATTAGTAATCTTCTGATTACTCAATTAGACTCTTAAAATGGTTATATGCAATGATAAGGTTTTTGATGTGTATGGTCTTATTTCAGATGTTGGATCATACCACTCATTATGCACCCCTGAAGAAGGAAAATAATATTCACAACTGCCAGGAAAAAATTGTTCAGAATGCAAAGAAAAACCCACAAATAACTTCAGGTGAAATACATGACTCTCTGAAAACATGTGGTGTGGCTGTTTCAAGATTCACAATAAGGAGGCACTTGAAGAAAGATGGGCTGCATGGTCAAGTCGCCAGAAGAAAGCCATTACATGCCACAAAGTATCCCGCTTATAATACGTCAAACAGCACAGAGACAAGCCTCGAACCTTCTGGCACAAAGTCATTTGGACATTCCAACATGACAATGATCCAAAACACTAGGCCAAGTCAACCTGTCATTGGCTACAGCAGAATAAAATAAAGGTTCTGGAGTGGCCATCTCAGTCTCCTGACCTCCATATCATTGAGCCATTTTTGGGGAGATCTCAAAACGTGCAGTTCATGCAAGACAGCCCAAGAATTTACATAAACTGGAGGTTTTTTGCCAAGAGGAATGGGCAGCTTTACCATCTGAGAAGATAAAGAGCCTCATCCATAAATACCACAAAAGACTTCAAGCTGTCATTGATGTTAAAAGGGGCAATACACGGCATTAAAGTAAACTTTTGATAAGGGTCATTTGTGTAGTTTGTTGCCATTATGATTTAAAAAGAGTAAACACAGTTGAGTGAAAATAAATGGCTTCAGCCAAACACTAACCACGAGTGAAAGAAAAGTTTGTGTCATCATTCATATTCTCTAAAAAATGTCCAAGAAATCATAAATTCTGCCAGGATATGTAAATTTATGAGCACAACTGTATAGTTTGGCCTTGCATTGCTGATATAATCCCAATTTCTATGGGGACATTTCTAGGTTTGTTATCAAACGTGACTATAAGATAAACTTCTTGACTGCACACACGATTGAGAACTATATTTCAGCATACTTTTATCATATTGGATATTTTCTTAATTATTTTATTTTAGGTTTTTGCAATTTTCAGTATACCGGAATTATTCACAATACTTTTGCTATATGTGTATACATGGAGGTAACAGCACATAATGTAATTGTCATTTTAGTCAAGGGGCTAGAGCAGCACCATTTGTTGTTTGTAGTTTACATTACTTCATTATTGGGAACACAATAGGTGTTACCAGCTGCCACATTATTATTTTGGTTGTTTTTTGTAAAACAGGAGTTAATTCTCACTTTATTATTTTTGTGTAGGAGGAGGAGGAGAAAAATCATTGTAACTGGAGAGAAGATTAAACCCTTCGCTCCTAAGGGTAAAACAAATCTAAATGCCTAAGCCCAATTTTGTGACTTTGACACGCGTTCATAAAACTGTACATACCGTGTTTCCCCGAAAGTAAGACATCCCCCGAAAATAAGGCCTACTTCCAGTTTTGCCTCTCGTTGTAATATAAGGCATCCCCCCGATAATAAGGCATGCCCCGAACATAAGGCATCCACCTGATAATAAGGCCTCCGAAGCTAGGTACCGGTACCGTAAGGCGTCTGACTCTGGACCGTAGCGGCAGGCGCCGCCGCGCAGCTCACTGATTGGCCGCATCTGTTCAGGGAGTGCAAGGTGTCTTTAAATCAGTGAGCTGCGGCGGTCTCTCTGGATGACGAGTGACGTCCCTGATGTTGTGCAGGGGAACGTCGTTGTCAGAGAGCCCGCCCCGCCACTGCCAGACACAGGAGTCGGGCACATTGTGTGGAATCTCGCCGCCACAGGGGTGACTGAGGTGTGGGGGGGAATGTCTAATGGGGGGGGGGGTGTCTGGTGAAGGTGGGAGAGACTAAAGAGACTAATAAACTGTCCACTGGCACAGGGGTGGGGGGAGGGGGACTTAAAATGACACATGGTGGAATTTGAAGGGGGGGGGAATCAAATCGGCACAGGAGGATCAGAAGGGGGGGAATCAAAATGGCACAGGAGGTACTAAAATGGTAATCCGCCCCTCTGATCCTCCTGTGCCATTTTTTATTGATTCCCCCCTCTGATCCCCCCTGTGTCATTTTAAGTGTTGCCCCCATTTCAATACCCCCCTCTGATCCAGTGTGTCACTTTAGGGGGTGGCTGCTTTTCTGCTGAAGGGTCTAAAGTACAAGAAATACTTGTAAACAGTGCTGGTATATTTTTACCACTAGACATGAGCGCAAAAAGAAAGAACTACTCCATGGAGTACAAGAAAGGAATCGTGGAAGACTCTTGGGGCCAAAATCTTACTGCAAAGAGAAAATGTTGAGTATCCGATTGGTCTGAAAATGGTGAGCAAAGTTCGGTAACCTCATTGAGCAAGTGGACAAGGGAAATGCTAAAAAGCGCAAGTGTGGATCAGGTCGGCAACCATTATTTTCCGAGCTGGAATACCTGATCTGTGAATAGTTTGTTGACAGGAGAGCAAAGGCTTTGGTTGTGAATAGGGCTCAGATTCAAGAATTTGCCCTTGCAATGGTACCACAGTTTGACATAGCCCCAGAAGACTTCAAAGCATCACAACACTGGCTGGATAATTTCCTTCAGCGAAGTGAACTGTCTTTAAGAAGATCCACAACACTGTTTAGGCTGGAAGATGCTCAAGTTATTAAGCGAGCACTTGCATTCAAGTCCTTTATTGATGATGCTGACTTCTCTAAATACAATCTTTCCAACGTGATTGCTATGGATGAAACTGCAGTGTTTATGGGCCAATCATCTCAAACAATTGAACAGAGGGGTGTCTCCTCAGTGTACATTCCCTCCACTACTTACGAAAGTGCACTTGTTACCTGTATTTTGGCAATTCGTCTGGATGGCATTAAAATCCCACCTTTAATCATTTCTAAGGGCAAGAAGGAAAAGATTGAACGTGTTTCGGGCATTTTTATTCTTGAAACTGAAAAAGCCTGGGCCACACAAGCAGTTATAAGGAAGTGGGTCGATTTAATGCTGCCGCTTGTTATGCGAGGGAGTCAAAGAGGTCTGCTAGTCTGGGATGCAGCCAGCACTCACCGCGCTAAAGACATGAAGAAATTTCTTCACGAAAGTAAAATAGATCAAATAATGATTCCCGCAGGAATGAGGGCCTATCTCCAGACTCTTGATATTGCAATAAACATGCCATTCAAGGACAATTTGCACATGGAAATTAATGACTACATTGAAAATAGAATGAAGAGAAATCAGCGTGGAAACTTTGTGAAACCTAAACTGCAAAAGGTTGTGACTTGGGTGAAGAATTCATGGGAGAAAATCACTGACAGTTGCATTGCAAATGCACTACAAGCAGGCTACCTTGACAAGAAGTACTCATTTAAGGACAGTGCTATTGCTAAACAAAAGAGATTTGGTCCACTGATTCTGAAAGAAGTGGAGTCACAAGAAATTCACCAGGAAATTCAGGGTTTGGATTGTTATGATGTTCCAGAAGATGATGACATGACTGTCATTGAATAAATCTTACTTTGTGTTCATACCAGTAAATTTCAGTATCAGTAAATGTACCATAGATTGTTGTACGTGGAAATAATGGTAGTAACAAGAAATTCTTGATACCGTAGGATTCACAGTTTGTCTGGTTATGCTGGTTTGTGATGACCACTACTACCGTACCGTATACAGTTAATACATTTCCTTTTTTTTGTTCAACAAAAAATGTGTACCGTATTCTTCTTCATTGAAAAATAAGACATCCCCTGAAAATAAGACCTAGCGCATCTTTGGGAGCAAAAATTAATATAAGACACTGTCTTATTTTCATGGAAACAGGGTATCATCACAACTAACTTTGTGCATTCAGGTGGATTATACCTTGTTTTTTTCAGGACAAATTAGTAAATAAAAAAATTAAAAAAAAAAAAAGTAACTGTATATTTCTTGGTACTACAATTACCAACCATCAAAGAGAAATAGTGGTTGACCCCGCGCTGCGGTATCTATCAAGCAAAAGCAAGTGGCCCTAGTAGTAAGGTCCAGTAAATGGATGCCACAGTTGTAAAAAAATGATAGGAGATATATAAAGAGATGTATAAAGGAGAAAGGAGAATTGCTGCCACTACATAATACTACCACCTTGGTGGAGTATACAAAATGAATGGTAAGGTGTAGAAATGGCACTATTCTCCTCTTATTAAAGTGCCTAATCATTTAGCTGTACCTTTGGCTTAACACTAATCCTATGCAGAGATATTAAGATGTCAAAATATAAGATAAAAATAAAGATGAAGTGAAGCTGTAAAACCCGGTGTTATACCCTCTGCCTTATAGGGTCAGGCCCTAGGCCAGAAAGATTTATGTAGTGGTGATACTCTCATTGGAAAAAGTGATAAACTTGAATTTCAAACCAGCTTTAAAATCAAAAGATTTGGTGTAAGGTGTGTTGCACCCCCTGCCTGTCACAAAGCTAGTAGATGTGTACAAATGGTGCAATTTAACGTTCCTAGTAATATAAAGTTGTGTGATAAACTAAAAAATAATACAAATGTACGCCAAAAATCACAAATAGAATAGGTGTGTTACACCCTCTGGTGGGTGTCAAAGTGATGAACTGCACCCATACAATAATCATGCAGCAAACAATTTAATGTTCCTAGTAATATAAAGTTGTGTGAAAAACTAAAAAATAATAAAAATGTACGCCAAAAATCACAAATAGAATAGGTGTGTTACACCCTCTGGTGGGTGTCAAAGTGATGAATTGCACCCATACAATAATCATGCAGCAAACATAATATATATATATTTATTTATTTTTTTAATTAATATATATCATACATTATACACACACACACTCTGTAAATTTATATGTTTTTACTCTGTTCTTTTGTATATTCCATAGCCCTGTGGATAATGGGTGCGGTTTGCACTTTTTTTTAATTGTACCCCAATTCTGGTCCAAGAGCGGGCAATAGGGAGCAGTGGTGGGTTGGCGTGGTTGGTTGTGACCCCTCTAGCCCTTGTCGTCACTTTTTCCATCTTTCTTATCCTTAGGTATAACTAAATTCAAACATTTTTTGGGGGGTTTTGGATAGAGTATAGAGAGATAAGAACGCCTGTTTTTTTGAAAAGTAATAGAGGGGACAATAGTTCTGGTGATCGGTTTGGCTATGGGACAGGAAGTGAATAAAAATCTGCGCATTGGGACACATGGTGAAAAAAAAAATTTAAAAATCTGACAGGGGTTATAACCCTTACTTGCTCTATCCAAAATGAAAAAAAAAAAAAAAGAAGTTTTGCCTATAGTTCTACTTTAACTGACATCACTTAACTTTGGGTGTGCCATTTTGGTACCCTCTGGTTAGTCGTACTTGAGGGCCCCCTTTTGTGTTTATTTTTACGCAATTATCAAATTCCATTGATACTAAATAAGGGCTATTTAGATTTATTCTTTAGCCACTGTTTATTGGAGTCCCTAGTATATTCGACAACTTACCTGGTTACATTATAGGGAAGTGTGCAGGAATTACTACTTTTGTCCTTAATATATGTCTTACATTCTCTTTCATAAACCTTTTCCTACCCCTCCCTTTTCTTTTTATTCTCTATTCACAATATATAACCCAATTTGTTTGTAAAATATAAAAAAGATGATGTTTCGAAGAGTAAATAGATACCTAACCTGTCACTTTAAAACTGCGTACGCTCATGGAATGGTGACAAACTACAATACTAAAAAATCTCCATAGGTGGCGCTTAATTTTTTTTTTTTACAGGTTACCAGTTAAGAGTTACGTAGGAAGTCTAGTGCTAGAATTATTGCTCACTATGATGTTCATGGTGATAACTCAAGGCAAGCAGATGGGGGAGCTTTAAAAAAAAAAAAAAAAAGTATTTTATTACATCTTTCTATTTTTACATTGTCCCTTTAAATTTTTTTTATTTTTTATCACTTATTTATTTTTTTGTTCCAAACAATTTTATTGGAAATAATACAGGTGTATCAACCAGGTTATACCAACATAGGTATGAGAAGGATATGCATATCCAAACTATGCAAACATAGTGACAATTTGCATATAGCGTGTGGTTAGAAGGATTGGTAATCGCTTGTTCCAGAAAGGGGGCATGCTCTGTATTAGGAGGAATAAGCAAAATGTAAAAAATATTAAAAAGGTGAGGGTCTTACACAATGGCTAATGGGTTCCCCCAGCTTCTGTATTAGTCGGGGAGATAAACTATAACCAGGATAAGGCCAAGTTGGTTTAAGCAGAACTAAAAGTGAAAAGGAAAGGTGTAAGATTAGGGAAGGTTGGAGAGAGAGGAGAGGGAGATAGAATGAGTTACATAGTTACATAGTAGATGGGGTTGAAAAAAATAGGATTTTTGTACTCACCGTAAAATCCTTTTCTCTGGAGTTCATTGACGGACACAGCTCCATTCTCTTGACCGTAGGGTTATATCTTCCTCCTTTCAGGAGAGATTGCATGTAAAGAAAACAGAACTATACAGTTCCGCCCAGGGGGCAGTCCCTTTGATATAACCCCTCAGTCTGCCTCCTGCAGCTCAGTACGTCAACAAGCAGTATAACATAATCAAAAGGAGGGGTGGGTGCTGTGTCCGTCAATGAACTCCAGAAAAAAGGATTTTACGGTGCGTACAAAAATCCTATTTTCTCTTTCATTCATTGACGGACACAGCTCCAGTCTCTTGACCGTAGGGACGTCCCCAACCGGTGTCATAACGAGGGGTGGGAACAGCAAAACAAAATTTCACCCACAACCAGAAGTGCTCCCCAAACGGAGGAGTTACCCTCCGAATCAACCGAAGTAGAATCTGCGGGCGACAAGTGCATCAAACTGCATGGACAACAACATGAACTTTGTCCAACAAAAGAAAAGAATGTAAATTGCAACATTACACGGCCGCCTGCAAAACTTTGCGGCCAAAGCAAGCATCCGAAGATGCGCTTACATCAACTTTGTAGAACTTGGTAAAGTTGTGAACGGACGACCAAGTCACAGCCTTACACACTTGGGAAACTGACGCTTGATGTTGGAAAGCCCAAGAAGTGCCAATTGCCCTAGTGGAATGGGCTGTGACAGGAAAGGGGGGCACCTGCCCCTTCAAGGTGTAACCCTGGACCACCAGAGATGGTAACACAATGTCTTCATTGAGGTGGAAGGCCGAAACCACCTTCGGCAAAAAAGAAGGTTGCGGACGCAACACCACCTTATCCCTGTGGCTAATCGGATAGGGCAAGACAAGGCCGCCAGCTCTGAAACCCTCCTGGCAAATGTAACAGCCACTAAAAAGACCACTTTATGAGACAGGGTCAACAAGGGAATTTCCCTGATGTTCTCAAAGGCGGTTTCTGAAGCGCCGACAGCACCAGGTTCAGATACCACAGAGGTAGAGGTGGACGCACCAGAGGAACTACATGCCGAACCCCTTGCACAAAAGTGCGTAACAATGAGTGAGACGCCAGGGGTCGTTGGAAAAAAAAACAGCCAAAGCTGAAATCTGTCCCTTAACGGTGCTCAAGGCCAACTTCTGGTCCACTCCTCGCTGTAAGAACAGCAGGACTCTAGCCACCGAATAAGTACGTGGGTGCCACCCCATCTCCTCACACATGGAGATATAAGCCTTCCTTGTACGATGATATATCTTCCGGGAAGAAGATTTCCTTGCCCTCAGCATTGTGGAAATGACCGAGTCCAACAGACCTCGGTTCCTTAGCACCTGGCTTTCAACAGCCACGCCATTAAAGCCAGCGACAGTAAAGCAGGATGAAGTATCGGACCTTGCGATAGGAGGTCCTCCCGCACCGGCAACCGCCAAGGAGCATCTGTCACCAGGCGTATCAGGTCGGCGTACCAAGGACGCCGAAGCCAATCCGGGGCAATCAGTATGACTGGGATCCCCTCGGCCTCCACTCTGCGGAGCAGACGTGGTAACAGTTTGAGCAGAGGAAAGGCGTAAATCAGCCGGCACTGCTCCCATGGAGCCTCCAGTGTGCCTGACGCGTCCGCCCAAGGATCTCTTGTCCTGGACACGAACCTCCGCATCTTTCGATTGAGCCGAGAGGCCAGAAGGTCCACATCTGATGTGCCCCACTGCAGGCAAAGAAGCCTGAACACCTCCGGAAGCAGAGCCCATTCTCCTGGGTCCAGCATCTGATGACTTAGATAGTCCGCCTGCCGGTTTTCTACTCCCGGGATGTATATGGCCGACAGGGCCGGTACATGTCGCTCTGCCCACCGAAGGATGTGAGCGACCTCCCGTGCTGCGGCCGAGCTTCTCGTTCCTCCTTGATGGCTGACATATGCCACCGCCGTGGCGTTGCCTGATTGGATCCTGATCGGACGTCCTTGTCGTCTCATCGACCATGTGGAGATGCATAGCCTGATCGCTCGAAGCTCGAGCACATTGATCGGTAACTGGGATTCCTCCCTCAACCAGTGTCGATTGTACTCCCAATACTCCACCCCAGCCGTTCAGGCTGGCGTCCGTTGTGATCACCGTCCAATGAAGAGGTAGGAACGATTTCCCAGACCGAAGGGCCAGAGATCTCAGCCACCAGAGAAGAGAGTCCCTCACTAACTGGCTCACGCGAATCTGTCGATCCAGGGATAACGGAGATTTGTCCCATTTCAACAATATCTCCCTCTGCAAGACTGGTGCGAAATTGGGCGTACTGTACCGCCTCGAAGGAAGCCACAATAAGGACCAGAACTCGCATGCAGAAACGCAGCGACGACCACCTGCGGCTCCTCAACCGCTTCACCACGGTCCTGAGAGTCTGCAGCTTGTCTGAAGGGAGAAACACTCTCGCTTCCACGGAGTCCAGCAGTAAGCCTAGGTACTGCAGACTTTGAGCTGGCATTAGCACCGACTTCTTGAGGTTCAACACCCACCCAAATTCTTGTAAAGTGTGCATGGTGATCGCCAGATCCTCCCTTAATTCTGAGGCGGAAGCTGCTCTCAGAAAGAGATCGTCTAGGTAACCTACAATCCCATGTTGTCGCAACAACGCCAAAATTGGAGCCAATACCTTGGTAAAGACTTGGGGTGCTGAAGCCAGACCAAAAGGGAGAGCCACAAACTGCTAGTGGTCTTCCCCTACGGCAAATCGCAGAAACTTCTGATGCCTGAGGAATATGGGTATGTGCAGGTACGCGTCCTGTATATCTAGAGATGCCAGAGAGTCCCCCTGATGGAGTGCAGCGACTATGGAGCGAACTGAACCCATTCTGAATCTCTGTAATTTCACAAGCAATTGAGGGCTTTTAGGTCCAGGATTGGACGTACCCCTTCCTTTTTGGGGACTACAAACAGATTGGAATAAAATCCCTGAAACCTTTCCGTTTCTGGAACAGGCACTATCACCCCGCGGCTGAGCAGGTCCCTTACTGCCCCAAACAGGACCTCCCGGCGAGCCGGGAGTAAGGGTATGCTGGAGGGAAAAAATCTGTTTGGTGGCAGCCGAGAGGCCCATCGAACTGCAAACTCCCGAAGGCGACCCCCCATCTGTGTGTTGGGCGGGGGCAAACCTTCATGTGGTAGCACTTTTGCTTGCGGGCTTGCAAGGCCAGGGACCCTTCTGTCCCTCAGTAGTCGCCCTGTCGGACTGGGAACGTTTACCTGAGGTCCCGGGCGGATGAAAAAGCCTCTTTTGAGCGGAAAAGGAGGGCCCTTGCCTGTGGCATGGCTCCTTACCCTTCCTGGACTGTGGGAGCAAAGTGCTCTTCCCACCCGTGACAGTCTTAATAATGTCATCTAGCGAGGCTCCAAAAAGACGTTCACCAAGGAAAGGCAAATCCCTCAGGGCTTTTTTAGATGCCTGGTCCACAGACCAGCATTTCAGCCATATCAGCACCACTGCTGATACTGATGCTCTGGAGAGCAAAGGAAGTGTATCCAGGGCCGCATCACAGACATACTTAAGGCCTTGCACCAATTGGTCTGCTAGTTCCACGCAGACAGGAGGAGACTGCTGCTTTTCCAATTCATGGTGCAATAGTTTCACCCATTCAGTAAGGGTCTGCGACACTAATGCAGTGGACAGTACCGGTCGTAGCGCTGACCCCGCTACCGTAAATATGGATCGGGCCACTGCCTCGGCCCTCCTGTCAGTAGGATCTTTAAATGCAGGAGTTCCTTCTACCGGGATCGTGGTTACTTTGTTTAACCTGGACACTGGGGGGTCCACAACCGGGAGAGCCGACCATTTCTTAAGAAGGCTCTCCTCAAAGGGGTAAAGCACGGCCATTCGTTTTGGGACTGAAAAGGTCCGTTGTGGGCTACCCCATTCCTTGTATATGAACTTATCAAAGTAAGTCAGATACGGAAACACCTTAGATGTACGGGCTGGCTTACGGGACCCAAAAGGGACCGCCACCTCGGCAGAGGATCCTGCCGCATTTTGTATTTTCAGGGTATCACGCACAGCGGTGATAAGTGCTCCAACTAGCGCTTTTTCCTGCACGGACCCGGACACGGAATCATCCTCACTGTCCGATCGGTCCTGGACAGCATCCTCTGACACATCAGAATAGGGGCCATCAGTCACTGCGGGGCCTGAGTCTGAATCAGAGCTCTCCCCGGAGGGGGAGGGGGGCAGGGGCCGTAGCTTACCCCCATTGCGCCCGCACGCCGTCTCCACCCTGGCAACGACCGATTCAAGGACCGCCGACAAAGCATCCAAAGGCAGCGCACTATTTGCAGGTGAGCCGGTTGCAATTGCAGGGAGATCTGGGGAAGAAATACCAGGTTCTGACGCCATGCTGACCCTTCCTGTCTGCCACCTTTGGGGACTTAGGACAAGGTGTATAGTCCCACCCTCCTAGCTGCTACAGACTGAGGGGTTCCTACCACAGGACTCGCCACCCTGGTCGAGAGCTGTGCCGTGCTGCTGGCTGTATCCTGTGAGAATGCACAGGTGTCCTGAAACGAAAACTGCCTGTTCTGAGCCTAGGGAACAGCACTGTGTGGATAAAAAGTGCGGCAGGCTACAAGAAAATGGCCGCTGGGCGTCCAGTACATAGGTCAAAAAACACAGGGAAAATGGCCGCCACCCACGTTTTTCACAGGGCTAATAGAAAATTGCTGACATCACAACTGTATGCAGGGATGTACCTAGATAATGGCGCCGAACAGCGCTATGGAGGCAGAAGACAGAAGCCCACAGACACCAAGAAACAGTATCAGGGACACAGACAGCCAGCACAGCCCCCCCATCAGGGATAAGAGCCCCCCGGAGGACCCATGCCCAGGTACACACACTGCTAGTCTGCAGCATCCCCCACAGGGGGGGGGGAAGCAGGGACAGGGAGAGAAGAAAGGGAGAAGAGGGACCCCTAATCGACCTCCCAGGGAATGCCCAGCTGCTCAGTCCTGCCGAGACAGGAAGAGCTGTACTTACCCTCCGGACGAGCTGGGGACATCCCATCACAGACCCACAACCGAGCAGTATGGAGTGGCTGCGGGCCACGGCACACTGACAAGGACATCCGTAGTCCGGTCATATGTGTGCCCCGGAGCTTGGAGCTCACCGGCCGCCCCTGGAGCCTGAGGGGCATGTCGTGGCCGACCCAGCGCGTAGCTAGGGCCTGCACACGCTCGATGGCCAGGCTGGGGAGACTACAAGGATCTATATTTATCCAGCCTGTCACCCAGCCGGCTGTTGATAGAACACAGGATCTTAAAATCTTGCACAAAAAGGCAAAATCCAGAAAAAAAACCCAGGACCAATGGTCCAGATAGGGAGCCTAGGTCCTTCTCCTTTGCTAGGCAGAAAAAAAACTGAGCTGCAGGAGGAAGGCTGAGGGTTTATATCAGAGGGACCGCCCCCTGGGCGGAACTGTATAGTTCAGTTTTTTTCACATTCAATGCATGTTCTGCCTAGTCTCTCCTGAAAGGAGGAAGCTATAACCCTACGGTCTAGAGAAAGGAGCTGTGTCCGTCAATGAACGAAAGAGAAAGACACACGTCCAACCTATGTGTGTGATTATATGTCAGTGTTACATTGTATATCCCTGTATGTTGTGGTCGTTTAGGTGCTTACCTAATAGTTTTTTTAAACTATGCTCCCCGCTGAGACCACTGCCTGTGGAAGGGAATTCCACATCCTTGCCGCTCCTACAGTAAAGAACCCTTTACGTAGTTTAACCACATGCCAACCAGGCCATAGCCCAAAAGACGGCTACAGCGCGGACGGCTTATTCTGGGTGGGCGTCCATGGCACGTCCTCACAGAATCGCGCGCACCCGCTGATAGTGGCCGTTTACCACATGATCGCTCCATCAAATGACTGAGCATCACTTGGAAACAAACCGGCCTTATCTCATGACGCCAGTTCCTACCTCCCCTCTCTGTACCAATCGGTATAGTGTGAGAGGAAAGAGGGAGAGATCGTTTGCAGCGCTGTGGGCACTACAGATCCAGCCCACAGCGCTGCTCAGTGCCCATACTCTGCCAATACTATGTAATACTCCCCAATACTCTGTTTCTATTAAAATTTATTGCAGAGTATTGGCAAAGAATTTTTTCTTTTTACCGAATTTTCAGTCTTTGATTTATAGCGCATAAAATAAAAAAGCCAACGGTGATTAAACACCACCAAAAGAAAGCTCTATTTGTGTGAAAAATAGGACAAACATTTCAAATGGGTACAGTGTTGCATGACTGAGTAATTGTCATTCAAAGTGTGAGAGCACCGAAAGCTGAAAATTGGTCTGGTTAGGAAGGGGGTTTAAGTGCCCAGTTGTCAAGTTTAATGAGTGGCCACATGTCTTGTTAAACTCCCTTCCGCGAAAAAGTTTTATTCTTATTGTGGGGTCACCAGTACGGTACTTATAAATTGAAATCATATCCCCTCTCAAGCGTCTCTTCTCCAGAGAGAATAAGTTCAGGTCTTGCAACCATTCCTCATAACTATTATACTCCAGACCCTTTATTAGCTTTGTTGCCCTTCTTTGTACTCGCTCCATTTCCAGTACATCCTTCCTGAGGACTGGTGCCCAGAACTGGACAGCATACTCTAGGTGCGACCAGACCAGAGTCTTGTAGAGCGGGAGAATTCTCGCTTTATCTCTGTAGTTGATCCCCTTTTTAATGCATGACAATATTCTGTTTGCTTTGTTAGCAGCAGCTTGGCATTGCATACCATTGCTGAGCCTATCTTCTACTAGGACCCCCAGAGGTTCTCTCCCAGTAAATAGATTGCATTCATATTTTTGCCACCCAAATGCATTATTTTACATTTTTCTACATTCTGGAAGGTTCCCCGGGAAAGGTCTCATTGATTCTGTCCAATAAGGGGGAAGGGGTATGAAGGTATGCCATGCTGAAAAAGGAAAAGTAATTTGGGTATTTCAATAAGTGAGATATTTATTGAATTCATTCAAGCCCATGTTGCAAAAATGAATACACCCCAATGAAAGTCATAGGAGCAAAATTTCATTTTGGACAACAAAATAAAAACAAGAATTCAACTACAGGCGAGTCTAATTATTTATTAAACGGGTGTCCAGCAGACAGTTTATTATAGAAAGGGCGTTACTTAAATAAAACCCCTTCCTGTTTCATGCTGTCAGCAATTGCACCACATGGAAGAGAAAGGTCACAAGGCCTGAGAAAGAAGAAGATCAACAAAGCTTTAACTTATCAGTCAGAACACTGTAGCAAAAGTGATAAAAAAAAAAATGTAACAAAGATGCAACTGCAATTATCTCACAGAGACGTCCACGGAAGTGAACACCTCGACTGGAGCGTCTTCTGATAAGGGTTGAAGAAAATTGCCATGCAAGTTCACTGCAGTTAGCTAAAGAAGTAGAAAGCCAAACTGGGGTGATTGTTTCCCGTGACACAATAGTGCCTACACTGCAGATGAATGGCATGCATGGGTGTCGTCCACAAAGGAAGGCTCTCCTAAAGCTCATGCACAAAAAAGCTCATCTAGAATTTGCCAGGGCCCATGCTGAAAAAGAAGAGAACTACTGGGACTCTGTACTCTGGAGTGATGAGACCAAGATAAATGTTTTTGAATCTGATGGCTTCAAACCTGTATGGCGTCGCAAAGGTGCGGAGTACAAAGAAAAATGCATGGTGCCTATAGTGAAACATGGTGGTGGTAGTGTCCTTCTGTGGGGCTGCACGAGTGCTGCTGGTGTCGGGGAGCTGAATTTCATTAATGGTATCATGAATTCACAGATGCACTGATCTATATTGAAAAAAAGATGCTACCATCACTCCGTGCCCTTGGTCGATGTGCACTTTTCCGACAATGATCCAAAACACACATATAAGGCCACTATTGCATTTCTGAAGAACAGGGTGAAAGTGATTCAGTAGCCAAGTATGTCTCCTGATCTGAACCCAATTAAATACCAAAGGGGAATTCTAAAGAGACAAATTGAGCATCATCACTCCATCCAGCCTCTAAAAGAGGTAGTTCTTGAAGAATGGAAAAAGATAGATGTTGCAATATGTCGCCAACTTGTTCATTCCATGCCTAGAAGACTCAGTGCTGTCCTTACAAATCATGGAGGTCATACAAAAGACTAGATGTAGTTTTTGTTGTGGGGTGTATTCATTTTTTGCATCAACTAATTTGAGTTAAACTGAAGATTTTGTCATTTAAGTTCTATTATTAATTACTTTCAAGTACTGCAATGAGCTAAACAAATGTTCTATAAAACTCAGTTTTATCAAAATTTTGGAAATTGTTCTTGTGTTCATTGAGATATTGATTACAATTTTACTTTTAAAAAGGGGTGTGCTCCTGAGCACTGTAGGTCCCATAGTCGCTTGGACAGCTGAATGCCTGGGTATGTGATTGACTCTTCCATGTGAAAAGGGAAGTTCTGCTGACGAGTTACTTGGGAAGTAATATGTCAAGGACATGTGATTTGCTAAAATTCATTTTGAAGTTGGATATGTATTGAAAAAACTGAAGGTCTTTTAGAAGATTGGGGAGTGTAGTATGTGGTTCAGAAAGAAAAAGTAGGATGTCATCGGCATATGCTGCCAATCTGTATTGACGATCCGCTATTGTAACACCACAAATGTTCCCATTCTCCCATAAAAGCAGCAGGAAGGGTTCCGGTGTGAGTATTAAAAGTAATGGGGACAAGGGGCACCCTTGCCGCGTGCCATTGCGGATGAAGAAGGCATCTGACAGATGACTTGAACTTTTGTAGAAGGGTTGACATATAAGGCCATGATAAAGTGAATGAATCTGCTTCCCAGGCCGTAAAACTGGCATTAGGTAGTCCCAGGCCAACCGGTCAAAACGCCTTCTCCGCAACCAGTGATAGATAAAATCTTTGTTGATCGGAATTTGTGAGCACATGATGGATATTCAATGCTTTTAGGGTGTTGTCACGGGCCTCCCTGACTGGAACAAACCCCACCTGGTCTTTGGCAATGAGGGAATTGATCACATGGAGTATTCTGTTCATGAAGATTTTAGCAAAAATCTTAATATGAAGGTTTAACAGTAAGATCGGTCAGTAATTGGTAACGGATGAGGGGTCTATTGACCATGATGTGTATTTCTAGCAATGTGTTTTGTGGCGAGCTTGGAATTGAGAGTAAATTGAATGCACACAGAAAGGGTTGGGCAAGTATGTCGGGGTAGGATTTGTAATATGCTGCATTGAACCCGTCGGGGCCTGGACTCTTACCCACTTCAATTTGTTTGAGGGCCAGAGTAAATTCTTTGCCTGTTAACAGGCAACCAAGCTCATGAGCAACACGGTGGGAGATGGGTGTGGGGCCATATTAGTGTAAGAAGTCATCAAGGATTTCCTTTGGTCAACTAAGGGGCAATTCCGATTATACAATTTAGGGATATTGTCAGCGTAGAAATGGGGGGGGGGACCATGGAGGCACAGAGGGAAGTGATCAGAAAAATAGGGTCTGCTGGCCCACGCAGGGTCAAGGACTGATGTAATTGCTGTATATATACAAACGTTTTCTGTAAGTCTTCACATGGTTGTCACACACTGTTGCTGGTATGTTGGCCCATTCCTCCATGCAGATCTCCTCTAGAGCAGTGAAGTTTTGGGGCAGTCGCTGGGCAACACGGACTTTCAACTCCCTCCAAAGGTTTTCTATGGGGTTGAGATCTGGAGACTGGCTAGGCCACTCCAGGACCTTGAAATGCTTCTTACGAAGCCACTCCTTCGTTGCACGGGCAGTGTGTTTGGGATCATTGTCATGCTGAAAGACCCAGCCACGTTTCATCTTCAATGCCCTTGCTGAAGGGAGGAGGTTTGCACTCAAAATCTCATGCTACATGGCCCCCATTCATTCTTATGATGACAATTACAGGCCTCTTTCATCTTTTTAAGTGGGAGAACATGCACAATTGGTGGCTGACTAAATACTTTTTTGCCCCACTGTACATACATCATACATATATACATTATATATATATATATATATATATATATATATATATATATATATATATATATATATATATATATATACACACACACACATATATATATATATATACATATATATACATACATACATACACACACACACACAGATCGGTGTAACTAGGCATGCATATAAACATGCACGAGGGAGAGCGCTGGAGGAGGCATCAAGCATCAAGGAAGGTAGTTGCTTCAAGATTTATTGTTTCGTAATCTGCCACTTTCCCTTCATTAATGTTAATTTTTCTTGGAGTGAGAGATAGCCAGCTGACTAGGGATGGGGCTAAGTTGAGCAATACCTATGGGTATGGCTGGAAGTTGGATATAGGCTATGAGAGGGATGTGTGTCTTCTGGGATAGTACTCATTTTTACTATAAAGTTCTCACAAAACGTGAAGGTAAGTTCCAAAAGGATATGTCATATGGGAGTGAGAGTGAATGTATATTTAGATGCGTTTCCCTGCAAAGTAAACTAACCACCACCGTGTTTCAACCCAGTTATGTTATGCGGAATTGATCACTTTTACTCCAATCACAAGAAATGTAAACTCTTTATGGAGACAAAAAAAAAAAAAAAAAAAAAAAGCAGAGTATACATCTGCCCTAACCTGAAGTGACGTAATTACATTGCTTCTGGCCTCCTAGACCATAGTGATGGCCAAGGGCCTTGCAGTCCTCGGCCAGCTCTATGATAATATGGCCACACTGCCAGATCACATACCGGGTTCCCTGATCGCACAGGAAAGCCCGGAGAGGTGCCGCTAGGATTGCTTTTAAATTAACCACTTATGGACCGCCCGGCGTCGTTATACGTTGGTACTTTGAAGAGGGATATCAGTATTATGGCAGCAGCTAGCTACCATAACCCCAGTATCCTCTTCTTCAGCAGGCGGTCCGCTTTCAGATAAAAGTGGTCTCTGTGGCGGATTTGGCCCCCCCCTCCCGCCGCACTCTGGTGCCCTCCGCCGCTTACCGTCCTCTCCTGCGTGTGGTATTTTGCTGAGTGAGGGGAAGATGGCCCCCACCCATCTCCATACCATTGCAGGGCGGAAGCGACGTCAAAATGTCACTTCCACCCATAGCTCTTAACCACTTCAGGACCAGCCACCGCAGTTTTACTGCGGCAGGTTGGCTCAGCTGGGTAAATCGACGTTAACTTACGTTGCTTTTCCTTTTGGCCACTAGGGGCCGCAGCGTGTGCCTGGAGCTGATACGAGTGCCTAGCGGGCGCTATGACCGCCGGGCACCCGCGATCGCTCGTGACAGAGCGAGAACCGGGATCTGTGTGTGTAAACACACAAATCCCGGTTCTTTCAGAGGAGTAGAGAGAGATTGTGTGTTCATACTAAGTATGAACACCGATCTCTCTCTCCTCCTAGACAGTCCCATCCCCCCTACAGTTAGAACACAGTGAGGGAACACAGTTAACCCCTTGATCGCCCCCTAGTGTTAACCCCTTCCCTGCCAGTGACATTTATACAGTAATCCGTGCATTTATATAGCACTGATCGCTGTATAATTGTCAATGGTCCCAAAAATGTGTCAAAGTGTCCAATGCGTCCGCCGCAATATCGCAGTCCCGATAAAAATCACAGATCGCCGCCATTACTAGTAAAAAAATTAAATAATAAAAATGCCATAAATCTATCCCCTATTTTGTAGACGCTATAAATTTTGCGCAAACTAATCAATATACGCTTATTGCGATTTTTTTTACCAAAAATATGTAAAAGAATACATATCGGCCTAAACTGAGGAAAAAATGTGTTTTTTGGGGAAAAAAAATGTGGGATATTATAGCAAAGTGTAAAAGATAGTGTTTTTTTCAAAAATGTTGCTCTTTTGTTTATAGCGCAAAAAATAAAAAACGCAGAGGTGATCAAATACCACCAAAAGAAAGCTCTATTTGTGGGAAAATAAGGACATCGATTTTGTTTGGGTACAGCGTTAAAGCGATGCAGTGCCGTATCGCAAAAAAAGGCCTGGTCATTGAGCAGCCAAATCTTCCGGGGCTGAAGTGGTTAGACTATTTTTTATTGCATTTTAGTGTAAATATGAGATCCAAGGTCTTTTTGACCACAGATTTCATATTTAAGAGGTCCTGTCATGCTTTTTTTCTATTACAAGGGGTGTTTACATTCCTTGTAATAGGAATAAAAGTGACACATTTTTTTTTCGAAAGGATAGTGTAAAAATAAAAAAGTAAAATGAATAGGAATAAAAAAAATAAAAAAAACGCGCCTGTCCCGCCGAGCTCGCGTGCAGAAGCGAATGCATACGTGAGCAGCGCCCGCATATGAAAACGGTGTTCAAACACCACATATGAGGTATTGCCGCGATCGTTAGAGCGAGAGCAATAATTCTAGCCCTAGACCTCCGCTGTAACTCAAAACATGCAACCTGTAGAATTTTTTAAACATAGCCTATAGAGATTTTTAAGGGAAAAAGTTTGTCGCCATTCCATGAGCAGGCGCAATTTTGAAGAGTGAAATGTTGGTATCAATTTACTCGGCGTAACATCAGCTTTCACAATATAAAAAAAAATTAGGCTAACTTTACCGTTGTCTTATTTTTTAATTCAAAAAAGTGTATTTTTTTCCCAAAAAAAGTGCGCTTGTAAGACCGCTGCGCAAATACGGTGTGACAGAAAGTATTGCAACGACCGCCATTTTATTCTCTAGGGTGTTAGAAAAAGTATATATAATGTTTGGTGGTAATTTTCTAGCAAAAAAAAAAAAAAAACTGTTTTAACTTGTAAACACCAAATCTCAAAATGAGGCTCGGGGCTGAAGTGGTTAAAGAAAAATAGCTAGAAAAAGAAATACCATAGATATGGCATGCAGCTGCAGCCATAACGCCGGTATAACCACTTGAAGTCAATAAAGTACATGTACTATACGTGATTGATTAACCACTTCAATACAAGGCACTTACACACCCTTCCTGCCCAGACCAATTTTCAGCTTTCAGTGCTCTCACACTTTGAATGCCAATTACTCAGTCATGCAACACTGTACCCAAACAACATTTTTATAATTTTTTTCATACAAATAGAGCTTTCTTTTGGTGGTATTTAATCACCACTGGGTTTTTTTTTTGTGACATAAGTGAAAAAAAAGCAAAAATTTTGGGGAAAAAAAAAAACCACCTTTTTAGTTTCTATGAAAAATTTTTGCAAACAAGTCATTTTTGTTCATAAATTTGGGCCAACATTTATACTGCTACATCGCTTTGGTAAAAATAACCCAAATTAGTTGATATTATTTAGTCTCCGTAAAAGAGTCTACAAGCTGTGGTGCAAATCATTGAAAATTGATCACACCTGATGCCTATGGCCTATCTCATTTCTTGAGGCCCTGAAATGTCAGGAAAGTACAAATACCCCCCAAATTACCCCTTTTTAGTAAGAGGCATGGTGAGTTTTTTGAAGTTGTAATTTTTTCCCTCAATTCTTGGGAAAATTAAGAATTCTTTAATTTTCCCCACAAAATTGTCATAACAACAAGTTATTTCTCACACAAAGCTTATGCAATTAAACCCCAAAATACAATCTGCTATTCCTCCCGAGTATGGCGATACCACGTGTGTGTGACATTTACACAGCCTGGCCACACAGAGAGGTCAAACATGCAGGGAGCACCATCAGGGGTTCTAGGAGCATAAAGTACACCTCCAGTTTCCTAACGACCTATTACATTTTTGAAGGACCTGGAGCACCAGGACAATGGAATTACCCACAAAATGACCCCATTATGGAAAGCAAACACCCCAACGTCTATTCTATGAGGCATAATTAGTCTTTTGAACGGTTCATTTTTTTCCACAAGTCTTCAGAAAACGTGGAAAGACAATGAAAACCTTTTTTTTTTTTTTTTTTTTTGTTTTTTTTTTTTTTTTTACACAAAGTTGTCAATTTCTAACTCATAGCATGTATATAGCAAAAATTACACCCCAAAACACATTCTGCTACTCATCCTGAGTATGGCGATACCACATGTGAGATTTTTACTCAGCCAGTCCACATACAGAGGCCCAACATTGAAGTAGTACCTTCAGGTGTGCTAGGAGCATAAAATCACACATAAACAATAAAATTCATTTCATTCCTACCTATCACACTTTTGAAGGTCTTTGAGCACCAGTACAATGGAATTAACCACAAAATGACCCCATTTTGGAAAGCAAACACCCCAATGTATATTCTATGAGGCATGGGCTACTCAGGTACTCTGATGGGCTGGTGACAGGTACTCGGGTACTCTGATGGGTGGTGACAGGTACTCTGAAGGGCGGTGACAGGTACTCGGGTACTCAGATGGACTGTGACAGGTACTTTGATGGGTGGTGACAGGTCCTCTTTATTGGGGGGGGCAAACAGTGTGACTGGTGTACACTGTAAGCGGTAACGAGGTGTTACCGCAATCTCCTTCTCACACGTGATCGGTGTGTGAGGAGGAGAACCCCGTAACATCTCATTACCGCGGTTTGTTGACATTCTGTGACCAGCTGTGATTGGACACAGCCAGTCATGTGGTAAGAAGCCAATTTCATTGTCTCTTTACTGTGATTGGGGTTGGGGTTGGGCTGTGTCAGGGTGACAAGCCTCGTCCCCGATCGCCGATCTGCGCGCACCCTAAGGGCACGCACGAGCGCCATGCACGTGGACAGTACATGTGACCGGCTGTAATTGGACACAGCCGGTCAAGTGATAAAGAGACATCTTTTATTGTCTCTTTACACGGATCTGGACAGATCTCATCCCTGATCGCTGCGGGCCCCCGCAGGATCGTTGAGAAGCCGAGGACGTCATATGACGCCTGCCCAGGATGGGAGATCCCATCTGCCGACGTCATTTGACTATGGCCGGGTATTGAAGTGGTTAAGCGGCAAGTGGATATCTAGTTCAGACAATGTTTAAAATATTGAGTCAATATTACTTCAAAATGACAAAGTTAGGGATATATAAAGGCAGACCCCAGCCCCTGACCCAATATAAATTTCAACCCCCACCATGGTGCCTACCAACTTCAAATGGCAGCAGTGTCCTCCAGTGTTTGCACCTTCCTGGAGAAGAATTGGTAAGAAGTAAACAGGCACCTGGGTGTAAGGGTTAAGGCTTAAATTATGCTAGGGGGTTAGGAAGCTTTTTGTTTTTTTATAAATCCTGAGCATTTTCTTTAGGGATTTTAGCTTATTTGCCAAGTGCTAAATATTATGGATATACATAATATTATGGCGAAACAGTTTATAGTTAAAAAAGGGTCATCTCACCTTTTCTAATATGCCTGGATTTACAGACTGCCCTCTTCGGTCCTCATTACCTTTGCCATGCCAGGTTACTTCCGCTGTCTGCTCCCCTTCTTTTCCAAATACAACCCACGCATGGTCCTCAGAAAGAGCTAAATGCACATCAGAAAGACCCAGGACTTGACAAGCAGCAACAACTGCAAATGCCACACCAGGTGAGTCAAGCTTTGTTCCTAAAACATATAAAACAGAGAAAAGGTAATGCTACTCATCCTGATTATGGCGATACCACATGTGTGAGACTTTAATTTTTCCCACTAATTCAATACTTCCCTGGTTTATTACTAGAAAAGAAAATTTGGCTATTTACTTTAAATACACTGAAACATCTAAAGATCTGCTGTTATATAAAAAATAAAAAATCTGATTTCAGGTTATAAACCATTTGAGAATCTTTTCTTGTCAAAAGAAGTTTATTGAGTATACAATGTTATAAAGATACATAAAGTAAGTTTACAAGGATCTATAAAGTAAGCTCATTGTTTTACAGTAGGGTTTATATAGGTAAATATCATGAAATTTCAAATATTAAACATTGGGTTCACGTAAACCTAAATTAAAGATATATATCATTTCCTTAGTTACTTTTGTAGGTATTTAAATGATTTATACCTACTATACATATTGTTTACAAGTAGAGTGTATATAGGTCAAATAAATTCTGATGATGAGCTTTAATCGTAAGGTGGAGAAAAGGAAAGAGAAAGAAGAAAAAGGGTTGAAAGGTAGAGGTATGGTCCACAAGGTTGTCCCGTTCGTCAGTTTATTATTCTTTTTAGTTCTCTTTTAAGCCTTAGAATGGGTGTCTCTGTAAGTCATTTAATCTGTTACCATGGCAACAGGACAGAGTCATTGAAGTTTGACAGGAACTGTTGTTTTATCCAAGGATGCCAAAGTTTTTCAAATTTTGGAATTTGATTTTGATCGATGGCTACCATCTTAGCATGGGACATTGTATTATTCATTCTGTGAATTGTTTCTGCTAGTACCAATTTAGGAGATTTCTATGCCTTGGCCACTGTTTGTTTTGCAGCCGTTATTAGTTGGATCATTAGTTTGAATTGAGAGAGTGTTAACCATTCCGGTTTTAGATTAAGTAAAGTTAAATATGGATCTGGTTGTATTATTTTTTTAAATATTTTAGATGCAATCACGAAGACTTCCTTCCAGAAGGTTTGGATTACTGGGCACGTCCACCATATGTGTAAATATGTGCCCATTTCTGGGCATCCTCGAAAACAAAGAGCTGAGGTATTAGGTGAATATTTTGCCACTCTAGCGGGTACAAGGTACCAGCGAGTTAGGACTTTATAATTTGTCTCCAGTGCTAAGATGTTGGGTGAAGATGACTTAGATGTGAGCCATATGTTAGACCAGTCCGTGTCTTCTAAAGTTCGTCCCAGGTCCTCCTCCCACCTCTGAACGTAAGAGGGTCCATTAAGATTTGCTACTCCATATAATTGATTATAAAGTGATGAAATTGTACCTTTAGCAAATGGATCTTTTGTACAGATTGATTCAAAAATGGATAATTGGGATAATGGTGTATCCCCCTTTAGGAATGGTGTATAGAAATTTTTGATTTGGAGATATCTCAGAGTTTGGTAGATCATATTTTTCTCTAAGCGATGGGAATGAAAGGAATGATTTAGATGCTATGAAGTCATTTAGTGTCTGAATGCCTGATGTTGTCCAAGCTTTAAAAGAATTTGGGTAGATCCATGCCGGATAAAAGGCCGGATTTCTGATAAAAGAAAGGAGAGGATTGTGTGGAGATTGTAACTGATATTTGGTTTTTAGTTTATCCCAGAGAGATAAGAAGTGTTTAGTTATGGGATTATGAATTTTAAAGCGGTCTTTAGGATCAAGCCATAATAAATTTGATATTAATAGAGGGTCATTTTCTGAAGCCTCTATAAATACCCATAATGGGATTTCCTGTTTTGCATGGTATTTGGACAGACTGGCCAAATGTGCTGCTCTGTAGTAGTTAGTAAAATTAGGGTATCCCAGGCCTCCTTTATTTTTGGGAAGATGTAGTGTGTGTATATAGGTATACGTGGTTTAGAAGAGCCCCATATAAACGGAGTTGCTCTTTTTTTGTACTATTCTCAAAAAATAGGAAGGAATTGGAATAGGGAGGACTCTGAATAGATAAAGCAATTTGGGTAGAATAGTCATTTTGATTGCATTAATCTTCCCCATCCAGGATAAGTTGCGACCATTGTTTTATTAGATTTGTGATCTGTCTTAATACAGGAGGATAATTGGTTGAGAATAAGTCAGAATGAGATGCTGTTAAATGAATTCCAAGATATGGGATTGATTTTTCTGCCCATGTGAATGGGAGTGCAGCCCTAGCCGGGATCAATTCCATGTTTGTGAGTGAAATATTAAGCACTAGGCATTTCTTAGGATTAATCATAAGGCCGGATAGGGCTGCAAATCCATCAAGAGCTGGTATTAAGTTAGGACCAGAGACCTGTGGTGATGATAGAAAAAGTAATATATCGTCTGCAAATATACATAATTTGTGTGTAATACCTCCTACTTCAATGCCAGTTATAGTTTGGTTTGTTCTGATGTATTGGGCCATGGGTTCGAGTATAAGGGCAAATAATAAGGGAGATAATGGGCAACCCTGTCGGGTACCTCTTTCGATATTAAAGGCTTCAGATTTGTATCCAGCATATTTTATATAGGCTTTGGGTTTATTATATAATGCTTTGATCCATGTTAAAAAGTGGGGTCCAAAACCCCATTTTTGTAATGAATATTGCATATATTGCCAGGATACTGTGTCAAATGCCCTCTTAATATCGAGAGATAGAAAACAAAGGGATTTTCCGTTTTTTAGCAATATGTGCCAATAACACTGCCCTGCGTATATTATCGCCTGCCTGTCTATTTGGTATGAAGCCTACTTGATCTCTATGTATTAATTTTCCTATAATGCTATTGAGGCGTTTTGCTATTATTTTTGCTAATAATTTAATATCGAGGTTTAACAGAGAGATAGGCCGATAATTCACACAGGAAGTATCATCAGAAAGGGGTTTTGGGATCATACAAACAATTGCCATTAGTGTTTCTTGCCGAAAAGAATGTCCATCTAGAAGTTTGTTAAAAGTTTCAGTGAGAATGGGAGAGAGTATTTCTGAGAATGTTTTATAGTATAAAGCCGAGTAGCCGTCTGGGCCTGGTCTTTTGTTAAGTTTTAGGTCTTTTATGGCGTTAGCAACTTCATCTATAGTTATAGGCTCATCCAAACTGCTTTTTTGATTCTGAGATAACTCAGGTAAGGTTATTTTTGAGAAGAAGGATTCAGCCTCTGTAGGATTAAATTCAATGTTTGTCTTGTATAAAGTTGCGAGATGTGAGTTAAATTTATGGACTATTTTAACTGGATTACAAGTGTAAACATTTTTTGATAATTTCAAACGTATTGGTTTGAAAGATTTGTTAGTTGAATTTAATGCCCGAGCCAAATATGTACCTGGTTTGTTTGTATTCATGTAGAAATTGTGTTTGGAGCGTTTGAGGGATTTAGCAACTGACTCAGTGAGAAATAGATCGTATTCCAATCTAGATTTTTCCAGATGAGATTTTGTACTCTGAGATGGATTATCTTGAAATGATATGTAGGCTGCATTAAAATTGAGTTCTAGTTTTTTTGCTAGATTTTTGCGTTCCCGTTTAAATAGTGCCATTTGTCTTTGTATTGTACCACGCAAGACAGGCTTATGAGCTTCCCACAGTGTTATTGGGGAGATGTCTGTTGTATTATTAATTGATATGTATTCCTTTAAAGCTTGTTCAATGGCCATCTGATGTAGTGGGTGTTTGAGCATTATGTCCAGTAAGTACCACGTTGGGTCATGAGCTTTTGGTATGGCTGAGGCTATAGTAGTGTATACTGCATTATGGTCAGACCACAGAATCGGAATGATATCTGATGCAATAATTTCTGGTATCATTCCTATTGTTAGAAAAATATGATCTATTCTGGTGAAGGTTTGATGAGGGTGCGAGAAATAAGTGAATTTCTTTTTCATTGGGTTACTTTCTCTCCATGAATCTACCAGATTGTATTTGGAAAGAAGTTGAGAAAAAGGTAATCTAGCGGTTATTTTGGATGGTGTAATTTATCTAGAAATGGGAGGAGGACCTGGTTCGAATCCCCACACATTATCACTGTTCCTATTTTGTGTGTATTAATCACTTGTAATATATGTGAGAGGAATGGTGTAGGTTGTTTGTTAGGAGCGTAGTAGGAAATCCCCGTGATTGCTGTATCCATTATATAACCCATGAGTATCAGGTATTTACCTTCTGGGTCTTTAATTTCTGATGATAAGGTGAATGGTGTGGATCGGTGAAATGCAATTAGGAGTTCCCCTTTGCTTGGTACAGGCAGAAGCCGTGTAAATTTGTTGATAAAAAGGAGAAATATATTTTGGAGTAGAATCTTTGGTGAAGTGTGTTTCTTGGAGGCCTACTATGTGAGCCTTCTTGTTATGGAAAGTACGGAAGGCTTTGGTCCTTTTTTGAGGGACATTTATTCCCTGAACATTATGGGAAAGTATATTCAGTGGTGCCATGGCAATAGATCAAATAGTTTTGACTTACTTTTTGTTATGCAGAGCTGACTGCGCAGATCAACCTGTGTGGACTGAAGAGATGAATAGATAGAAAAGAAACCAGTGAATTCTGGAGTAAAGAGTAAACAAAAAACATATGAGATTAGATACATTGTATAAATTATTTTTTGCAAGTAATCACAATTTACCCGTGAAAGAGAATAAATATCTCTCTCAGGGGAATAAGTGCCTTCGTCACACTCCCACATAATATGGTTGGGAGAATGAGGAGGGCTAATGGGGGTACACGGATCTTCCGCTTACAGGAGAGAAGTGCTATGTCAAAAGACATCAAAATGTTTCCTTAATTGGAGTGCAGAATATAGTTTTTGTTGAAATTATTTATTCCAGGGTGGTTGTATATGGTTAGTCTTGCCCTAGGCTAAATAATTCAGTTAGAAAGGTACTGTTAATAACTTTGGTATTGATGAAGATAGTTTGAATTATTTGGGGATTTTAATCCTTTTAGAGTAAACAATTACATATTTTATTCATATGTAACTGTTTAGATATGTTAACTCATAAAATTGAGGTTGTATTGCTTCAGATTAGAACAAAAACATAATTCTAGGAACTAGTTAGGTAATAATATATATATTTGTTTTAAGAAAAGAAAGAAAAAGCTTCCATTACTTCTGGATTATTGAACATATTTGTCCTAAAAAGTAATAAATCTATTGTTATTACCTGATAATATATAACTGAACAAGAATTTCCTTATTTCACTTATATATTCTAAGGCTATATGAATCAGAAGTAATAAGAAATATAACTGGAATGTAACATGATCCCACACAGTGTGTGACTATCAGAATGCAGTTACATTCAGTTATAAATACAGGTTTTTTATAGAGAACCATCTCTTAGTATAATAAATGAAGAGATATCAGGAATTAGGATGTCAGTCCATTGAATCTTCTTGGTCCATGGATGATGTGGCATAACGGCCTCTTTTGTGAGAATGATGATTCCCATTTTGTTCTGAAATTTTCTGGGTGCTGCCTGAAGGTGAAGATGATGCCATTCTTCTGCGTGTGGGAGTGTTGCTGCTTGTGGGTTCTGTCAGATATAATTTTAAAAGGGTTTGTTGTAGTTCATCTGCTGATCTGCTTCTGTAAATTGTACCTTGGTAGTTAAATCTGACTGAAAAGGGGAAGCCCCATTGATACATAATGTTGTGGCGTTGCAGTTCCATTAGTTGGGGTTTTATGGATCGTCTTTTAGTAATAGTAAGTTGGGATAGGTCAGCAAAAATTTGATAATTGTGTCCTTGAAAATTAAGTTCCTTTTTTTCTCTTGCAGCAATTAGTATTTGTTCTTTCCTTCTGTAATAATGAAATTTTGTGATTATATCACGTGGGGGTCCATCTTTCTTTTTGGCTGTGAGGGCTCTGTGTACTCTGTCCAGTTCTAAACGTTCAATAGGGATATCTGGCTTTAGTTCTTGTAATAGAGCAGTAATAGTAGATTGCAGGTCTGTCACAGTTTCAGGTGTTCCCCTTATGCGCAAGTTTGAACGTCTGGCTCTATTTTCGTAATCTTCGAGCTTAGTTTGAAGTATTAAATTCTCTTTTTTTAATTGTTCCAATTCTGTTATATTGTCTTGGGTTGTAATTTCAATTTCATCCATTTTTATTTCTAAGGCTGCGGTGCGGTTTCCCAGCTCTCTTATTTCTTTGGTTAGGCTTTTTGTTATTTGGTCTGAGGTTTGTTTTAAAGCCTTATGAAGCATCTTTTCAAATTGTACTAATATTACTGGGGATACTGAGGAGGCTTGTGGAGAAGTTTGTGAGAGGATTTGTTCTGTATCTGACTCAAATGGAGAGTCTTGCTGTGACATTTTCTGTCTGTGAAAGCGCCCTGATGCTGTATCTTGTGAGGTGACTGGAGCTGCTTCAGCTGCAGTGAGTGCCTGTGAGCTCTTTGTGAGGTGATTTTTATTTCTGCCACGGTTTCCTCCCAGTACCATATTTCCTGCCCAAACTTTCACAGTTTGTTCCCAGGGGCAAAAAGGTTCAAATGGATACCTTTTGAGTCTGCAGGCTCCGCTTTGTCCTTCTCTTCTCTCCTCAGCGGTGTGGAGCTCTAACAATGCATGTCTGCTCCGCTAGGCTCCGCCTCCTGCCCCACCACCATTTGAGAATCTTAACCCTTTCACTGCCAGGCCCTGCACTCCACTTTTAAACTCAGCTGGCTGGACCATTTGTGCAATTTTTCCTTTCTTTTTTTTATTTTTCACTTATACCTTTCAAAGTATGTAAAAGACCCCCAAACCATGCATTTTCTAAAAGCACAGCACCAGTAGAATAAAAATAATGCGCTACTGATTTTTAAGGCACAATGATATTTGTGCAAATGTTTATCAAACAATAGTTTTGCTAAAAATACAGTAAAATCCTTATTATCATTTAAAAAACACAGCAAACTTTACAAAATTCCTGCTAAATATGAAAAAGTTCAACCTGTATTAACTTAATAAATAACAAATATTTGTAACTTTTAAATTGCGCATTTTTGCGAAATGGTGAAAATCAAAAACGTACACAAAAATTTAAATCCAAATACTTCTAAAAATCTAAAGGCTTTCCTTTTTTTCCATACAGCTTTCAGAATTTGTAAAAGACCCCCCAAACCATAAATTTTCTGAAAGCACATGATCTGTATAATAAAAATAAGGTGCTACAGATTTTTAAGGCCTCATGATATTTGAGCAAATGATTATCAAAACAATATTTTCGCTAGAAATACACTAAAATGATTAGCAGATAAAAACACAGCACATTTTACAAAAGTATACAGTGCCTTGAAAAAGTATTCACACCCCTTGAAATTTTCCACATTTTGCCATGTTACAACCAAAAACGTAAATGTATTTTATTGGGATTTTGTGATAGGCCAACACAAAGTGACACATAATTGTGAAGTGGAAGAAAAATGATAAAATGGTTTTCAAAACGTTTTAGAAAAAAAATATCTGAAAAGTTTGGCATGTATTTGTATTCAGCCCCCTTTACTCTGATACCCCTAACAAAAATCTAGTGGAACCAAATGCCTTCAGAAGTCACCTAATCAGTAAATAGAGTCCACCTGTGTGTAATATACAGCTGTTCTGTAAAGCCCTCGGGAGGTTTGTTAGTGAACAAATCACATCATGAAGGCCAAGGAACACACCAGACAGGTCAGAGATAAGTTTAAAGCAAGGTTAGGTTATAAAAAAATATCCCAACCTTTGAACATCCAACGGAGCACTGTTCAATCCATCATCGGAAAATGGAAAGAGTATGGCACAACTGCAAACCTACCAAGACATGGCTGTCCACCTAGACTGACAGGCTGGGCAAGGAGAGCATTATTCAGAGAAGCAGCCAAGAGGCCCATGGTAACTCTGGAGGAGCTCCTCCAGAGATCCACAGCACGGGTGGGAGAATCTGTCCACAGGACAACTATTAGTCATGCACTTCGCAAATCTGGCCTTTTTGGAAGAGTGGCAAAAAGAAAGCCACTGTTGAAAGAAAGCCATAAGAAGTCCTGTTTGCAGTTTGCGAGAAGAATGTGCTCTGGTCAGATGAGACCAAAATTGATATTTTTGGCCTAAAAGCAAAACGCTATGTGTGACAGAAAACTAACACTGTACATTGCCCTGAACACACTATCCCCACCGTGAAGAGTGGTGGTGGCAGCATCATGTTGTGTGGATGCTTTTCTTCAGCAGGGACAGGGAAGCTGGTTAGAGTTGATGGAAAGATGGATGGAGCAAATTCAGGGCAATCTTAGAAGAAAACCTGTTAGAATCTGCAAAACACTTGAGACTGGAGCAGAGGTTCACCTTCCAGGACAACAACCCTAAACATACAGGCGATTTAGTTCGCAACTGCAGCGCTATACAAAAAATCATTCATTCATACAGCCAGAGCTACAATACAATGGTTTAGATCAAAGCATATTCATGTGTAAGAATGGGCCAGTCAAAGTCCAGACCTAAATCCAATTGGGAAGCCGTGGCAAGGCTTGAAAATTGCTGCTCACAGATGCTTCTCCATCCAATCTGGCAGAGCAGAGCTTGAGCTATTTTGCAAAGAAGACTGGGCAAAAATGTCACTCTCTAGATGTGCAAAGCTGCTAGAGACATCCACAAAAAGACTTGCAGCTGTAATTGCAGCCAAAAGGTGGTTCTACAAAGTATAGACTCAGGAGGACTGAATACAAATGCATGCCACACTTTTCACATATTTATTTGTAAAGGATTTTGAAAACCATTTATCATTTTCCTTTCACTCCACAATTATGTGCCATTTTGTGTTGGTCTATCACATAAAATCCCAATAAAGTACATTTACGTTTTTCGTTGTAACGTGACAAAATGTGGAAAATTTCAAGGGGTGTGAATACTTTTTAAAGGCAATGTAGAAGCTTAACCCGTGTTGATTTAACAAATAACAAATATCTAAATTTTAAAATGTGCCTTTTTGCGAAATGGTGAAAATTAAAACGTACGCACAAATTTTTCTCTAAAAATCTGCAGGTTTTACTTTTTCACTTACAGCTTTAAGAGTCTGTAAAAAAAAAAAAAAAACCCAAACAATATATTTTTTGAAAGCACATAACCAGTAGGATAAAAAGAAGGTGCTACTTATTTTTAAGGCCCAGCGATATTTGCACAAATGTTTACCAAATCAATAGTTTGAATTTTAGACTTACACTAAAATCATTATTCGCAGATAAATGCGAAGCAATTTTTTTAAAATTCCTGCTAAATTCCTACCTAGGCAGACGGGGGCGTTTACATGCTGGGACCATGATGCTCTGCGCCCATGGCAAGTGTTAGAAAAGTTTTAAATGTTTATTGTGTGACTATTAGAAAAACTATTAGAAAAACAATAACCCTGAGACTGATTTTTAAGATGACTTCTGAGTACGTTGTTGTATTAACTTGCTATATTGTTTGCTTTAGCTAACTCCATAGTAAGTTGTAGGATGATTAGGCTTAACCATATACGGTAGAACAAGACTGTATAGGAAATGCTAATTAGCCAGATAAAGTACCATTTTGTACCAGGCACGCTATCTATGTTTCCTCAGCCAATAGAAGCATTATGGCTATATTATTGTAGATATTAGGAGGGGGGGGGGGGGTGTACATCTCTTTGTGTGATTCTTACTGCATCTTTTGGCTTGTAAGCATCATCCATTTGTGTGACACATCTGAAATAAATTGTCTGCTTTTCAATACATCTGGAGAGTTCGACTGATCACAAGAGAAGAGTAATCCTAACATTTTTGGTCCCTCTACAGCGTGAACCAACAAGTGCATTTCGGGTCAGATGGTCGTCCCGACAAAAACATCGGTGAGTATTGGACTTCAAAGCTCACTGAGAATTAAAAGTCCCCCCACTCAACGTTAGTGGTGAAATAGGGGCGGGGGCCTGAGAGCCAGATCCACTGTCTGGTTTCGAACTTCATGATCCAGTCCTCCTGGTGTTTGAGAGGTAAGATAATTTAAATTATTCTTAATTCTTTCTAAGAGTCTCTTCTTCTCTTTCTGTTTGATTCTGGTGTAATGTGTTGTAATTGCCGACACTGGGATTGATCGTATAATATCTTGATAATCCAGTGTGCGAAGACAGAGACATTTGGGGACGTTGTCTAAGGTAAAAAATTACGTCACCCGCTGTCCCAGACAGATAAAAAAAAGATTTGAGGTATACCGAACATCAGGGGTTGATTGCCTCACGTCATCGGAGGTTGATTGCCCGATGATTTAAGCGCTATTAAGTTAAGTGATCTAGAAAGATTGCAAGGCTAACTTTCTTCTGTGTGTTTAGTTTCTCCTTTCTCATGTTTAACCCTTCTGTTGCTGCTGTAACCTTATTGAAAAAACAACAGTACTGCAGAGACAAGTTAATTACTTTTTGATTCTCCCTATAATGTGGGGAGTGATGATATTTTTACTCTTCTTGTATTCCTATTGTTACCGTGGGCCGAGGGTCACTATCCCAATGTTTTATAGGTAAATGTGAGACCCAACTGGAGCTGAAAATGGGGAATAGTCTCTGTAAAAGAATGTTTTGTGCCTGCTTATGAGGCTGCTGTGTTCCTAATGTGCCAAGTGGGAGGGGAAGTTTGGATTCAATAGTAAACTAACTGTAAAAAAGTGTCAGGATTTGGTAGATAAACTTAAATTGTTAGGACCCAAAAGAACAAAAAATGTATGGGTTGATAATAGGAGTTTAAATAACCAGCAAAAAAAAAAAAATCATTCTTCACACCTCATGTTCTGTGTGCCTGTAAAACTCGTGTTGTAGCCTGCTCGCCTATCAGTGACAGATTGGGAGCTGGCAGAGAAGCAAGAAACTTTGCAAAAGCTTAAAGAGATACTTGGTTTAATTGTCTTATGGCTTCGCTCTGTAAGGCAGCCAACACCTTGCTAGCTGATGTATTAAGCAGATAAATATGTAAAATACCAGGTGACATTGCCCTATATGGCCCATGGGGATTGGACCGGAGCCAACGTCTTGGATTACTGCACCGTCTCAAGTACCACTGGACAACATTGTCTGGGAGACTGTGCTACATCTGTGCCGCCTGCTCGGGGACAACCCTGGGTCAGACTCATAGGAACCAAACAGTTGGATCTGCAACTTCAGGTAAAGGTGATCCAATAGCCATATCACTGATGGGTCTAGCAAAAGAGAATTAGACCAGACGCAAGTGTTATCTAAATGTTTAACAAATATTTGAGAAGCAGAAAAATAGCTAAGTATGGCTGAGTGGAAAAAAAAAAATAAGTATGAGAAATCATCACAGGGAGAAGTACACTGATAATGGTTGCTTTATTATTTTAGCATGCCATAATATTAAAGGAAGCACATGGCAGAAATTATTAATGGTTTTAAAGAAGTAGATAGGAAACATGAAAGTGAATTGCACTATAAAGTGAACAGAATGTTGTAGAATTATTATCAAGTGGCTTCATGAATGTGAGAAAAGAAAAGGCTGAGAATGTTTTGATTACTTTAAATGTGTCCAGTCCAGAGACAGTATGTGACTGAGTGCTAATTTTACTGCCATAAGGAAACAGGGATTTGAATGGGCTTTGCTAAGAGAAGCGTGCAGTAGTATTGAAGCCCAGAGAGAGGAGAGAAGGGAATACAACAGACTTGATGCTTTTATAGCACAAAAATGATGGTCAAGAAGCTGTTTCTCAGAAACAAGAAAATGCAGATTGCCTGACAGACATAGCAGAAGAGAGAGGATGATGATGGATGACTAGTAGGGCAGCATTAACCCTTTGAGCATCTTCGTGCATCTGTGAAAATATTAGGACTTTCATGGGAAAGAAAGTCTGAATAATAGTCTTAAAGTAAATATTTCTTGGACATGTTACTTTTAGAATTCCCAGATTTCCAACTGTAAAGTGTTAATGATGCAATGCTGTTTATATTTGGGTACACTTATAAAGTTAAAAGGCTAAGTTCTGAATCAGAATATGTGTTTGGGTTAAATTAAAAAAAATCAATAAATAAAATGTTTTGGGACCCTGTGGATTTCACTTGGGACCAGAGAATAAGGGGAACAATACAAAAAGGGGATTCATGTTTTATTTAATTCTGCTAAAATATCAGGGTCTGAGAAAAATATTTTTATATATATATTGAATATATATGTCAAATAATGTAAATGTCACTAGGAAACATTTTATGTCTGCATACTTGGTGGACTTATGGACTTGATTGTTTTTAACAACTCCAAAGTAAGGAAGGCTTTCTTTGGTAGTTTGACCTGTGATCCTGTGCTCACTCATGTTAGATAAAGAGTATCCATTTTCCCCAGCCCCAATTCAAGTGCAGATATGACCCCCCCCCCCCCCTCCTTCTACACAAGTGAAAAATGAGGAGAGTTCCTTTTTATGGGGTGGGTGTCTAGTGATTACATGAATGGGTACAAAACGTAACCTTTAGGAGGTATTTTAGAGTTTAGAACATTAAATTAAGGTATGAAATAATGTAGACTACACAGTCCTTAGAGACAAAGAAACAAATTATGTCCTTCCTGGGTATGACAAATTTGTGTAGAGCCTGGATTTCCGGGTATTCCATGCTGACGGCCCCATTGGTTCAGGCAATACATGGGAGCCCTATGGCCCCCCAGGATGCTATAAAATGGAGTGAAGAAACAGAGACAGCCTTTACTGACCTAAAACAAGTCCTTTCTAGTTCATCAGTGCTAGCCTTACCAAACTGTGACAAACAGTAGACTCAAGGGAAGGTCACATGACATCAGTACTTACACAGTCACATGGCGGGCGCCAGAGGCCGATTGCTTACTATTCTCCAAAATTAGACAGTGTAACTAGAGCACTTCCACCCTGTGTACAGGCAGTGGTAGCTGCAGCAGAAGCAGTTAAGGCCTCAGTATCTATAGTGCTATATCACCCACTGATACTTAAAGTACCACATGCAGTATCTGTTATCCTTTTACAACAAAAGATATCACATTTGAGCCCAGCACGACACCTTTCCTGTATGACAATACTCTTGACACAACCTCACTTAACAATACAGAGATGTACTACATTAAACCCATCCACACTAATACCACTTTCTACGGATGGTCATAAACATGACTGTACTGGTGCCATCGCTGAAAAGGTACTGCCACGGAGTGATTTGAAACATGTACCATTATATAATCCTGACATGACACTATTTGTTGATGGCTCCAGTAAGAAAAATCCAGATGGCACACATGCAACTGGATATGCAGTAGTGATATAGGATGGAATTTTGGAAGCCAGGTCATTGTTAAAATATTATTTAGTATAAGCAGTAGAATTTGTAGCACTGACAAGAGCATGTTTACCATTAAAAGGAAATCTATAGAGATAGATTATACAGTCCTTACTGATATGCAGCAGAATGCACCACCCCCCCCCCCCCCCCCCCCCCGGGGGAGAAACAATATTGGAAAACAAAAGGTTGCACAAGTATAGATAACATCTACATGTCACCTAATTGATAAACCGGTATTACCAAAATCCTTATTTAGGTATGCAGCAGTATTGACACATGGAGTAACACATGTGTCAAACAGGGGGATGACCGAGATGTTAAATAAGGTATGTACACAGCCTATGGCTTCACTAACTACTAAAAAAAACTTTTTGCTCTCAATGGATTATATGTGCAAGATACAATGCTCAGGGAGGCATAAGACCAGGGAAAGGGAAGTTTCCCACACCACAATACCCATTCCAACACATCTGCATGGATTTTATTGAATTAGACAAATGTGAAAGGAAGCAACATTGTTTGGTAATCATAGACACCCTGACCAAATGGGTGGAGATATTCCTGACAGGAAGTGCAGATGCACAGAAAGTGATAATGGACCCCATTTTGTAAATAAAACTATACAACAACATTTGACAGAAGTGATGGGAATTCAAGTGAAATACCATTGTGCCTATCATTCCCAATCAGCTGGATTGGTGGAAAGGCATTCTAAAAAGCAGATTTAGGAAAGCTATGGAAGAAACAGGTAAAAATTGGATGTACTGCCTACTAGTAGCTGTGACCAGTATGCATATGACACTCACAAAAGAAGGTTTAAGCCCATTTGAAATGATACATGGAAGGCCATATAAGATACCCTTAAAACCAAATGAAACACCTACTGAGGAGTCTGAGCTCAAACTAGCAGAATACATGTCTAGGCTGTTAAGACAAAGACGTACTAATGATTTTTGTTCTGTCCTAGAAGGTCCAATTCAAGAAGATGAAAAGGTGCATGTGGGAGATTGGGTCTTAACAAAAAGTAATAAGAAAGAGCAGTGGTACTCCCCAAGGTGGGATGGTCCTTTCAAAGTCCTCCTAACTACCCCTACTGCGATAAGGATTGCAAAGAGGTCTACCTGGATTCACCAGTCCCATCGCAAAAAGGTTTTACAGGCAGAAAAGGGCCAGTTGGCTGCAAGAGGTTCAGAAAATCCGGCTACAAAGGGAGGTCTCACACAAGGTGGGACTTGTCTCAAACCGGTGAAGTCTCCCTCCCCTTCCAACTCCCCTTCCCCTATCCACTGGAACTCTGTAGTTGGTTAGAATAAAAGAGACAGTAATTATCCTTGAGTTACTGGTGACTCTAGGAGAGACATCCATAAGAGGGGTATACGTTATGGAAGAGCAGAGGAACCTTTGGGTTGGGAAAGAAAAGGAAAAATATTGAATCTAACCTTTATAGAGGGAATAACTAGCACTATACTGGTAGACTTCTGTCAGATTGCAGGTTGTGGGGATATAACTGGGGCTAGAGGAATTCTATGGGCAGATAAATACATTTGATGGCTCTGGAATAGGGCAGGATGTCAAGCAGGGAATCAGGACCTGTGGACCAGTGTATTAAAATTGGGGGTATAATCTACCAGTGCCTAGAAAGAGTGGAATAAAGGAAAGACTCATAATTACTAGGGCTGAAACAACTAATCGATTAATCGACAACGAATCGATTATGCAATTAATCGATTACTATTTTCATAATCGATTAATCGGCCAGTAACATAATGGGGTTAAATCCCTAAAATGAGCCCTTTATAGAAGAGCAAATAATCGCTACTACAGTTCATTTAAATGTTTTCCTATGGGACACACGTTCACGCAAAACGGTGCTTTTTTGGTTCAATATACTTCAATTGAAAAGCTGCAGAAAAGCATGTAATGCGTTTTTGCAGCAATTTGTGTTTTTTAATCTGCCCAACAATAAATTGGCCAAAAAAATGCAAATCGCCGCAAAATCACATGCACAGAAATCAAAACGCACAGCAAAAAGCATTGCAGAAACAGATCAAAAGCAAACTGCATAGGTGTGTACCGAGCCTTATGCTGGACACACGGATCAATTTTCAGACGAGAATATTCAGACAAAAAATCTTTGTACATTCGCTGAATGAAAGAACAAACGTTCTTAAAATGACATTATTTTTGAAGGAAGACATTGTTTTTGTTTTTAATAAAAAAATTTGATCACCGAGTCTGATATTTACCAGATTCACCCTTTAATAGTATATATCCTCTAATAGTATATACAGTATATCTCCTCTAATAGTTTATACAGTGTATCTCTTATAATAGTATATACAGTATATCTCTGTCTGTGTTATTCTCAGAGTGGATTAGATACTTTGCTTCCTAACCATATAGTTGGTTATTTATATTTACCACTGCATAGAGATATTTAAGAATAAATGACCTTTTTTTTAAAACTTTACACATTAACTAAATTATACACCACACTTTTTTTTTTTTTTTTTTTTTTAAGGTTAATAACTGAATAATCGATTAATCGAAAGAATAATCGGCCAACTAATCGATTAGGAAAATAATCATTAGTTGCAGCCCTAATAATTACAGAAGCGGCCAACTCCCCCTGCACACATAGTAAGAACTGTAAACAATTATTGATAACATTAAGGGCTCTTTCACACGGACGTTCCGTATGTCCGTTTTTCATCCTTCCGTTTTCGGATGAAAAACGGACATACATGTATCCCTATGGAATAGCGGATGTCGGCGGATGAACGTCCGCTGACATCCGCTGAAATCCGTCTCCGCTAAGATCCGTTTATCATAACGGAGGAAAACCCTACTTTTCCTTCCGTATGAAAAACGGAACGGACGTAAAACTGATGTCAGCGGATGATCCGATTTACATCCGATCCGCTGAC